>NC_064626.1:237677354-237985187 GCF_023864275.1 Schistocerca cancellata
CAACTGCCTACGACTAGTGCGAAAGTGTGCAGGTGTCTGCGAGCCTTGTAACTGAGGCGGGACGTGGGGACCAGCCCGGTATTCACCTAGGGGGATGTGGAAAGCCGTCTAAAAACCACATCCAGGCCCTCGTCGTTAATCCGCCGGGCGGATTCGATCCGGGGCCGGCGCGCCTACCCGAGTCCAGGAAGCAGCGCGTTAGCGCGCTCGGCTAGCCTGGCGGGTACAGTACATAGCACAGTAGCATGCCATTAAAAATTTTCAACCAGTTACAATTAAGATTAAAACTTAGAAGTAATTCAAATGCAAATTTTCTGACTCAGATTGTGGGAAAGGGAAATTTGTAGCAGAACTCGACTACAATAGGGGATTGGTTGATAGGACACAGCCCGAGCCATCAGGGAATCGACAATTTGTAAGGGCGGCGTTAAAAACTGTAGAGATGGACGAAAAATTGGCTCTGAGCACTAAGGGACTTAACTTCTGAGGTCATCAGTCCCCTAGAACTTAGAAATACTGAAACCTAACTAACCTAAGGACATCACACACATCCATGCCCGAGGCAGGAGTCGAACCTGCGACCGTAGCGGCCGCGCGGTTCCAGACTGTAGCGCCTAGAACCGCTCGGCCACCCCGGCTGGCTGATGGACCAAGGATAGAATATAATAAGTAAATGATGGATGTAGGTTGCAACCAGTCTTCAGCCTGAAGACCACAACAACAACAGCAGCTGCGAAGTACAGGGTGTCAGGAAGACGTGGATTCAGAAAAAGCTATGACAATAACTTCTTGAGAGTATCCTCCCCGCGGACTGTAAAACCAAAAGTGGCAAAACGGTGGCGTTTACAAATAAACTTATAGATAACAAGTTCACAAAACGAAAGCCTGGTAGAATAATTATGAGCTACTTAAATATAGGACAAATTTTGTCGCAACGCACTGAGTGTCACTTGGAGGAAAAATTGTGGTTTAAATAACCTTAAGCCTAAAAATATGCAAACTGAAAACTATTCAGCCATCTTGCTAAAATCTGCAGCTTTACCACAGTTGTCTACCAAAAATCAGCATTTCGAACTTGTCCAAAATTTGTGAAATCTGGGAGCGACATTTTCTCATCTTTCATCTCAACAGGAATGACGCAAAATGAATTGAATTTGTCGACTGAAAATTTGTGCTTCTTCATTTGTTCGTTCAGCAAATCAAATCTGAACAAAATCTGTGTCAGTCCAATGGGGAACAAATCTAAAACTAGGCCACCAGACATGGACGTCAGAGAAGGTAGGATGCAGTAATTACAGGCTCTGGAAATCGAAAACGAGATGTTTTAGGTCTGCATATCTTTTAAGTATTTGGGACTAATGTCGTGGTTGTACGAAAAAGTACAAGGGAAGCAAATAAAAAGATGAGTTAGGAGAAATAAGCAATATGTCAGCAGCTTGGTGCTGTGGAGGAGTAACTTCAAACGTATTATTTACATCATAATTTTTGAGTACCTACATTAGGAACAGAAAATCATGAGGAAAGACACCATAGGAACAAAGGAAACAATTGGAAGGACAATCGAAGCGAAACGGCGGTTACCAACACCTAGAGAACTTCAATGAAAATACAGGAGCAAAAAGAATTCGAGAGTGGTTTCCCCCCGAGACAAAGAATCGAAAATGTCCGTCTAGTAGCTACAATGAAGTAGTTCATGGTCCCATGACCACAAAACAACTCCAGGAAAAGAACTGGTAAGAGTAAGCGAAAAATCGCCACAGTTGTAAAACATTCACCCTTATACTGTGTGATTCAGTTTCTCCTAATACAGATTTTATTCACTCGGATCACCTTGAAATACCATGTGCAAGATTTTCGTGTTCTCTCGCTCGCTGCGTGCAAACTATTAGTCCTACAGTAAAAATCAACATGACCTTTTTGTAGAAAAATTAATGTGAAACGTCCCTTCAGAAAAATTAATGAATTACTGTGCTGATAAACTCCTTGCGTTATTTGATTTTCACACAGCTGAGCAGAACTGAACATTCTCAGAAATTTCGCTCTTTACTTATTCTGATCATCAATAAACTGACATACAATATTTTTAGCGCAACACAGTCTGACTTTCAACAATCCCTACAAAAGACTGGCCCTGACTAACAATAACCTATAACTTTCATGAATCACTTACCTCACGAAAATCTTCGTTACTCGAACTACTGCAATACAGCGAGCGCCAATACTGCCAGCTAAATAAAAGTTAGCAAATGGAAGATTTTGATAGAGAACAAACAATGTATTTACCTTAATAGTGTTCAAAAGTCATTATATATATATCAGTTCGTGACATCCAGTCTTACAAATTTACTCTCTCTGATGGACACACGTCCAGATCAACCGCTCTCAAAACTCTGGCATCTCACTCCCCACATCCACCACTGCTGGCGACTCACCTCCAACTGCCCAACGGTACGCGCTGTTCACATCCAACTACCCAACCTACAATAGCGACTATTCCAACAATGCCAACCAGCCACAGACTTCACACAGCACAGTCAGTGATTTTCATATAGCGCGCTACGTGGCGTTACCAACATAAAAACCTAAAGAGCCTACTTACAAATGTAGTAAAATTTTGTACTGGGATTTGTTTTTGCTAGAGGCCATAGTTTTAGAGTTATTCAAGAAAAAAGTACAAAAGTGACCTTCGAACTTGTTTTTCTTAAATTACTCTACAACCATGGCCTCCAGCGAAAACGTTTCACACTACAAAATTTAAGTATATTACATTTCCTACAAAAACCCCCTGTTCTTTTGTGTATGACTAATAGTTTGGACATAATGAGCGAGAGAATATGAAAATCTCAGGCGTAGTTTCTGAAGGCGTTGCGGGTTGTGCAAAGCCCATAGGCAGGGGCGGATGAATCACCCCTGTATGTTAGTCTGGAGTGTGCCCTGACACTAAACTGCGAATCGCTGTAAAAAAAATTGTCTTGTTGCACGACAATCTATGGTACTCCTCAGAAATGGAACCGGACACCTTGTTTCCAGCTGTCAGTAACGGTAATTACTGTTCATGTTGTTACAGGACAATTTATGTTCGTGTAGCATGAGGGTAATTAATGGTGCAAGAACGGAGTATGGGCTGTGTACAAAGTGTCAAGTGCACCTGATGTCTAATTAAAGCTGCTGGGAGGCACAGAGTTGGCCGGGGAACTTTTGAAGTGTCCACGCGGCTGCCTTTACTCGCGAGGCGGCGCGCTTTCGCTGGGACGGCTCGTGCCGGCTGCGATGAGGAAATGCTCTCCCGTACGGTCGTGCGGGGTAATCGACCCAGTTTCGAAAGGCACCTATGCGCCGCTAACAAACTACGGTAATCCAGTAGCTGGCCGCTAGCATTGTTCCCGCGCCGCAGGGGGTGGGGGAGGAGGCGCTCGTTTACGCCACTAATTGCGGCTCCTGTGGAGCGTGGGCCGTTATTACTGGCTGTCTGCTCCCGGACCGCCGTTTCTTCGACATTTTTGCGGGGGTTGCGCCACGCAGGAAACGGGACGCGTGCGGCGCAGCGCGGCGGTTTGTGAAACCCACAACAAGGCGCAGACTCCCACCTGGCCGCTCCAGTTGATGCTCTCCAGACGAGCCAGTCAGTGTTTTCTCCAGATTTCTAGAGCACGTGACGCCGGAGGAGACAACGACCTCAGTACCGCGGTACGGATTTCTCTTGGACACAGACGTTCGTCTTTTTCCTTTTCCTTTCCGATTAAAGCTGAAAATTCGTTCTAATCAATTTCTTCTCTCTCACGTGGCGCAGACCCAAACACGATCTGTGTGGTATCGCATATCGATACCACCCCACAGCGTATCAAGGGTGGTGATGCAATGACAAGTTAGCGTTTGATGCCGATAGCAGTCGCGCGGGATCTGACGGACCCAATGGCGCGCATCTGCTGAGCCACACCCCCAGCAGTGCCCTCTGCCATCGCAGTATAGGACGGCTGGTGGCAGCCACTCAGTCCATTTGCTCGTGAGCCACTATACTGCGACACCTTACTTCGTGCTGATCCTAGTTGACATTGTGCTAGATGGACTCTGTTTCTTGATGCAATGTTTGTAATGAACCTTGTAGAACTACAAGTTAAGTAAATCTTCTCATCACTGTTATTACTTGTTTGCTAATCATTTTTGCTCTTGTCCAGCTTCCTTGTGACTACAGTTGCTGCACCACTCTGTAATTCACCTTTCCTTACATTTGTGTATGGAGCTGTACACAACAATCTACATCTCCGAAAGTTGTCTGTTACCTGTATGTGGCACGTCTTAAGTGATCCAGACTATTAGAACACTCGAGGAGAGGTGTAAGAACCGCCGGCCGATGTGGCCGAGCGGTTCTAGGCGCTTCTGTCCGGAACCGCGCTGCTGCTACCGTCGCAGGTTCGAATCCTGCCTCGGGCATGGATGTGTGTGATGTCCTTAGGTTAGACAGGTTTAAATACCAGGTGATCAAATAGTGAGTATAAATTTGAAAACTTAATAAACCACGGAATAATGTAGATAGAGAGGTAAAAATTGACACACATGTTTGGAATGACATGGGGTTTTATTAGAAAAAAAAAAAGTTCACAAAATGTCCTACGGATCGCGCTGGACAGCAAAACTGCTACCGTGACGGGTGAGAGGTACGCCGATATGTTACAGAATCGCATCATCCCCAGCCTGGCTGATAAACACCTGGTGGAACGTACGATGTTTATGCAGGATGACGCTCCACCCCATATTGCTAGACGCGTAAAAGATTTCTTGCGCGCGTCGTTTGGTGATGATCGTGTGCTCAGCCGCCACTTTCGTCATGCTTGGCTTCCCAGGTCCCCAGACCTCAGTCCGCGCGATTATTGGCTTTGGAGTTACCTGAAGTCGCAAGTGTATCGTGATCGACCGACATCTCTAGGGATGCTGAAAGACGACATCCGACGACAACGCCTCACCATAACTCCGGACATGCTTTACAGTGCTGTTCACAACATTATTCCTCGACTACAGCTATTGTTGAGGACTGATGGTGGACATATTGAGCATTTCCTGTAAAGAACATCATCTTTGCTTTGTCTTACTTTGTTATGCTAATTATTGCTATTCTGATCAGATGAAGCGCCATCTGTCGGACATTTTTTGAACGTTTGTATTTTTTTGGTTCTAATAAAACCTCATGTCATTCCAAGCATTTGTGTCAATTTGTACCTCTCTACCTACATTATTCCGTGATTTATTCAGTTTTCAAATTTGTACTGACTTTTTGATCACCCGGTAGTTCTAAGTCTAGGGGACTGATGACCTCAGATATAAAGTCCCATATTGCTTAGAGCCATTTGAACCATTTTTTTGTGTAAGAACCGTCAGTACCACGCGCAACTAAATCAACCAAGCACATCAGCCTTCGCTGCGCCTCCATAGCTGAGTAGTCAGCGTAGATGGCTCCCATGTCGAGAAGCCAGTTCGATTCTCGTTACTGCCAAGGATATTTCCTTGGTGAGAGGACTGGTAAGGAGTGCGCTCAGTCTTGTGATACTAATTGAGGAGCTACTTCAATGAGAAGTAGTGATTCTACCGTCCGGAAAGTTGGCAAAATGGCCGGGAGGGCGGTGTGCTGATAACACGTCCGTCCACACTGCATCCGCATGAAGGTGACACTCCGGCCGCTGTGGCCGTGTGGTTCTAGGCACTTCAGTCCGGAACCGCGTGACTGCTACGGTCGCAGGTTCGTATCCTGACTCGGGCATGGATGTGTGTGATGTCCTTAGGTTAGTTAGGTTTAAGTAGTTCTAAGTTCTAGGGGACTGATGACCTCAGATGTTGAGTCCCATAGTGCTCAGAGTCATTTGAACCATTTTGAAGGTGACACGATGGCCGGTCGACATGCCTTGGGCCTTCAAGGCCTGGATAAGGTGCTCGTTCAAAAAGATCAGCAGTCGCCGACCATTGCCACGAGTATAATCCCGAAATGGAATACGACGAATCCAGCATCGTGGTGCAAACGCCAACACTCTGGGAAAGAGTAATTAACGAGTATGTCAAAATAAATACGTCGACAAAATCTAATAAACCGGGACTGAAGTTTCAGTATTAGCAAGGCTTGGGGTCCGGTACGTAGTTTAGTAACACATGTATGTCGTTTTTGGAAGGATCTTATTCATAAATATTAAGTTGTCGGAAAGGAAGGAAAACATTCTGCAGGTGTGTATATGGATTGTAACACGATGGGCTTTCCAAATCACTGCAGGTATTAAGTCTTGCAGTCTCTTTGAAAAAGTAATTCGAAAATTTTTGAATAATGTTCTTTTCTTGAGGAAATAATTCTTATGCATCGCCAAGTTATGTTTTTAGCAGTGTTTTAAGTTGTTTCTTTTCCTACTCATACATTTTCTGAGTATTATAATTGTAATTAAAGCGCATACAAAACAGTTTTGTTGAACATCGTCATCAGAAGTAGCAGCAGAAGCAGTATTACATACAGGCCATTTCTTCAGATCATCGAGAAATACCTGTATTCATGCGGAGTATAATCAAGTAAACATTGAAAGGCTTAAATTTTGTTCCTGTTGATAACCACTGGTCCAGTGTAAGCCGTTTCAAAATTCGAAAGAACAGACACTTCCGGAAATAAAAGATCGAATGCATGCTTTTGTAGTCCTAGTAGTGTGTAAAAGCCACAACTCCTCACTGTAAGTTAGCGTATTCAAAGCCCATAAAGGAACGTGGCTGAAATCTGACTTTCATGCTTTCTGGAACATGGCTACCTTGTTACTCGCTTAACAACCCTCTTTCCTATTGTATGTTGGCCACTACTTAGGCTGCAAATACCTTAATCAGGTCTTCTGATCACCCGTTTCACCATGGAAAGTTTTGTGTCACATTTTACGAATGTCCAGGAACAGGAGAAAAATACAGAAAGCGGAACGTAACGCGTAGTGCATCAAGTGTTCGACAGACAGTATGCGAAGACAATCATCATTGAAAGGGCTGTATTACAGGAGTAAAGCTATTTCAAAATTGACGTCGTTGAAAATAAGTCGCAAAAATACACTTATAACGTGCGAAATGGAGCCTATTTCATGCAGAAGAGCTGTATGTTTGTATATACACTACTGGCCATTAAAATTGCTACACCACGAAGACGACGTGCTACAGACGCGAAATTTAATCGATAGGAAGAAGATGCTGTTATATGCAAATGATTAGCTTTTCATAGCATTCACACAAGGTTGGCGCTGGTGGCGAAACGTACAGCGTACCGACGTGAGGAAAATTTCCAACCGATTTCTCATACACAAACAGCAGTTGAGCGGCGTTGCCTGGTGAAACGTTGTTGTGATGCCTCGTGTAAGGAGGAGAAATGCGTACCATCGCCTATCGCGATTGTGGTTTATGGTATTGCGACATTGCTGGTCTCGTTGGTCGAGATCCAATGACTGTTAGTAGAATATGGAATCGGTCGGTTCAGGAGGGTAATACGGAACGCCGTGCTGGATTCCAACGGCCTCGTATCACTAGCAGTCGAGATGACAGGCATCTTATCCGGATCGTGCAGCAATGTCTCGATCCCTGAGTCAACAGATGGGGACGTTTGCAAGACATAACCATCTGTTCGAACAGTTCGACGACGTTTGCAGCAGCATGGACTATCAGCTCGGAGACCATGGCGGCGGTTACCCTTGACGCTGCATCACAGACAGGAGCGCCAACGATAGTGTACTCAACGACGAACCTGGGTGCATGAATGGCAAAACGTCATTTTTTAGGATGAATCCAGGTTCTGTTGACAGCATCAAGATGTTCGCATTCGTGTTTGGCGACATCGCCGTGAACGCACATTGGAAGCGTGTATTCGTCATCGCCATACTGGCGTATCACCCGGCGTGATGGTATGGGGTGCCATTGGTTACACGTCTCGGTCACCTCTTTTGCGCACTGACGGCACTTTGAACAGTGGATGTTACATTTCAGATGTGTTACGACCCGTGGTTCTACCCTTCATTCGATCCCTGCAAAACCCTACATTTCAGCAGGATAATGCACGGCTGCATGTTGCAGGTCCTGTACGGGCCCTTCTGGATACATAAAATGTTCGACTGCTGCCCTGGCCATCACATTCTCCAGATCTCTCACCAATTGAAAACGTCTGTTCAATGGTGGCCCAGCAACTGGCTCGTCACAATACGCCAGTCACTATTCTTGATGAACTGTGGTATTGTGTTGAAGCTGCATGGGCAGCTGTACCTGTACACGCCATCCAAGCTCTGTTTGACTCAATGCCCGGGCTCTGAGCACTATGGGACTTAACTTCTGAGATCATCCCCTAGAACTTAGAACTACTTAAAGCTAACTAACCTAAGCCTAAGGACATCACACACATCCATGCCCATGGCATCATTCGAACCTGCGACCGTAGCGGTCGCACGGTTCCAGACTGAAGCGCCTAGAACCGCTCGGCTATACCAGCCGGCTATATTTGTCCAATGAATACCCGCTTATCATCTGCATTTCCTCTTGGTGTAGCAATTTTAATTGTCAGTAGTCTAGAAACTGTTATTTCCCTTACCTCATTTTGTCAAAATTTGGAGTAAAGTCCTTTCAAAAATGACTGTCAGTTGATAACCTAATGTTTTGCGTGTAAATATTGCCAATAAACTATTGTCGGTTACACTGTTGGCAGTGAGTCAGTAGAAACTGTCACAACCGTAACACATATCTGGAGATAGGCCGTAACGGTTAGCGAACAAGTGGAGCCTTGGACAGCGCCTCTCAGCCTTCCACTTTGGGGGCAGGACGAAATCAGCCCGCGTACGTGGGCTTGCTCTGACTGACTGGTACGAGGTGCCCGAAGCGCGCGCTGCGGGCTGCCTACGCTGCAGGGATCCGGCCCTGGGCGAGTGACGCTGTCAGCGGACGGCGTGCCGCGCCGTGGGCGGTGGGCGGCGGGCGGCTGCGACACTTTTGTGTGGCCCGCGCGCTGACGATTCCAGCCGCTGCCTGCGGGGGCGGTCGCCCCGCCGCCGCCGGTCACATTATTAATTGAGGTTAGGACTGTCGAACGCGTCCGCGCGCGTCCGCAGGCTAATCCATCGACACGCGTCACGGCCGCAGAGGGCGGCGCCAGAGAAGATGATAGAGCAAACAGCAGGTAAAAGAGTAAATAAAAACGTGCCGAGCGCGGGCGCGCGCGTCGCAAACAAAACACTGCGCGGCGATTGTGTTTGTTTGGCCTTTGGGGTACAGTTACGCATTCAATTTCAATTGTGAATTAAATGAAGCGTAAAATAAACTGTCAACAGCCAATGAAGTTTTCGCTTTGAAAATGATTGGAGAACCAGTGCGGCAAGAGTTACATCTATGTATAAATAATTTTTTTCACAGTTCATCAAATCGTAAAATGCGACAATAATACGACGCGCGACGGGGGGAAGTGGATGCACTTTGGTTGTTTTTAATTAACGCTTACACCTATATAGCCGGCCGTGTAGCGGCGAGTGCAGTTTGGACGGAATAATGCGTATTTATGTTTATATTCCCCGTCCTCCATAACTCCTCTCCCTCATCCTCCTCCTCCCCCCCCCCCCCCCTCCGCGCTGCAGCTCGCGGCACACACAGAACGCGCGAAATATTATCATGAGCTTTTCTTTCCGTTATTTACAGCGTGCACATATGCTGCGCAAATGTCGATTGAAACATACAGTGTGTGTGCGCGCGCGCAGGATAGAGACAGAGAGCGCAGTTAATGTTGATGCGATTTTGATCACCGAAGCAGGAAATTGCGTTTGGGAGCAGTAATTGTGTAATGCTTTTAGTGGGCGCATCCCAGTCCGGCTGTGCGCATTGCGTTGAGGATACCGCGCGCGCCGGCCAACCGCTGCGCTTTCTGCCACCGTTATTGCTGCTTGCGCTGATATAAAAATTATAATAAAAATGGTTATAATAATAGCGTCCTTAATGCTAGCCGAGTCAAGCGATCGCAGCAATAATGCACATTGTCGATTTTCGAGTAAAAAATTTCGAACGATCCAGCTGACGTAAAAATCGGACTAATCACGGGAGTTTGGAAAGGTTTGTGATCGGGACGGTGCGAGTGGTGGGTGCTTGTCAGGCAGAGCAGTTTTTCGTCTTCACTCCTGTGGCTACTGCGGTTAGTTCTTCACCAGCGAATTGAGAATTAGCATTAGATGAAAGTTATTTTTTACGTCATACGAACATATATGTGACGCGTCCTATTTTCCAGGAGAGCACGCGTGTTGCGCGAGCAGAGAGGCGCTCGGAAGATTAGCTTCATTGACACATTTGACGGTTTTCATTCCTTCTTTCGGCATTACTGAACATTCCGCCGGTGCGCAACCTTCGGGCGCGGTAATTGCTCTGCCGATACGGGAAACTGATCGCGGATCTTCGGCCGCCATTCAACAGTGGAAGTGCGATCCGGACGTGCACTTTCATTCCACAATCAATTCGGCGCGACGTAAGTCAATAACTGGGAAATTAAAATGGCCGTCGGTACCATTTAACAGGATTGGTGCAGCGGCGGCAGAATAAGCTGCGTATAAGTTAGCGGCGGCGCAGAGTTATCAGCGTGTACCGGCCGCGGCCATATTTGGGCACGATTCTGTTTTATCGCGGGATTACGCGCCGCGGTGTGATCCGATTCTAATGAAGCGCCAGCCGCCGCAAAGCCCCGCCCCTTCTCCCCCCCCCCCCTTATTGCGAAGAACGGTGCGACGCACCCCCTCGCGCTCATTTGAATATTAACGGCGTATCCGTATGAGCCTGCGGTTAATTAGCCGAAATAAATAACGCCCGAGTACGTAGGCGTTACCCAGAAAACTGCGTCTAATTAGAAGCGGTGGGTAGTTGGAGTTGCGGCCCGCGGAAAGAGAGTTGTCGCAGCGATGTTGTAATCGGGTCCGAGTCGGCCGACCCGACCCGCCTAATGAATTGGTTGCAGCGAGCGGACGTCTGCGCGAGAGTAACACACGGCCAGCGCGAGCCGCACTGAGTTACGGCGGCTGTCCTGTCGCATCCGTCAGGCCGCAATGGCCACCACCGCCGCCACTGCCTGTTCTCCGGGGACGCCAGCGGCGAAGCCCCAAGTGCTGACCACCGGGTCGCTACAGCACAGCACGCGTACAGCCCGACCGAGCCGACGGCGTCGTCGAAGCGGTAACGGCAGAGGCCTCCGTGAAAAAGAGATTCTCAAAATTTTTCACCGTGATCGATTAATGGTACGATTTCGGCTGCTCAACCGAGCTGTTCATTCCGTATCAGAGAGCAGTAGGTATTTGAGACATCACAGAAAGGCGCCAACTAAACCGTTGGCGAAACGATACCTGTTAGAGAGAATGCGATTCGGCAGAAAGAGGGTGTGGCGTCTACTTACTTTCCCCGAACATCAACGAACGAATGAGGCTAAAACGTATAGATCTCCCACGTGTCATGATCCATTTCCTCGCTGGCCATGGGCCATATCCAGAACGCCTCCATCAGTTTGGTGTCAGCCGAACACCAACGTGCCGGCCTGCGTGGCCGAGTGGTTCTAGGCGCTACAGTCTGGAACCGCGCGACCGCTACGGTCGCAGGTTCGAATCCTGCCTCTGGCAGGGATGTGTGTGATGTCCTTAGGTTAGTTAGGTTTAAGTAGTTCTAAGTTCTAGGGGACTTATGACCTTAGAAGTTAGGTCCCATAGTGCTCAGAGCCATTTGAACCATTTTTGAACACAAATGTGCACCTGTGGAGAACTAGGAACCCCTGAACATCACACATCATATTGTGACAGACTCACACACTTACGACCCCGATATGAAATGACATCAAAGGACAAAGTGCGAGGTCATCCACATGGGTACTAAAAGAAATCCGATATTTTGGGTATACGATAAATCGCACAAATCTAAGGGCTGTCAATTCGACTAAATACCTAGGAACTACAATTACGAGCAACTTAAATTGGAAAGACCACATAGATAATATTGTGGGGAAGGCGAAACAATGACTGCGCTTTGTTGGCAGAACTCTTAGAAGATGCGATAAATCCACTAAAGAGACTACGTTACACTTGTCCGTCCTCTGCTGGAATATTGCTGCGCGGTATGGGATCCTTACCGGGTACGATTGACGGAGGACATCGAAAAAGTGCAAAGAAGGGCAACTCGTTTCGTGTTATCGCGCAGTAGGGGTGATAGTGTCACTGATATGATACGCGAGTTGAGGTGGCAGTCACTGAAACAAAGACGGTTTTCTTTGCGGCGAGATCTATTTATGAAATTTCATTCACCAATTTCCCCTCCGATTGCGTAAATATTTTGTTGACACCCACCTACGTAGGGAGAAACGATCGTCATAATAAAATAAGAGAAATCAGAGCTCGAACGGAAAGCTTTAGGTGTTCCTTTTTCCCACGCGCCATTAGAGAGTGCAATGGTAGGAAGTAATATGAAAATGGTTCGATGAACCATCTGCCAGGCACGTAAGTGTGAATTGCAGAGTAACCATATAGATGTAGATGTAGACAAGTTCTATGACAGCCAGTCGATTGGTGCATAGTGAAAGAGATAACCAATAATGTGTCACGCACCTTACACGAATGCCGGCCGGAGTAGCCGTGCGGTTCTTGGCGCTACAGTTCGAATCCTGCCTCGGGCATGGATGTGTGTGATGTCCTTACGTTAGTTAGCTTTAAGTAGTTCTAAGTTCTAGGAGACTGATGACCACAGCAGTTAAGTCCCATAGTGCTCAGAGCAATTTGAACCATTTTACACGAAGTGTACAAACAAGAAGTGTCACACAACACACAAAAAAGAGGAAAGACACAAACACAGGGACAGGTTGCTCGAAATGACAGACACACAGATACAGACTCAGATGCTTAAACAGATACATATAGTGAGATCAATGTACAGGCCTAGATGTAAGAAAGATTAAGGAACATAGAAATGGATCAGCGGTCATAAAATATTGAAACGTCTTGAGTAATACTTGTAATTTAAATAAAGTAATTGTTTGTTAAGTATAGGTGAAGTAACACTAAACTTTGATAAGTTTTACCGTACACACAACACACACCATGTACACAAGACGAAGAAATAAGGCAGCCAGAGATGCACAATTAATGTATCGATTATGCCTTATGCAAAGCACATATGACCTGTAACAAATGTAGTATAACAGTAGTTCAAATACATGCCTGTATATATAAATTTGTCACATGAATATCAAAGATATTTTTTGTACCCTGCCTCCAATGTGACAGGCTCTATGATTTGCCGAGTGGTGGGATCCCTAATACAAACCTGTGTACTTCCCTATTATCTTTTATTTCTCCTTCTTAAATGTAGCAATCTTTTTTCTATCCTCCTAAATTCC
The DNA here is from genome assembly GCF_023864275.1 of Schistocerca cancellata. Classification (NCBI taxonomy): domain Eukaryota; kingdom Metazoa; phylum Arthropoda; class Insecta; order Orthoptera; family Acrididae; genus Schistocerca; species Schistocerca cancellata. Next base: position 237,690,733 of record NC_064626.1, read on the forward strand.
TGTCTTGTATTCACAAATCGTTAATTTTAAGATTTCGGTTTCTTAATTACTTTTAAGTTTATAAGTATTTAAAACTGTAATATTATTAATTGTTACTACAAATAAGAATTATCAAATAAGTTTCACATTCTGCAGGCGTACCATTTCTTATTGTGAAAATATGACATGTCTTAGTAACTAGGTGACAGGTCTTATGTAGTAAACAGCAGCAAATAAAATATAAATAAATTCCATTTTCCTGCACTGTATTTCGACGATCTTGATGATGGACCTTAAAGTTATTGGGAAGTACTTTCGCCTGTGGAGACTGTAACCAAATTCCGAAAAGACAGAGTGGCTACAAGTTGGATTGGCCTCCGGGTTCCAGAACATACCGTGTACAGATTTCAAATGGCGAGGCACACACAACTGCTCTTGTAGTGAAACGGGAGAAGGGGGAGCTTTCTCGCCAAAATTTGTGTCACGCAATTACCCAAGATGCACAGGCGGGGTATCAGGTTACGTCCTGACCTGGAATGCACCACATACAATTGCCTGAGATGTGTGAGTCGGCTGGAGATTCCCCAGGAGGAAAGGAGTTAATATAACAAGCCCAAACGCTTCAGGTGTAACTTGACACCTGCAGTGACATTGAGATAAGATCGGTATCTGTTTTTGAACCCGCAGAACCCTTATTCTACATTCCACCTCAACAACAACTTAACCAACGGAGATTCAAATGGTTCAAATGGCTCTGAGCACTATGGGACTTAACATCTGAGGTCATCAGTTCCATAGAACTTAGAACTACTTAAACCTACCTAACCTAAGGACATCACACTCATTCATGCCCGAGGCAGGATTCGAACCTGCGACGGTAGCAGTCGCGCGGTTCCGGACTGAAGCGCCTAGTACCGCTCGGCCACCGCGGCCGGCAACCAACGGAGAACTCAGTATTTACTTTGAGATCAACTACTTCACAGTCGACATCCAAAATACATATGTGTCACCCTGGGATAGGTCACTTGGTTTCAAGAATCATCCGTCGAACACAGCTGCCAAACTTAGAACTCCCATCAACATCTTGTACAAACTGTCCAATACGTCATGGAGGTCTTCAGGTGCCACCTTACAGTCTTCAGCTTTAGGTCTAGTCTATCCGACTGCGGAATATTGTGCACTGGTTCCGCTCAAAAGTAATTGCATCGACATCCAACTAACTCATATCATAGTCTAACAAGTAAAGTCACGATATTCCTGCTCATTTTTGTAGTACATTGCGACAACAACGCTCCAAGCGGACAGAAAGGTTGATTGGTTGGGGGAGGATACCAAACAGTGAGGTCATCGGTCCCATCATATAAGGGAAGGATGAGGAAGGAAGTCGGCCGTGCCCTTTCAAAGAAACCATCCGAGCATTGGCCTAAAGAGATTTAGGGAAATCACGGAAAACCTAAATCAGGATGACCGGACACGGGTTTGAACCGTCGACCCCCACAGAATGCAAGTCCAGTGAGCTAACCACTGCACCAACTCGCTCGGTCACAGGCAGAAAGCTACACTTCTGAATATTATATCAGATGAGTGCAAAAGCCCGTAGGAAAAATGAGAAGAAATTGCCTGGCTCAACAACAACTATTCCAGGAATGGTTTGTCCACGCTACTTCCTCACTTGGAGGTGCAGTAGTGAAGAGGGTAGGACGGCAGACGGGCTGAGCGACGTGTCGGCGCTAAGCCGCGGACGGGTTTGGCGAGGCTCCAGGTGGCCGCCAGCCGCTGCAGGTCCGTCACACGGCCTGCCTGACCAATCAAACGCTGCTCGCAGGAAGCCCCGGCACAGGCAACGGCCTCCCGAGGCCACAAATCTCTGCCTAACGGTCGCCTTTCATTTTACTGCTCTACATTCTGGGAACGCGCCTTGCTCAGCACCTGCGTCCGACCTCAACCAACCGAGTATTACCGCCTCAACTTGCTCCCAGGTGGCAGAAAAACACACACGCATTCGAGGGGCTATGCTTACGTCCACACCCGGTCATCTATCTGTGTACACCCAGACACACGAAGTGCATGGCAGAGGGTACTTAGCACTGTACCAGATCTTAGAATTTCTCCCCATTCTAATTGCGTATGGGGCGCGGGACGAATTATGCCTGAAGAAGTTACTTTTAATTCTGACGATGAATCTCCATCCAAGTTAACTTTTGCATCCGCCCTACCAAGACGTCTCGCGTCCATATAACAGGTCTTTCTGTTAATGAAGCTAGGTCAAGTACCGGTTCAGATGTTTTTCGGAAGTCAACAAATTGTGCATCAGCTTGACTGCCTTGATACATGGCTTTCATCTTGTCATACAAATAAATCACGAGAAGTGTTTCACGTGACCGAAGTTTTCTGGATTCATGTTGGCTGGTGTTTCCTCATTTTTGGGCAGAGTCGAATAAACCCCGCAGCATACGTAATGTGTTCCGAAATGCCAAGTCACCTAACTGACATACTGTAATGATTTTGATACAATATATACAGCTAGTATAATAATATTTCATCAACATTAGCATTTCGCATAATTGTGGTAAAGCATCAACATTAGCCTCGTCTGGTTGCGATCACACGTGGATGTGTCGTATGTAGGTGGCCGCGTTGACCGAGCGGTTCTAAGCGCTTCAGTCCGAAACCGCGCGGCTGCTACGGTAACAGGTTCGAATCCTGCCTCGGACATGGCTGTGTGTGATGTTCTTAGGTTAGTTAGGTTTAAGTAGTTCTCAGTTCTAGAGAACTGATGACCTCAGATGTGAAGACCCATAGTGCTCAGAGCCATTTGAACCACTTTTGTGTCGCCTGCGTACACTTTTAACAAAAGTACTCGATTTTTGGGCTACTTTTTCTATCCTTTGTTAATTACATTACTTACGCCCCACACACCGTAATCGTTTAATTTCTGTGTAAGCAGTAATTCTACTGTTTTTGTTTTGTTGACAGTTATCCATTTATTAACGTAACACAGGTAATAATCCGTACGAAATTGGTGCCGCAGTAATATGTAGCAGTTCCACCATAAACCTGCAACAGTGCCAGTGTAACAACTAGTTTGCAGCTAACTGAAAATATGACTGCGTTATTTTATAACAGACCGTAGTCGAAATAGGTCCTTGGTCTACATCTTCATCCTTCTGTTAATATCTTTCGTGGGTTTCCGAATTTGGCCATGTAACCATCTCAGTAGTCGAATGTCAGTTACGACGATACGAACGTAAGGACAACGCAAAACCCAGTTCCCGAGCGAAGAACATCCCCGACCTGGCCAGGAATCGAACCTGGACCCCTTCGGTTAGCAATCCGCCGCGCTGATCGGGCAGGTACCGAGGCGGAGAAGAATATTGCTTTCGCTTCAGGGAAAGAGAGAAGGTGTTACATCTACGTTCCTCAAGCCAGATTACGGTGTGTGGTGGAGGATACTTCAGAACCACTACCTCTTCGCATCTCCTGTTCAGTTTCCGAATGCTACGCAAGAAGAACGGCAATCGCAAAGATCCAGATCGAATTTCTCCTATTTTATCGGCATTTACATTTCGACAGATGTAGCTAGCAGGAAGTAAGATGTGGCCTGAATCTTATTGGTCATACATTTCCTAATTTTAAAAGTAAACCCGTTAGTTATGTACAACGTCTTTCTTGTAGCGTCTCCCACTGTCCTTGATAAACGAAATCGTGATGGAAGGCGCCGCTCTTCTTTGTACCGTCTATATTTTCTACATTAGTTCTGCTTGGCAAGGGTTCAAGACTGGAGAGTAATCTTCAAGTATCGCTCGAACGAGGGTTCAGTAAGGTGTGTATTTCGTGGAAGAGTTGCATTTTCTTAGAGTTCTTTTAATGAATGTAAGTTTGGCATGTACTCTTCCACAATCCGTTCGTTTCTGACACATACTCCTAGGTACGGCTTTAGCTCGATATTACTTCAGTTCTGAAGGTGTTTGCTCCCACGGCATAGGCCATATTAGAAAAAAGCCTTCATTATATCAAGATCACATAGCCCATCTACAGCTCCTATTCACAAAAGCTTCTTCAGTGCGATCCATATAATCATGAACTACTTTGATGAGTTTGAACAAATAACATTACGGTTACGTACATCAAATAGTGTGTTCCTGTATTCTTAAAGAGCTACATATGGTTTTTATACAGGGTGACAATTATTTAACTATATGAGAAAAAACCATAAATTAGTTACAAACTACGGCGTGCCTACACTTTATTCAACATGTAAACGTCACTACAGATATTCGTATTTAGGTTATGACATGTTGTATGTGCCTACCGCCATTGGTGATGATATGGCACAGACTAATAGCGAAATTCTGCATTACTCGCTCAAGTGTCGGGGGATGGATGCTGTCGATGACCTCCTGAATGGTTGTTTTTAGCTCAGCAATGGTTTTGGGGCTATTGCTGTACATCTTATCTTTAATATAGAACCATAAAAAGGAATCGCATATGTTCAGATCCGGAGAATATTGCGGCCAATCGAGACCCTATCAGTGGCATCTGGGTACCCCAGAGCCAGAATGCGGTCTTCAAGTGCTCCTCTAGGACGTCAAACACTATCCTGCTTCGATGGGCTCGGGCTCCGACTTGAATGAACCACATCTTATCGAAATCAGGGTCACTTTGGATAATGGGGATGAAATCATCTTCCAAAACCTTCAAGTACCGTTCGGTAGTGACCTTGCCATCAGGGAATATCTCACCGATTATTCCATGACTGGACATTCCACTACACACAGTCACCCGTTGAGGATAAAGAGAATTTCGATAGCGAAACGCGGATTCTCAGTCCTCTAGATGCTCCAATTTTGCTTATTGACGAATCCATCCAATTGAAAGTAGGCTTCGTCGCTAAACCAAACCATGCATGCGCATTCCCGCCATACCCTGCGGCCAAGCATGCAGTTTCGACGTTCTAATGCAAACCGTTCGGACGTTATGACGATTTTATTTCATATAGTTCACTAACTGTCAACTGTGCGAGTCTGAAACTCAATACTGTAGGACCGCCGTAGTGAAAATGGGGAATTGGTGATGGCACTGCGGACGGGCAGAATATCAAATCGAGAAGTGCTGAGAGGAAAAGGAAGAGACAAAAGAGAGACTTAACAAAGCTAGACATCTTCACCGGCATTCGTGCTATTTCGATGACATAACCGAGTGGACAGTGACCAGAAGAAGGTGGAGATGACGTACGCAACAGGATCTGTTGGACGATGTTAAGAGCTCGTGAAAATGCGAGAACATCAAAAGATTAGTTACACGAAAGGTTGAGAAGAAGCAAAAGAGTGTCGTAATGAAGAGGAGAATGAAGTTTGTCACAAGCGGCGAGTCATAACCGTAAATGAAATCTTCTAGACGCCAAGAATACAATTTAAGAATTTTTTTGCCAGAAGAATAATGAAGAAGGAGAGAGGAGAGCGGGTTTAGCGCAGTGGAGAGGTCGCGACCGCCGTGACGGGCGGCGCTAACATTAGCGCCGGGGGCCACGACGCCGGTGCGACGTCGCGGCTAATCGCGACGCCTGCGTCCTGGGCTGATCCCGCTAAAAGCAAGTCGCCATTTGCCGCGGCCAGGTACTGGAACGCGCCTGCTTTACTTTTTACGCGGTCGATGCGCCTGCGGCAGGAAATTGCTGCATATGGCCCGTGTCTGTCTAGCTCCGGGAGCGCCACCCGCTGCTGTCTCGGCTAGGAATGGGTTCGTTGTGCCCGCGCCGTCCGCTTCACAACTACCGACCGGTGGCCACGAGCTGAAAACTACTCCCAAGTGTCTTTTGTTTCAAGAGCCCCGCTGCTGCTGTACTTGTTTCTTTCCTCTGAACGATGTAGAAGTCACGTTTTCCTCGAGACCACACGTACATATAAATAAATTCTGTTTGTTCGCCTATATTGGTTTAGGGCAATTATGCGTCTCGTGATATGGCTACATATTGCTTGAGAAACATGTAGTCTAATCCTGCACTGCGTGATAATACACTACTAGCCATTAAAAGTGCTACGCCACGACGATGACCTGCTACAGACGCGAAATTTAACCGACAGGAAGAAGATGCTGTGATATGCAAATGATTAGCTTTTCAGAGCATTCACACAAGGTTGGCACCGGTGGCGACACCTACAGCGTACCGACGTGAGGAAAGTTTCTAAACGATTTCTCATACAAAAATAGCGGTTGACCGGCGTTGCCTGGTGAAACGTTGTTGTGATGCCTCGTGTAAGGAGAAGAAATGCGTACCATCACGTTTCCGACTTTGATAAAGGTCGATTGTAGCCTATCGCGATTGCGGTTTACCGTATCGCGACATTGCTGCTCGCGTTGGTCGAGATCCAATGACTGTTAGCAGAATATGGAATCGGTGGGTTCAGGAGGGTAATACGGAACGCCAGCCTCGTATCACTAGCAGTCGAGATGACAGGCATCTTATCCGCATGGCTGTAACGGACCGTGCAGCCACGTCTCGATCCCAGAGTCAACAGATGGGGACGTTTACAAGACGACAACCATCTGCACGAACAGTTCGACAACGTTTGCAGCAGCATAGACTATCAGCTCGGAGACCATGGCTGCGGTTACCCTTGCCGCTGCATCACAGACAGGAGCGCCTGCGATGGTGTACTCAGAGACGAACCTGGGTGCACGAATGGCAAAACATTTTTTCGGATGAATCCAGGTTCTGTTTACAGCATCATGATGGTCGCATCCGTGTTTGGCGACGTCGCGGTGAACGCGCATTGGAAGCGTGTATTCGTCATCGCTGTACTGGCGTATCACTCGGCGTGATGGTATGCTGTGCCATTGGTTACACGTCTCGGTCACCTCTTGTTCGCATTGACGGCACTTTGAACAGTGGACGTTACATTTCAGATGTGATACGACCCGTGGCTCTACCCTTCATTCGATCCCTGCGAAACCCTACATTTCAGCAGGATAATGCACAACCGCATGGTGCAGGTCCTGTACGGGCTTTTCTGGATAGAGAAAATGTTCGACTGTTGCCCTGGCCAGCACATTCTCCAGATCTCTCCCCAATTGAAAACGTCTGGTCAATGGTGGCCTAGCAACTGGCTCGTCACAATACGTCAGTCACTACTCTTGATGAACTGTGGTCTCGTGTTGAAGCTGCATGGGCAGCTGTACCTGTACACGCCATCCAAGCTCTGTTTGACTCAACGCCCAGGCGTATCAAGGCCGTTATTACGGCCAGAGGTGGTTGTTCTGGGTACTGATTTCTCAGGATCTATGCACCCAAATTGCGTGATAATGTAATCACATGTCAGTTCTAGTATATAATATATTTGTCCAATGAATACCCGTTTATCATCTGCATTTCTTCTTGGTGTAGCAATTTTAATGGCCAGTAATGTAGTATGTATGCAGTTAGCTTGAAGTCGGATGACTTATGTAAGGAGCGGTCAAAAAGTTTCCGTTCGAAGGTCGTCCAGTCCAGAATCGGTAAGTCAATCAGGCAAAATCTCCGTGAACTTTGATGCAATTACCCCACCGACACGAGGGTGAGGATACCCGTTTGGTAAAACACGTGGCTTGCTGCGTTAAGAAGCCCGAAACTGCCTGCTGCACATCTTCATCCGACAGGAATCGTCGAACATTGAAGACCTTTTTTAAGGGATCGATGGCGTGATAATCACATGGGGAGCGATTAGGACTATAGGGCTGATGTTCGAGTATCTCCCACTTGAGTTGTAACTTCTGCGTTATGTCATTTGTGGAATGGGGACATGCTTTTCCACGAAGCAGCAGCACCTGGAACTACCATTCCGCAACGGTAGCTTTCGATAGATATGCTGACCCATACACATTTTTCATTCTCCGACGTGTGTCTACCGGTATTTGTCCTTCGGCAACCAAGAAAAGTCTTATTGGGACGCGTTTGGTAATTGTTTAGCCGTAGTTGATGTTTTCGCATTTACCGCACGCACGCTGGAAAGACAGAAATGACACTCTAAGTCCTTGTCTATATACTCACGTTGAAGTAGCGCTGCGTTGCATATACGCTGCAGCAACGTTATCTTCAATCCAGACACTATTTTGATGCAGCTCTCCACTCTAGTCTGAGATGTTCAAGTCTCTTCATGTCTTTATATGTAATGCAATATTCATCCAGCCCCCTCCCCACGTTCTTCCATTACCAGGCGGACCATTCCTTAATGCCTCAGCAAATATAGTATCAACCAATCCGTCCTCTTAGACAAGTTGTCCTGCGCAGTTCTTTTCTCGCCAGTTCGATTGCTTCCCAATTATCAAAAGCCTTGTACTACTTTTAGTTACTCATTTCCTAATATAACTGTCTCAGCGTCGGCTGATTTAATTCGACTACATATGCCCACTTAGACCTACTCTATTTGGCGATACTGTTCCTCCTTTTATCGTACTAATTTCGTTTAGTACACACGAAATTCCCAAAAGCCAAACACTCTGCTCTTACTATGCATTGGCACATGACCTATGAATACTTCATAACATTCCTGACAACAGTCACTACATCAGACACGTGCTTCAGAACCCAGACATCGAACATGTAACAAACGCAATTTAAGTCACCTGAACAAGCTTAATATTCCCCAAAAACCATTAATGGCGATTTAAAGTAATATTTATGAGCGGCCACCGTCTCCCTCAATAATCAGTGATGGAACCACGGCCATGGAGTTCAACAAAGTTCATAACTGATGAAATGCAACGTAACCATAGAACTGTGAAAGTACCGAACATGATTGAAGAATTAATGTCAGCGTTGTACAGAAAGAAAATTTTTCTGCGCCACATGAAGAGGGAAGGACTTGCATTTCGGTGGGCGGATGAACATATGTCTATTCAACGTCGACAGTGCTTGAATGCTCGCAGAGTCATACACGTAGGGGCTGAAAATGACGTACGTGATTCTTTTTGGCGATGTATTACAAAAATTGATATTTACAAATTGTCGAAGCTGGTATTTGAAACATAAATTTTGCAGTATCAATATCAATGTGCTAAAAACAAATAGATACTACCTTTCAAGATGGGTAACAATTTTTGTGATGTGACATAAATTACACCGACAACGAGCAGACAGACCATTCTGTCGGAACCACCTGATTGTGGCGGAAAGGTTATTCGCCGAAATATCGTGGGACTTCAACTATCGGAACCGCCTGGACACCCGAGAGCCCTGGAAACAACACATACGCCGGGAAAGCCTCCGATCAAATAATTTTTGTGATATTCAAATTTCTTCTTGCACGTATCTCATAATAATTCTACTAATCTCAATAACTCTGGTGCTAAATGTAAAAACTTCTTACATGAATCCGAAACTGGCAATTAGCTAAAGACTAAACTGTAATAGATCTGCCATTAAGAAAAGAGAAAAACCATTTAACTATACAATTTAACATTTTGAATATATATATATATATATATATATATATATATATATATATATATATATATATATATATATATATATATACAGGGTGAGTCACCTAACGTTACCGCTGGATATATTTCGTAAACCACATCAAATACTGACGAACCGATTTCACAGACCGAACGTGAGGAGAGAGGCTAGTGTAATTGTTTAATGCAAACCATAAAAAAATGCACGGAAGTATGTTTTTTAACACAAACCTACGTTTTTTAAATGGAACCCCGTTAGTTTTGTTAGCACATCTGAACATATAAACAAATACGTAATCAGTGCCGTTTGTTGCATTGTAAAATGTTAATTACATCCGGAGATATTGTAACCTAAAGTTGACGCTTGAGTACCACTCCTCCGCTGTTCGATCCTGTGTATCGGAGATCACCGAATTACGTAGGGATCCAAAGGGAACGGTGATGGACCTTAGGTACAGAAGAGACTGGAACAGCACATTACGTCCACATGCTAACACCTTTTTATTGGTCTTTTTCACTGACGCACATGTACATTACCATCAGGGGTGAGGTACACGTACACACGTGGTTTCCGTTTTCAATTACGGGCTGGAATAGAGTGTGTCTCGACATGTCAGGCCAATAGATGTTCAATGTGGTGGCCATCATGTACCGTGTGTACCGTGATGTGCCTACAACCCCAGAGGATACGAAAGAACGTATTGTGGCAGCCTGCGGCGACATTACACCAGATGTACTGCGGCGTGTATGACATTCATTACGCCAGAGATTGCAATTGTGTGCAGCAAATGATGGCCACCACATTGAACATCTATTGGCCTGACATGTCGGGACACACTCTATTCCACTCCGCAATTGAAAACGGAAACCACGTGTGTACGTGTACCTCACCCCTCATGGTAATGTACATGTGCGTCAATAAAAAGGTGTTAGCATGTGGACGTAATGTGCTGTTCCAGTCTCTTCTGTACCTAAGGTCCATCACCGTTCCCTTTGGATCCCTACGTAATGCGGTGATCTCCGATACACACGATCGAACAGCGGAGGAGTGGTACTCAAGCGTCAACTTTAGGTTACAATATCTCCGGATGTAATTAACATTTTACAATGCAACAAACGGCACTGATTACGTATTTGTTTATATGTTCAGATGTGCTAACAAAACTAACGGTGTTCCATTAAAAAAACGTAGGTTTGTGTTAAAAAACATACTTCCGTGCTTTTTTTTATGGTTTGCATTAAACAATTACACTAGCCCCTCTCCTCACGTTCGGTCTGTGGAATCGATTCGTCAGTATTTGATGTGGTTTACGAAATATATCCAGCGGTAATGTTAGGTGACTCACCCTGTATATATGCTGTTTAACTCTAGATATTTATTTTCAATAGATTTGAAGAAGGGCATTCTCCCACCACGCTGAGATGTACTTGAGATGGGACCGTGCCCGAAACCGGTATTTAAAGCAGTTTGAAATATACCCTGGTGGAACAATGTCCTTCTCTAAATTTATTCAGGTAGTGGTGCCCAGACAGAAGAAAATGATTTCAGTTGACTTAAGGAAGTTCGATAGCAATCGAATTTCTCAAAAATTTGCTTCAAGATGTGCATTGTGTTTTTACTGATAATACCTTTTCTTCTAGAACGGTATCTGTGTCCCCTTCCCTTGCTGCTGTTAGAAAGCTGTTACAAGTTTTGTGATTCACTGCCGTGAAACGTCTTCCGCCTCCATAGTTCAGTGATCAGCCTGTCTGCTTGCTATACGAAGGATCCGGGTTCGATTTACTGGTAGTGACACGGATTTTTCCCGTGTGGGAAGACTGAAACGAGTTACTCATGCTCGTAAAACTTACTGAGGAGCTTCTTGACTGAGAAGTATAAGTCTGGAACGCCATCAACGGCCGGGAGAGTCGTGTGCTGACATCATGGCCCTCATACTGCCTACTAATGTCGCCATTTATAGAAGATGACACGGTCGGTCCATATTACCCATTATGGGGCACAACGCGGACTTTTCTTACACTGACACATCACTTGGAATCGCCGAGTGGTTTGGGGAAGACGTAGTGACTTTTCCATTGTAGGAGGTAGGGACCTGACACACCGTTTTATATTTGTACTATTCTATTCTGTTTTTCTCGTTGCGATTATTATCTGACCCATTGTTTCGCAGTTACATTTTCCCGAGTTGTTGCAATAAAATATTTGGCAGGATAGCCTGGAGAAGATAACTATGGACTACATATTTTTGCTTGTGATGAGCAAACTTTCAGCTATTAGTTACTAATTTCGGCTGGCTAATTTTGGACCATAGGTTTCGATACTATGTTGACTCCCGCCCTCAGCTGTCTTTTTTTCCTTTAAACAATCATTTAATATCTGTATAACAATATCCACATCACATTGCTGTACCGCAAGGAAGACCCTCAGCCCGGGAACCAATGAAACTTGACGCTTAGAGTTGACACAGTAGACACGTGGAGCTCGACTTCTCCGTCGGCGAGATCTCATAGGCGGGCAGAATGCGGCCTGACAGAGCGGTGATTACCGAGGCGTGTCGTGTTCGGCGTAACCAGTTCCCGTCCGCCATGTTAATCGTAAAACTTAATACCGGCTGCCTCCGGCCATCGGCAAGCCCGAGCCGGACTGTGTGATTCGATCGCTACTCTCCCAGAGCAGGGATTGTTCCTATGGCAAACACTCGCAGCGACTAACGGCTGTCGATTTCCGCAATCCAGAGTTGCAGCCATTGTGGAAGGTGCCTCTGTCGAGTCACATCTCCTTCCTAGTATTACGAAAAGAAAAAAATCACATTGCCAAACAGGTGTGCGATCATTGTTGAATATTATTACATAATTTGGTTGTAGCTGCAGCTAAACTAGTCGCGTTACAGTGAATTGTTTTTCTTTTTTCATTGTACTGATAACAGCTGGCACAGAAGTTTAACTTTTACGAAGAGTTGTCAGCTCTCGTACCACCGCTTTCCTTTCCATACACACGAACGATTTATCAGCTAGGGTTAACAACACTATAAGACTGATCGCTGATGATGTAGTTGTGTAGAGGGAAGTATTGTCGTTGGACGATCGTCAGCAGTTGCATATAATTTTCACTTTTATTGAGTGGCAGTTCTCTATAAATGTAAACAAATGTAATATAATGTCAATAACTAAGAGAGCGGACCTGACTGTATCTAATTACAAGATTGGTGGTGGAATTCGTGAACCCGTCATGTCGTTTAAATATATAGTGACAACTGGTCATTATCCATTTTGTATGTGGGATAGCGATTGTTATGTTTTATCTGCTATACTTGTAGCGTTCAGCCACTTCAGTCGTAGTTAACTCGAATCAACAAAGTGTTTCGGGACAATGCTCTCATTATCAAGTTGACAAAACTCAACACATTTTGTTTAACCCCTAATAGTTAATTTGCGGAGTTCTTGATATGAAATTTAATAAAAACAAAATGGATCTGGGTCCTCGTCTTACTTTAAGATCCATCCATTTCTGTCCCATCATAGTCCACAACCACGCTCCAGACTGTGTCCACTTAAGATGTGGTCACCAAGAATGTCCAAACCGTTCTTCAAAATGGTTCAAATGGCTCTGAGCACTATGGGACTTAACTTCTGAGGTCATCACTCCCCTAGAACTTAGAACTACTTAAACCTAACTAACCTAAGGGCATCACACACATCCATGCCCGAGGCAGGATTCGAACCTGCGACCGTAGCGGCCGCGCGGTGCCAGACTGTAGCGCCTAGAACCGCTCGGCCACTCCGGCCAGCCAAACCGTTCTTCTTATAGGGCAGCCGCAGCTGTGTAAGTCCATTTTGTAGAATCAAGAAAGCGTGAAATAGTTGTGCTGTGTCAGGGTGTAAATGCGAGCTGCCGTGCCCGCGGCACCACTGCATGCGGCTGCCACTGTGCAAACCACAATGCCATTCCATTCCTCACCTACTTTTCCCTTACTTCGAACATTCAGCGCTACGTCGACCATACAAAGACGAGGAGACAGAGTCAAAAATACAGTATTTTTATTTCATTTTATTTCATGAACGCTGCAAATATGTTGTTTAGAGGCTTTAGTGTTTCAACCATATGTGCTGTGTACAGACAACCTGATGATGATATTATCTCTCGAAACGCTTTGTTGGTTTGCATGAAGTACTACTAAAGTTGTTGAACACACGGCCAATATTACTGATGTCTGAGGGCAATACTACGAAGCTACAAAGACCATTCTAAAAGGAAAGAACATTTGTTTCTCCAAACATTGTTCATTCAGTACAATGAAAGAAATATTATTTTACGACATATTTTGATGTCTTAGCTATTTTTCTATTTAGTCGCCATTCAAATTTAAATATTCGTCGTAGTGCATCACAAGATTTCCTGTGCCTTCTACATACTCATTTCTCACAGAAATCTGGAATAAGTCACCAACGTTGTCTTCAGTTCACTTTTCTGTAGCCCAAATAATTACAAATAAGTTTATTAAGAATTGATCATAAAATTTCAGCAAAGCACAAGCTCAGTCTATCAATAGTGGAACGTTTATCCTGATCCTTTTTTCTTTGTCGGACATTTTAAACTCGCACAAATGAAGAGTATTAAAGAATAAATCATGAAAGCGGAATTTTAGATTTTACGCAGAACTATGAGGAGCTCAAGGAATTTTTATGAAAGATATGTTTTTTATGGGACAGAAATGGAATTTTAGAATTATAAATATAGCGAAAAATATTGAAACGCGGTGTGGGAACTGAAAGATAATTGATAAAGTGTTGTACAATGTGAAAATTGTATCCTACGCTTATGTTATTTACTTACATGTAAAAATTAAAAAAGCTACATTTTTATTTAGTAATATATGTTAAATGATTGCATTCATTTTTGCTTCAAGACAGGTCCATCTAGTAGTTAATATAGCAAGTAAACTGAAATTTTATTCTTGTTAAAATTATGTCTCGTGAATTTGAAACAATTTTCATATCAAGGCACGCTGAGTCCGATTAACCAACGTAAGGATGATTTAAAAACAGCCCCCTGAAATACGACGTGTGCCTGATGCGGTACAGCTGAATTCTGAATAAAGTACCGTCAAAATGCACCCTCACGATCGGAAATTTGAAATAGATTCTAGAGCAGCCCTGATTTCGTATACATTCCGTGCGCGAGTAGGTATAGTGTGCTGATTTGGGGTTTCTGGTTAACTGCGAGAGGGCAGAGTTTAGAGAAATTCGGTAAGAGTGTGTCCAAATTATTTTAACAGTATTTTTCCTAGCCGTGGTTAACGAGCACCTATGTAAGAACTAGAACTGTTACAGATTTATCACGATATCGGCAGAGACGCTATAAATTGATCGGCTCGTCACTTCGAAACGTTGTTCAGTTTTAGAATGACCCTTGTATTTGAAACCGATGTTTGGGATGCCAGAATTTCATTGGAGAAGCCAAACGAAAAACTAAAGTTGTTGGAAGAGTTTGGGGAAAATATACATCTGAAAAAAGTGCATACCACCCACGAAGTCCTGATAAGCAAATTTAGAGAAGCCGTATTTGAAGAAGACTATGCGACTACTATTCTGCTTACATCGTACATCTCGCGTAAGGATCATGAGAATAAAGCCCTCTTTACGTGAGTGACTGTCTTGTCTCGATCGACTGTTTGTGGCAAGTAGGTCTACTGCAGAGCCACTGGCGTTCTATTCCTGTACCGTGTCTCGTCTGTCAGTTGTGGTCGTTTTCGTCAGCGACAAAATTACGTGTATAGTAAGAGCCGTCTGTTGTGCAGTTTGACAGCTGAACGGTGAAAATGATGTTATGAGACGTATTTACGAAGAATTCGAAATGTAGCAACACTATTTAGGAACAAGCAGTGTTGGCGACCAAAGCAAAAATCATAGTCGACGTTCTTGACAAAGGCCGTATGGTCAGTTGTGAACTGAAAGAACAGAAGTGTTATCCAAACAGTTCGAAGCAGTTATATATATTTACCCTTGAAAACATATGTTTATAACCATATCAAAAATGTTTAGAAGACAGTAAGTAGTATGTTTTTACTTTGTCCTTTGTATCTTGTTTTCTTTCTACGCGCTAAAAAGTTCGAAAAATTTTTCTCGTTTAATAGATCTGACATTTTCGTTGTTGAAACAATTTTCATTAAAAATCATTTATCTATTTACGTTCATATTTATTCGCAGTGTAGATTTTTTCTTTGTCCATATACTGCAAAAGGTAAATATAAGGCGCCAACAAATGAAAACGAGACACATGGAAAAAGTTAATGAACTATTTATTATTGCAAAAGTCACTACCGTAACTCTAGGATAAGACGATCAATTCCTTCTGGGAATATGATTGTACCCAGGCGTGTAGCTCTTCGTCCGAATCAAACTGACGATCACGAATATACTTCTTCAGGTCTTAAAAATATGGAAGTCGCACACAGAGAGGTCAGGACTATTTGGGCGATGTGTAATGGCTTCCCAACGAAACTTCTGGTCCTCTCACATGTTATCAAGACTGTTTTCTAGTACGCTACAGAAGTTTCGCTGTGAGGCGCTTACACATCTTCCACACAGCCCCAATGCCTCCCAATCAGTTTCCACATTTTGGAGCCCTGAAGAGAGACATTCGGCACTGTTGTTTGGTTTCGCACGAAGAGGTGCAAGGTTATATAGAACCATGGTTTCGTAGGCAACAGCTGACGTTCTTCCATGAAAGCACCGACCATCTTGTCTCAGCAGTGGTAGAAATATATTAGAGTTATGGCGATTAATTTTGAAATAATAAACAGTTTACTTACTTTTTTCGCATCTGCCTCGTTTTCATTTGACTGCCCCATATACTGGGTGGATATAACTTAGTGGGTGGATATAACTCACTGGGTGGATATAACTCGCAGAGGTCCAGTGTGGAATGTAATTACCATATGGCAGCGAGACTTGGTAGATGTAGTAATGCGTTAATGCGAAAGAGTTTTACGGTGGAAAAAATTAGCTAAAAAAATTAGTTCCAATTTCGCCCACCAGGTGTATGGCATCTCGTGTACGTCTCCAGTTGTGACATTGAACTAATTGTGTAAGCGGCGGTTAATAATAAAATCAACATTATGCATTTCTCACTTGTTTGACCATCTCTGCTGAAGTCTCGTTCGTAATCCATTACATATGCAAACATTTGTATACGTCTTTCTTGCATTCACAGCGCCATATACACAACTGGTAGCCAAAATTGGAATTAATTTTTCCCCAGAATAAAACGGTCCCGCATTAAAGTATCGATCGAGTTTTGCTGCCATGCGATAATTAGAGCCCACACTGGACCTGTTCTTTAATTATAACCACCCGGTGTCTTTTTGCTTCCAGATATTTCGTCTCGCTTGTGGGAGAACAGTAGTTCAAAATGGTTGAAATGGCTCTGAGCACTATGGGACTTAACATCTGAGGTCATCAGTCCCCTAGAACTTAGAACTACTTAAACCTAACTAACCTAAGGACATCACACACATCCATGCCTGAGGAAGGATTCGAACCTGCGACCATTGCGGTCGCGCGGTTCCAGATTGAAGCGCCTAGAACCGCTCGGCCACACCGGCCCGCGACAACAGTAGTCCATCGCGCAATGTTTGTAGTGTGCCAGGAAAACGAAACAAAAACAAGATAAATATCAAGAAGACACAAAAGTATGAAACCCATAACTATAATAGGAGTGAGCTCGGAGAGAATAGGTTAGCTGCTGATGTTGGCAGACGACGCCTCAATACCTTGTTTCTGCGCATCCGCAGTCTACGGCATACTCAAGAATTTACTGCTCCACATTCGGCATTGTCAATTGATAACTGCCGACACTGATCCACTCGAAACGCAGTTAGCGGCAGATTTACACGCAAACAAGTTATGCGCACCCACGACGAGTAGTCGATTTTGAGCACAATGTCGCTTGTGTAGAACGGGTTTAAGATTAGAGAGGCATATGGGTCTAGCCGGTAGTGACTCGAGAAGATGCTACGCGGAGGCTGACGCGTGTCACGGGCCAAGTGGATGCAACGCGCCGAGCTTATTAATACCGGACGGGTCGTCAAGAGGACGGCAGCGAGCGCCACCTCAGCGCCGCCTGCAGCCGCTGCCGGGCGGCCTCACACACACACACACACACACACATACACACACACACACGGCAGCACTCACTCACACCGGCCGTCTGCGCGGGACAGCGCTGCGCAGCGCCGGCCCCCAGGGAGAAACTGGTTGTTTTATTTCTTCGTGTTATCAACCAGCGGAGCGCATTACCATAAAACGTCTACAGAGTTGCCCATACGGGCAGTCAGGGGGACAATACGTTTCGGGCGGGCCTTGTTGTCGTCCCGGCCTGAATAGCGCCGGAGAAGGACGAGTCGGGAACCGCGCAAGCACACCGCTCAGCCTCTCGCTGCTCGCTTTGCGTCTCCGGCAGCCGCGGCTCTGCCGGCGACCGCACCATTCTCAAGACAACAAACGTCAACGCGAGACTGGATGTCGTATGGTGAAATGATAAATTATCAAACTCTGTGACACATTATCTTGGAAATTTTTTTAAGACACCAGCCTCCAGTTTTGCATGATTAATTTATCTACTTCTGTAGATAATCTCAACCAGAATGACTGCAGAAATTTATAGTGAGGCATATTATGACATCTGTCGCAAACTCTTTAAGTTTTTGGCCGAATTTTGTAAGCAAACGAACATAAAAACCAAATAGCATTGGATATTTTCTGAAGAGCCAAACAAACTGGTACACCTGCCTATATCGTGTAAGACCCCCGCGAGCATTCATAAGTGCCGCAACACGACCTGGCATGGACTCGACTAATGTTTGAAGTAGTGCTGCAGGGAACTGACTCCATGATCCTGCAGGGCTGTCGATAAACCCGTAAGCGTTCGAGGGGATGGAGATTTGTTCTGAACAGCACGTTGCAAGGCATCCCAGATATGCCAAATAATGTTCACGTCCAGGGGAGTTTGGTGGCCAGCGGAAGTGTTTAAACTCTGGCCGCACTCTGTAGCAATTCTGGACGTGTGGTATGTCACATTGTCGTGCTGGAATTGCCCACGTCCGCCGGAATGCACTATGAACATGAATGGATGAATGTGATCAGACAGGATGCTTACGTACGTGTCACCTATCAGAGTCGTATATAGACGTAACAGGGGTCCCATATCAATCCAACTGCACACACTTCACACCATTACAAAGCCTCCACCAGCTTGGACAATCGCCTGCAGGGTCCATGGATTCATGAGTTTGTCTCCATACCAGTACACGACCATCCACTCGATACAATTTTAAACGAGACTCGTCCGATCAGGCAACATGTTTCCAGTCATCAACAGTCGGTGCTGACTGGCCCAGGCGAGGAGTAAAGCTTTGTGTCGTGCAGTCATCAAGAGCACACGAGTGGGCATTCGGCTCCGAAAGCCCTTATTGACGATGTTTCGTTGAATGGTTCGCACGCTGACACTTGTTGATGGTCCACCATTTAAATCCGCAGCAATTTTCCAAAGGGTTGCATTTATGTCCCGTTCTTGCAGTGTCTATCTCCGGCAGCAACGATGTCGGAGATTTAATGTTTTACCAGATTCCTAATATTATTGGTACTCTCGTGAAGTAGTCGTACGGGAAAATCCCCACTTCATCGCTACCTCGGAGATGCTGTGTCACATCACTCGTGCGCCGACTATATTACTACGTGCAGACTCGCTTAAATATTGATAACCTGCCACTGCAACAGCAGTAAGGGATATAACAATTGCGCAGACACTTTTTGTCTTGTACAGGCGTTTCCGACCGCAGGGCCGTATTCTGCCTGTTTACATATCTCTGTATTTGAATACGCATGCGTACACCAGTTTATTGGCGCTTCAGTGTACTTACATATGTACTGAATCATATTCTTGGCACGCTGGAAAAATTTCACGTTTCTGCCTTCATTAGTCTGTTGTATAATGGGTCATTTATAGCAAGAAAAGCACTTCTGAAATATTGTTGTTCAAAGTTTTTTTTTTCAATTACAAAATTCTGCACAGAATTACAGTTCTGACTTTATTATGTACTTGAAATGTCGTGGCCCATTATCTATGTCTTCTTCAGAGCCACAGTCGCCCAGTGCTTGCTTCTTCTTTCCTTTCTTACTTCTTTTGTCATTTCCTGAGCAGCAAACTCTGCTTGGCCTAAGCGAAGCACATCCAGGTCTCGCAGGCCTCAAGCTGTGTTCTTCCTTAATCTCACCCCTACCTCCTCCAGAATCTTCGGCCTTTTATTGTCCCCATCGTTAAAAGGTATTACAACATCAGACATTGCTAACTTCAGAATCACGAAGCGAATAAAAATATTTGTAGGCATGTGGTACCACACAACATTATTGAAGGATTCAGTCACATTCCCGTTCTTCCCGTTGAAACATACCTGTAGTAGCTCTGGATTTACCAAATCCTTGAATGTAAGTTTGATTGCCACAATTACTGCGAAAGGTTACTAGAAAATTAAGCTTGCCTATACTAACATCAAGCACTAGGAAGCATCGTCACTTCAGACACATTATTCTAGTTATTTATACATCTTTCACTGTTTGGACACGTCTTTTTTAGTTCTTCAGAGGCAAATTCGGATCCGTTGATTTTACTACCCGCAAATTTACGTTTGTTGAACATGCTTTTACGTTTAGTCATTTTATATGCGAATGAAAGAGCAATATATGCAAGTACACTACGGAAATCATTGGCTAGCACTCTATTTTCATGCAAAATAGTACCCGAAACAAAACACTGATTTGTTTATTTGTAATTTTAGCTTCTGAGACGTAACGGTGGCATAGAAACAAGGGAATTCATAGCCTTGCAGACTGTATGATTTGCAAAATATGACTGTTAAACACTGGCAGCGTATATGAGGCGCCGAAAATTGTCTGTTACACGTCAGGTTTAATAATATTAGTTGAGGGTCTTAAAATTGCCAGTTTTTAGTGCATGGTATACCAAAATGTTCAGCGGAGTGTAAAGTGCATTTCGGAGCAGAAAACAAAAAAAAAATTCAAATTTCATCTAATTTCACCCACAATCTTCCCTCAACCGCCATCGGCTCTTATTCCTTGCTGCCTGTATTGCTAAACGGCTAACCCGGTTCATGAAGCCCAAAGGCGATTGCAAGTTGCCTATGTAAAGGCTTCCAAGGGGCAACAAAAATTTGATTTTCAGTATTTAATGTGATTATTCACCGAATTTAAAAATTTAAAATGCTGCCATAATATGTTCATTGGGAGATATAATCTCATGTTAAATGTTTAACACAGTAAGAGAAGTGTTACTACTGGAAACTGTGTATGAGTCAAGCGCAAAAGCCGGCCGAAGTGGCCGTGCGGTTAAAGGCGCTGCAGTCTGGAACCGCAAGACCGCTACGGTCGCAGGTTCGAATCCTGCCTCGGGCATGGATGTTCGTGATGTCCTTAGGTTAGTTAGGTTTAACTAGTTCTAAGTTCTAGGGGACTAATGACCTCAGCAGTTGAGTCCCATAGTGCTCAGAGCCATTTGAACCAAGCGCAAAATATCAATAACGTATCCATCCAGTGTTTCAGAATGAGAGCCCTTACTAACTTGCAACAAGCTTTATAGATCATTACATTTTTTTCTCGCTGACAACTTCAAAAAATGAAGAAAGAAAGAAATTTATCGGTCACTAAAGGGTGGTTAAACGTATAATTAAACTGCAGTTACTCACCAAGTCCAGTGTGGGCTGTAATTATCGTATGACATCGACACTTGGTAGGTATTTAAATGCGTTAATGCTGAACCAATTTACGGTGAAAAAAAATACTAGGTCAAATTTTGGCCACCAGCTGCAAACCTGGCGCTTTGAATGAAAGAAAGACGTATGGAAAGTTTCCATATGTAATGGGTTAGGAATGGCACGTGGACAGAAAAGTGAGAAAGGCATGATGTTGATTTTATTATTAACCACTGCTTACACAGTTTGTTCAGTATGAGCACAAGAGACGTCGGCGAGACGCTGCACAGCCGCAGATTTGCAGCTGGTCACCAAAATTGGATGTAATTCTTTCCAGCTTAAATCGATTCGGCATTAACACTTCAGCATGTTTATCAAATTTCCCTGCCATACAATAATTACAGCACACTCTGGGCTTCATGAATAGCCCACTTCAATTATAGCCACCCAGTACATTTTCTCTCTTTATGCAGTATAACTGTCTCGTCAGGCAAGATTTTTCAACTTTTTACTTCTTTACTACTAACTCTTTTCGTAATACTTTGTGCGTATAGTATCAACATAAACCAGTACCTGCAAAATCAAATGGTTCAAATGGCTCTGAGCACTATGGGACTTAACTTCTAAGGTCATCAGTCCCCTAGAACTTAGAACTACTTAAACCTAACTAACCTAAGGACATCACACACATCCATGCCCGAGGCAGGATTCGAATCTGCGACCGTAGCGGTCGCGCGGTTCCAGACTGGAGCGCCTTTAACCGCTTTGCCACCACGGCCGGCACCTGCAAAATCATATCATTCTACGAGACATAGTTTAGGAGATATGATGCGATAAACATTGAGATGGTTGAAAAACTAGCTTTTACCTAAAGTGGAGCGCAAATTACACAAAATATACTCAGCTACGTTATAATAATGCGAGTGCTTCGCAACTTCCAACAAAGTTTAAACATAATTTCAGACATTTTCTAAACATTTTCTCGATGAAATGCTTAACAACAGATACATAGCGTCCCATCAGGAGTGCACAGTGTTCGGGGTATGACAGGACCGATCATTCGAAGCAAAAAAGTCTAGTAAACATTTGCTCCGAAATACGTAGCTTAGGAGTTTTCGATGTTGTGAAACAAATCTCTTCTATTGCAAGCTCTTTGCTTTCCGAATTTTGGAAGGAGATGGTAGGAACCAAAAAAGAAAGGAAAATTATCTAGTAAACATGGACTCTAAAATGCATGCCTTAAGAGTTATGAACACGTGTTCAGTAGAAGAGATGTGTTTCACGATAGTGAAGATCAACAAGTGCTCATAGCTCTTAAGACATGCGCACAGGTTTGAGCCCATATTTACTGGACACTTCTATCTTGTTTTGGTCCATATTACTACCTCCAAAATAAGGAAAGCAAAGAGCTTGCAGTAGAAGAGACTAGCTTCACAGTATCAAAGATCAAAAGGTGCTCATAGCTCTTAAGGTTTTCATTTTTGAGCCTATTTTTACTAGATTTTTATGCTTCGAATGCTCATTCCAGTCATATCACGGAATATTGACCATTCCTCTTGGGAAATAATGTATTTAACACATTAATTCAGTTGTAAAGTAATCGGAAGTTTGAAGCTGTTTTATAGATGAGAGATTCTTTTCTTAAAAAATCAGTAGTTTATTGGTATAACTTCTGTTCATTTCCGTAGCATTCCATTCCAGCCAGTATCGTGCATCTGTTCGGCGACTTGCTTAGCTTTTAATCCTTTCAATGCCAATTCTTTTTTTTTTCGCAGTGAAAGACATAAATTAATGTCGTAGTCACAAGTAATAAAAAGCAAAAATTATTTCGCATCATTTCGTTTTCTAACACGGGGAGGAGCGAGACGTGAAGGGTTATTCGTAGTCATCTCTGAGATTTCAGAAATCAACTGCGCAAAAACTAGGAGACATAAAATAAACAGATATTAGTGGATAGAGCAGCTCAAAACGTCTGAATCTCAGAGCACTGTTGCTTAGTAAGGGCATCATTTGTGAAGCGGAAACCTCAATAAGTGTGAGCAATTCAGAGAATTTCATTTATGTTTGAGCTAGTTTTACGTCCTCGCTTGATCATAGAACTATGAGTAGTTTTAAATAGTCTCAAAACCAAAATGCGCCAGCTGTAGCTCGTACCGTGGTTGTCAGAGTTTCTCAACGTTCATGCACGAGTGCAGAGTAAAGTCATCGATCGCGCATTATATATGACACTGTTGCGTGTTGAACGACTCTCCCTGTGAGAGTAGAAGTGTATATCGGAAAAATTTTGGAGCTGACCCGCTTGCCGATAAGCAACACACGAAAGGACGGTAACTGCGAAAGAACGACATATATTGACAACAACACACTTCATGAGGCTAGATTCTCCAGAGAATGAAAGTAGTTCCGTAACATGTACAGTAGCCCGGGCAGAATAAACTAGCAATCATGTTCTATGAACGAAGCACTATAGGTTATGAAAACATTTACTACATCATAAGTTTGTACTGGCATACCTACAGAAGTACAACGTGCAACGCAAAACCGATGATCGAGACACCTAAGATTGGCTACTGATGTGTGCTCAACCAAGACAACTAAAAATTATGAAAGTAAACTTATGAATGTCGAATGTAGGACGTTGTTACGAGTATTCCTCTGTTCTGACACGAGAAATCTACTAAACAAGAGAGAATTATAAGTTAAATGTCAACCGGCTAGCTCCAGGTTGGAAGAAGTGTTTTTGGGTGTCTTGGATGAGCCTATTTTGTCTTACATCTGAAGTACGCGTTACCAAATTATGAAACCGAAGAAAAATATGGGAGTGTGGGAATATTAAGAAGACCTCTATTTTTGGACTATGTCACGTTCGTGGGCAAGACTGGAAATATGTTTTCGTGAATCTGTCATCAGTTAATGTGTCTTAACATTGCTTTCATTCTTATGATATATCATACAATGGACAATGTATACCGTACGATTTTAAATATCATAACCGATGTTTCTTACGTGTATTTTAAAACTAAAATATGTTTTAATAGCCACAGCCGAACAAATTTATAATACAAATATTTTTCTTTTTCAGGTGAGTACAGTGAAATGAACCGAAGTTGCTACTAGACGACTTTCTGTTCTATGCAAGGTAAGTAACACTGACGTAATTTTCTGTTCTCATCAAAAGATGATCTTGTTTATTTTAATAATTTGAGTATTCTAATATGTCTAATGTTAATTCCTTTTATTTTTGCGGCTGTGTATGACAACTTTTCTGACAATCGTGGTTGGATTTTGAGCGTTGAACAAATTTTTTGTTCTCCTCCTTCCCATTGTTTCGTAATTTGTCGCACAGCATTATCTTTCGTCAAGCACAGGTTTCAGCATACCTGATTCATACATCGGTATTGTCCAAATGTTGCTATTACTTTACGATCTTGTGTATTTGGATCATCAAGAATTTTTTGCAGTTTCTGAAGCCGAAAGTTGCTAACATTTCTCGATTATGCGAACATTTATCAGAATTATAACAAAAAAACACTGCATGAATAATATGCTACTTGGAATCGCTCTATGAAAAGTAATTTTTATAAATCGTGGCCGTTAATAACTTGCACACGAAGTGCAAATGTGTTTAGAATGACAGGGAAGCTAAGGAAACACTCATAACAAAGGCGAAAGTTAGTACTGTCATTATACTGTTAACATTTTACCTGCAGAAGTGCGTTCGTGACATATCGCTATGAACCACCAATACTCTTCACCGTATTGGTGAAAATCTTTAATAAAAATATATTTCCTCCGCCGGGATTAGAACGAATTAACGACTGAAGGAGCCCTACACCTACGTGTGCCTTATCTACTGCTGCTTGATGGGAGTTCCACTGTATTTAGTCGGCCAATGTTTCAAAGATGATTCAAGCACTTCCACGGTTTCGTCACGTACGAGTATTGAGCATTAGACACGCAATAACAACACAAGAGAGCTTTCATCATGTACTGTGGCATGCAACAGACATTTTACCATGCGCAATGGTGAGTATTCTGTCTCTAAACCCTCGTAGTCAACCGCACCTTAAATACACTATTCCTTCGTGTTTGCTGTATGCGAATATAAGATAGGGATCGAGTAAAGTGATGCGACATACAGACCGCTATAAAATGCGAAATATACCATGAGACTGGAAGTATTGTGTAAGATGAAGCGCTAGGTCCCACATATGGAAAAAAATCAACTAACAAGGCTTCTATGTGAGCTGGGTATTTATAAAAGATTCTTGCAGGAAAACTTCTAAAAAAATGTTCATTATGAAGCGAATGTGCAAAGTAAAACTTACGTTTGCTATCTACAGACAGATGTG
This sequence comes from Schistocerca cancellata, assembly GCF_023864275.1. Taxonomy (NCBI): domain Eukaryota; kingdom Metazoa; phylum Arthropoda; class Insecta; order Orthoptera; family Acrididae; genus Schistocerca; species Schistocerca cancellata. The sequence goes on from NC_064626.1 coordinate 237,716,267, forward strand.
ACATTTCTTCAGAGTGGTGTCAAATGCTCTGTATCACTAAATTATGGATTTAATTTTATCTGACTTTTCACAATGTTTCTTAATTACTTTATTACTCGTTAATTTAATGATAATAGTTGTAATTCATGGTTTTGTGAACGTCTACAGGAAATTTCATACCCATACATATTCCAGTTTTAGACAAACATAGGTGAATATGATGCCTTGTGGTTGGCAGCTGTGTTCGATTCACTATACGTTTATTTTATCTGCGATGTCCGACGCCTTACAGAGATGAATTCTATTTTGAAGGACAACAATTTGGGTTTTCATCTTCCCCCCCCCCCCCCCCCCCCAGTTATCAAGAATCTCCAATTCATGCATTAGTTCGCTGAAAACTAATAAATTTTTGGTAGGCGCTTTTGTTTCGTTGCAACTGCGAAATGAGAATTTCACCTCGTACATTATTGGAAGTGCATTCCATTGTACCAGAAAGAAGAATAATACAATTTACTTTCATAAATATTTTGTTGTTGGTCACGTATTTTACACAGTTTATCTTTTTCGTACACTTTGTTTGTGTGATGACAGCCAGCGGACCACATCTCTGACAAAAAGCTTCATACAACCTCAAAACCGTGAAGGCACTATGTTGTGCGATCATTGCCGCCATGTGTTTCATAACTTTACGGCAATTGATACATTTTACCTCAATGCTATAACGTCAGTAACAGTTAGTTTTATTTTACAGAAAGTTTTACAAATGTTTTATTTAACCTGTCAAACCTGTAAAAAATTTTCTTCTGATATAACACATGGTTTTCTTTTTGATATCTTTTTATTTTTGACATAAATTTTCACACTCGCCTACATAATTTAATTCGTTATTCTATTAGATTCAGTATTGTTTTACGGAATTTGGGTTGGATCCGAAACTAGAAATGGTAATAAAGTAATTACAAATAAACTTGTGGCTGGTTGCAGTATTTCTTCCAGCTTAACTCCGTTCTTAATTTTGGAATCATTTTAGCATTTGCAGTACCGCTTGAAACTGACCCAAAGGCCAAAACTGTATTTGTGAAATAAATAAGTTTTACAGTTAACGGCGAATATGAAGGTCTTCAAAAAATTGTACGAGACTCTGAACCCCGACCACGAGAAGTTAATCAGTTGATTTGTGTACCTTATTTTCGCCGCTGCATAGTTCTCGACGCTGGTAACAAATTGCAATCAAATACTGGGAGGTACGAGTTACAAGCGTCATCCTCTCGGCTCAGGTAGAGCGCAAGGCAGAGGGAAACTTCACTTCCCGGGAGACTTTTAAGGAACACACAGTGCTCAAAATAGAAATACGTGAGAACGACAACTAGTTTGTGAATCACGCTTCCGCAATTCATCTTAGTATTGCTGAGAGCTGTGATTGGAAAGCTTTGAACATATTTACAAGGAATTTATACAGCAAACAGTACAATACGAAATAGTATTTACATAGATATTAGTACTATATACAGGGCGATTCAGCGGCCTCTACCACTGGGTATTACGCAGCCCGCAATGTCTTCAAATACCACATGCAAGATTTTCATATTCTCTTGCTCGCTATGCACAAACTATTAGTGTCACAGAAAATGAACGGGGCCTTTTTGTAGGAAATTTGATGTAATTAAATTTTGTGCTATGATACGTTTTCGCTGGAGGCCACAGTTTTAGAGTTATTCAAGAAAACGCATTTGAAGGTTCCTTTCATACGTTTTTCTTGAATAATTCGAAAACTATGTCCGCTAGCGAAAATGTATACCAGTACAAAATTTAACTACGGCAAGTTTCCTACATGTGCTGTTCTTTTGTTCCTATGGGACTAGTACTTAGCACGTAGTGAGCGAGAGAATCTCGCACATGGTTTTTGAAGGTGTTGCAGGTTCTTTAAAACCTTCCCGGGAGACTTTTAAGGAACACACAGTGCTCAAAATAGAAATACGTGAGAACGACAACTAGTTTGTGAATCACGCTTCCGCAATTCATCTTAGTATTGCTGAGAGCTGTGATTGGAAAGCTTTGAACATATTTACAAGGAATTTATACAGCAAACAGTACAATACGAAATAGTATTTACATAGATATTAGTACTATATACAGGGCGATTCAGCGGCCTCTACCACTGGGTATTACGCAGCCCGCAATGTCTTCAAATACCACATGCAAGATTTTCATATTCTCTTGCTCGCTATGCACAAACTATTAGTGTCACAGAAAATGAACGGGGCCTTTTTGTAGGAAATTTGATGTAATTAAATTTTGTGCTATGATACGTTTTCGCTGGAGGCCACAGTTTTAGAGTTATTCAAGAAAACGCATTTGAAGGTTCCTTTCATACGTTTTTCTTGAATAATTCGAAAACTATGTCCGCTAGCGAAAATGTATACCAGTACAAAATTTAACTACGGCAAGTTTCCTACATGTGCTGTTCTTTTGTTCCTATGGGACTAGTACTTAGCACGTAGTGAGCGAGAGAATCTCGCACATGGTTTTTGAAGGTGTTGCAGGTTCTTTAAAACCTAGTGGTAGAGGCAGCTGAATCATCTAGTGAAGAGCAAAATGTATATGCACTACTGGCCATTAAAATTGCTACACCAAGAAGAAATGCAGATGCTAAACTTGTATTCATTGCACAAATATATTATACTAGAAATGACATTTGATTACATTTTCACGCAATTTGGGTGCATAGATCCTGAGAAATGAGTACCCAGAACAACCACCTCTGGCCGTAATAACGGCCTTCATACGCCTGGGCATTGAGTCAAACAGAGCTTGGATGGCGTGTACGGGTACAGATGCCCATACAGCTTCGACACGATACCACAGTTCATCAAGGGTACTGACTGGCGTATTGTGACGAGCTAGTTGCTCGGCCACCATTGATCAGACGTTTTCGTTGGTGAGAGATCTGGAGAATGTGCTGGCCAGGGCAGCAGTCCAACATTTTCTGTATCCAGAAAGGCCCTTACAGCACCTGCAACATGCGGTCGTGCATTATCCTGCTGCAAATTGGGTTTTCGCAGGGATCGAATGAAGGGTAGAGCCACGGGTCGTAACACATCTGAAATGTAAGGTCCACTGTTCAACGTGCCGTCAATGCGAACAAGAGGTGACCGAGACGTGTACCCAATGGCACCCCATACCATCACGCCGGGTGATACGCCATTATGGCGATGATGAATACACGCTTCCGATGTGCGTTCACCGCGATGTCGCCAAACACGGATACGACCATCATGATGCTGTAAACAGAACCTGGATTCATCCGAAAAAAATGACGTTTTGCCATTGGTGCACTCAGGTTAGTCGTTGAGTACACCATCGCAGGCGCTCCTGTTTGTGATGCAGCGTCAAGGGTAACCGCAACCATGGTCTCTGAGCTGATAGTCCATGCTGCTGAAAACGACGTCGAACTGTTCGTGAATATGGTTGTTGTCTTGCAAACTTCCCCATCTGTTGACTAAGGGATCGAGACGTGGCTGCACGGTCCGTTACAGCCATGCGGATAAGATGCCTGTCATCTCGACTGCTCGTGATACGAGGCCGTTGGGATCCAGCATGGCGTTCCGTATTACCCTCCTGAACCCACCGATTCCATATTCTGCTAACAGTCATTGAATCTCGACCAACGCGACCAGCAAAGTCGCTATACGATAAACCACAATCGCGATAGGTTACAATGCGACCTTTATCAAAGTCTGAAACGTGATGGTGCGCATTTGTCTTCCTTACACGAGGCATCACAACAACGTTTCACCAGGCAACGCCAGTCAACTGATGTTTGTGTATGAGAAATCGGTTGGAAACTTGCCTCATGCCAACACGTTGTAGGTATCGCCACCGGCACCAGCCTTGAGTGAATGCTCTGGAAAGCTAATCATTTGCATATCACAGCATCTTGTTCCTGTCGGTTAAATTTCGCGTCTGTAGCACGTCATCTTCGTGGTGTAGCAATTTTAATGGCCAGTAGTGTAGTATTTACACCTATATTTACAGAGTGAACCCGAACCCCACCGACGAAATTCTTCTCTATGAAAAGCTTATCTGTAGAGTTCTTCCCAAAACGCGTAGTAGCATGATCGCCTCAGAAGCGTACCACTGTTCGTTTGCACAGTGCCGCCCGATGCCCAGTTACATTTAATGCGCCGCCAGCTGGAAGCATTTTACTGGAGGAGTGTGACGCGCATTTCACAGAGGTAGGATGTGAACGTGAGTGAGCGCGCCGCTTAAGCGGGCGCCGACCACCGTGGAAACAGGCCACGAGGGCCATCGGCGCTCACATTGATTCGGTGGGTGGGGGGGGGGTGGGGGGCGGCAGGGGGGCTGCGGCCGAAGACCCGGCAGAGCCGGTGCGGGGGCGGGGTGGGGGCGGGGACGGCGGGCAAAGTAGCTGTCTGGCGCGTCACGGCGCTGTCATTACGGGCCGCGACACCGTCACACGGGCCGTGACGCCTGAATAATTTATCAGCGCGTTTCGAGTGGGCCGCCTGCCTGCTGGCCGGCCGCCGATTGATTTTTCGATCTGCCGACGGCGCGTACACAAACAGGCGGCGAGCAAGGCTCATTACGGCCGCAGGCGCCCAAGGCATTGATTCCCGGCGCCCGCGGCGGCGCGAGTGCGCCCAGAGCAAAGAGAGTGTGCGAGTGTGCGTGCGTGCGTGCGAGCGCCAGTGGAGAGCCGGCTGTGGCAGGACGCGAGGCAGAGGGAAACGTCACTTCCCAGGGGCCTCTGAAGGGACGTACAGTACTGCAAAGAAAATTACGTAAAAACAACAATCAGTTCTTAAGACACGTTGCTGCAATTCATTCTAGCATTGATGAAAGCTGTGAATGGAAAAAAGTAAACTTCTTTCACTCGACTTATGTAGTAAATAGTACAAAACAGAGTGGTACTTACAATACGATGTCTATTCATCCCGTTTTTTCCCGATAAGTCTTGCTGTCCCGAAAGTTATTTTTTGTGACGCTCAAGTGTTCCACTTTTTTTGATTCCGTTTGCCTACTGTGTTTTACGCTCTAGATATTTGTTCTTGCAATGTAATCCACATTCCGCAACTAGTGTACATTAGGAAGCGCCAGTTGTACAACTTGGTCTATAATCTTTGTTTGTTTACTATTCATCATTTGTACTGTTTCCTGTATGCAGAGTACATCGCACTTGGTTTGTCTGCACAGCTCTTGTAACAGTTCTTCTTTAGGTGATGATATACCTTCTATATTCATCGATATGATGGTCCACTGTGATCCTGATGTTTCTGGTGTGAAAGGATCAGCCGCCAGAGAAACCTGACGCCCAGGGTACGCCCGATTGCAAGTCTTATCTTGGTCGGAAATAATTGCAATCTTCGTGGAGGCTCCTTTCATGTACCGCTGCTGGTTGATCACAGGTTGCTTAAGACCTACCCCAACTGATAAGCTCTGCTGCCTGGCTGGGATAGCGCCTCCATGGATACGCAGAACAGTGGCTGCCAACAAGGAGAGACTGAAAGTGGAACGGGTCAGTGCCCATCCAGTGCACGGACATAATCCACCACAGCAACGGCTGAGATCGCGAAAGAGCTTCTTGAGAACATCCGAGAAGCTCACCATTTCACCAGAGAAGGCAAGGCTGGAGTTACGGAAGAAGTCGACGCCTCACCTGCAGACGCCAGAAGCTGAAGAATTACCACCTGGACACAACGAGAGCTGGCTGGTGTGGAAATCTTTAAACAGATTACGATCAGGAGTTGGACGATCCAGAGACAACCTGAAGAGATGGGGCTTCATAACAGAAGATACATCCTGTGATTGTGGACAAGAACAAACCACAAGCCACATGCTCCAGTGCCTTTTGTGCCCTACATCCTGCACGAAGATTGATCTCGTGCAAGCCACTCCAAGCGCCTTGAAGGTTGCAAAGTACTGGGCACATGTAATATAAATACAATTTGTGTATATATATGTACATATTTATTGATGTGTATGGCTACTGTAAATTTCTATTATTCTGATTCGAGAATAATAATTTGTACTGTTGGTAATACCGATTCATGTTCGCTGTTTCATCATGCCAAAACTAAAGTGTAAAAATCAAAAATGGTTCAAATGGCTCTGAGCACTATGGGACTTAACATCGATGGTCATCAGTCCCCTAGAACTTAGACCTACCTAAACCTAACTAACCTAAGGACATCACACAACACCCAGTCATCACGAGGCAGAGAAAATCCCTGACCCCGCCGGGAATCAAACCCGGGAACCCAGGCGTGGGAAGCGAGAACGCTACCGCACGACCAACTAAAGTGTAATTTTAACAGCAGTGTAAATAGTGAGTTTACATTTACCACTGGCAGTGGAGGACCTGTGGAACTTACGTTGTGCAAATCATACTTTGCTATTGGACATGCTGGAGTGGCCGTCATTGTGGATCACCGCAAGATGGGAAAACACAGCACGAGTGTTCAAGCGAAAATACACAACTTAATAAAATAAATAAAAGTGAAAAGGATGGTAATAGTGCAGGTCCCAGGTTTTTTCTATGCATCTAAAATGACTATTTTTTAATAAAAATGAAATAGACATCCTAATTTACATACATATTAGTACTATGCACAGGGGGATTTAACTGTCCCTACCGCTGGTTTTATGCAGCCTGCAACGCCTTCGAAAACAACGTGCGAGATTTTCATATTCTCTCACCCGATACGTGAAAACTGTTACTCCTACGGAAAAAAATGACCAGGGTCTTTAGGTAGGAAATTTAATGAAGTCATTTCAAGATCATATTTGAACGTTTCCTTGAATAATTCGAAAAGCGAAGATGTTTCCCAATAAAAAATTTAACTGCACTAAGGTCCTGCTCAAGTTTTCTTTAGGGCTAACAGTTTGCGCACAGCGAGCGAAAGAATATGAAAATCTTGCGCGTGGTACTTGAAGGGGTTGTGGGCTATATAAAATCCAGCAGCAGGGGTAGGTGAATCGCCGTGTATCTAGTAAGTAGCAGAACATATGCAGTAATTACGAGTACATTTACAGAGTGAATCCGAAATCCAGTAGCAAAATTTCTGACATTATTCAGGGATATTTACTGATTATGTTTGGTGTTAGCGACCCATGGCCTCCAGCGGCTCGTTACAGAGTTACAGTGTAATTGTGATTTATGCATCTTGGTACCTTACGAGTTAACTCACTTTTCGTCTATCGGTAGACACGGGATTATTTTGAGGTGCTTAAAAGGCATAAATGCCCAAAGTAAAATTACCGGAAAATTACAGCAAGTTTTTAAGGCTCACTACCGTAATTCATTCTAGCATTTATGAGAGCTGTTAATGGAAAGACGCAAACATATTTACGTGGCAAATAAAATGTACTTGATAGTATTTATTTTGTAAATAGTATTTACATTGTATTTGTATAGTAAATATTGTAGACATTGTAGCCTTAGAGTACTACACCAGTAACCCTCTCACACCCACCTCCCCCAAGCAATCAAGTCTCCCATGTAAAAAATAGCACCGTTTTATGAAGAGCTAGTTTTTCACGCATCTCAACGATTATGACGTAATATCACCTTGACTATCCGTCGTACAATATAGTATTTTGCAGTTACGTTCGGTGGTGATGTGAATAGTCTCTCCAAAATTTGTTGCGAATACAATTAGTAGGAAATAAGTAATAAATTAAGACATCATGCCAGATGCTCAAATTTTGCTGCATGAACAGCGGAAATGTACTAACCGATTAACTGTCTTCCATTCATTATTTTATAGGGGTTACCAGCGAGAAAAAGTATCGACAAAGGCTGAAATGTATACAAAGTTTGTTGTAAATTGATAAGTGTTCTTATTATCAAATACAGGACAAGTGTACGGTCTGGGTAATTTACTTGCCTTGAGTTAAACTCCTTCGAACCGTACATACAGTTTCTACCTTTAATGACGAACTTATCGTGTTAGGCAATTAACGTTAATTGTACCTCTAAATGAGTAGAGCATGACAGGATTTAAAATTTTTTAATTCGGTCAATAATTAAATGAAATACCGAAAATAAAATTTTAGTTCCCTCTAGTAGCCGTTTTGTAGCCAACCTGTAGTGAAACTGGGTAACCATTTTAGCCGATTAGTATTATACGCACAATGTGTTTCAAATGGTTCAAATGGCTCTGAGCACTATGGGACTTAACATATATGGTCATCAGTCCCCTAGAACTTAGAACTACTTAAACCTAACTAACCTAAGGACATCACACAACACCCAGTCATCACGAGGCAGACAAAATCCCTGACCCCGCCGGGAATCGAACCCGGGAACCCGGGCGTGGGAAGCGAGAACGCTACCGCACGACCACGAGCTGCGGATAATGTGTTTCAAAAAGACTCATCCGCCTTTAAAGGTTTCATCTTCTACATGAATGAAGATATAGACTCTTGGGGTGAATTTTTACTTACACGTCTAAATCAAAAGTTTATCTTCGCCATGGTTGTAGGACACAGGTTCATATAATTCCCAGTATTAGTATCATCGAAGTATATGCCTTGCTCGTTCGTTCATTAACACAATATGCATCGAGTCAAAATAACGATAAAACAGAACAAAAGGTGTTTTGAGTTCTCCGTTTCAAAAGGAGCAGTTCAGTTACAGGTGTGCAGCATGCTTTTTATCGATAAGGCGGTGCTGCACCAGCTGTAACGTAAGATACGGATTTCGATGGCACTATTGGGCTCCAAGTCGAGCGGCCTCATGGTACGTATTTATTATTTGTTTGTGGGGGCTTGCGAAAGTCGCTGACTGTGTACCTACCCTTTCATCAACTTAGCGTGAACTGGCTTGATACCAACAGCCAGGAGTGAATGCAGGCACTCCACATATGCCCACAAAAGTATGGGATGAATTTCACTAAGTTCGTCGTGCGCCTGCTTGAGGGCACATTGAAATTTTATGAAAGATAAATGAAAACTTTGATTCTTAACGCAGGTTGTAAAAAGTACCCAGACTTTAATGGTGTGCTTCTGAGTGTTCATCCGAGTTTGTTTCCATTTTATGGGCAATATTTTGACGCCCTCACTGATTGGTCTTGTTCAGGTGCTGCGAGTTGAGCTTTTTTGTTTACTCGCTGTCTGGACTCCAACCACTTCATAATCAGGGTTTCATTTGCTCTCGGAGAATCTTCTTTACGATGTCAACACGACAGTTATAGTGCGCTCTTAATCGCAATTTGTGAAGATGAGGTGTAAGATATGTAGAGTTACAGGAAAGTATGTCTAGATTTTTGTTACAGTTATACGAACACATTTTGCTGATCTCTTTTTTATATGAAATCACAATGAAGTAACTTTCACATCTTGTTTACATTCTCATGTGAACATACTCATTTTCAAAGATGACACTACGAGTATGAAAGAACATCGCAAACTGAATGGATATTTCAACAGTACAAAGATAAAAAACTACTGTGTTGTAAAAAGTAAGTTAATACATAAGAACTTGTTTTTCGCATTCTGCTGTTGCCTATTCTTGTCAGTGCTTCATATTCATCTTGAACAATAATGTTACAGATAACAAAATGTAAGGGACTTAGTAAACAACGATGTGGTCATGCAGAAATAAATGTTAGTATATTGTGTGAGGATACAGTATGCAAAAACCTTTGTACAGTATTCGGTACCCATTTATTAGTATGACAAATCAACGGAGTTCATCAACAATGGTCTGATATGTGTAACCAGGATGGCAGAATCTGATAGGAAAGAGCAAGAAATCGAAAGAGAAGCAAGTGTGGAATGAACTGTATAAGCATCAGAGAGAGAGAGAGAGAGAGAGAGAGAGAGAGAGAGAGAGGAGGGAAGGGGGGAGTCTATGTTTACATGTTGAGGACTGTACTGGTTGTTGTTGCAGCTGCAAAGAATTGATTTTCAATCCTTTCATTCAAAATGAAGAGGAAGCGGAAAGAAGTGACGCTTCTGTATTTATAAGGTTTTTAAAAGCCTAGTCAGAAGCGTTTGGATAGGACCTGCCACACCTTTAGGTCTGTTTCTGTGTTGCCAGCTTTGTAGCTTCTTTTCAGTAGATGGTAGGCTTAGTTTCTAATATCTGAAGTAAAGGTAAAGTCATCTGCCAGAGGGTTTGTTGAACACAACTTTGCTTTACTAGGCGTCCTCCTATTTTTGCTTACTTTCCCTTGCCTTCCTCGTTCCTTTGAATTGATTTACCTACCCACTTACATGGCGATCTATAGTTTACCGTAGACTCTGAACCATATAACAAACACATTAACAAACGTTGCCATAAATTTTGCGAATAAAATTGTCTAGAAAGCTGGAAAAAATTTCCTTGTTTATTACGATGTTTCGACTACAACTACCTCAGATATCTCCAATTGAGATGAAAGGAACACAAATTGTAACAAACGGTTATTATGGATCAAGCTATAAAAATTAAAAATTTAAAAAATATTTTTAAATGTCCTTTCACCAAAATCTTTGAACCAGCTAAACAACGTTTCGTGTCACTAGTACAATCTATACCTAATCGGTACCTCAACTAACAACTTGTTCAAAAATTGTGCAACTCACACATTGCGACCCTTGTTTCTCAAGTTCAATATTTTTGGTGAATGCATGTTTTAAAACTTTTTAATTTTTGTAGCTTGCTTATAACAAACGCCTGTCGCTCTTTATGTTCCTCTCACCGGGATATGTCATGATGACAGAACCCAAAACATTGTAATAAATGAAGGCTTCTTTTTTAGCGATATAGACCATTTATTTTAAAAATATTAATGGTGATCGTGGACTCACCCGGAATTTTTTTCCTTTATTAGGAAACGTTGACACAAGTGAAAGAAGTCATAAGTGACAGACAAAAAAACATAGTACCGACCGGTGATCGGGCTACCATAACTTCAAATCCGTAGCTTCAGCTTTCAGCCGCTGAGGGATCCATTAAGAGCGGTTAAGAAGAATCAGGCGTAAATGTTCTAAAATTGGAATTTGAAGAGATTTCAGAGGAGCAACTGAGAGAACATGTATCTGTGAAACACACAACTCTAGTCGCAGGCTGTGAAACAATCTAGAACTACGTGGCACGGTTAGTGATATTACGCCGAGAGTGGGTCACGTACCGAGCTAATGTTCCTCCCGGCCAGATAGAGGGGACGCAAGGTAGCGTGCTTTATGCTTATAATAAGGCGATACAAGTGCGGCAGCGCTGAGGGAAACGGCCGGTAATTCGCGTAATGAGACAGTCACGTCAGCGGTGGCCCGCGACCACTAACCGGCATCGATTTTTGTTCCCGCTGCCGCGCTGCACCGCGCCTTGTCCTTGTTTCGATCCCCGTCTCTCTCTCTCTCTCTCTCTCTCTCTCTCACACACACACACACACACACACACACACACACACACACACACACGTACACTCATGTTGTCTATACCCGTTTGATAAGCTGCCGGCGTCACTGTCATCAGACAAATGAGGCCGGAGACCTCACAAAAATAGTGACGCACCCCTGTATAGATGACACTGGGACAGCTTATTTCGTTTTTATCTTCTCTCTTCCTCCATCCTTCCTCCCCCCCCTCTCTCTCTCCATTGATATGTATGTGTGTGTGAGTGTACGTCAACTCGGTTCCTCCTCGTTTTTTTTTCCGCTCCCGGTGCACGCCTCCAGTTCTTTTTGTCAAGCCTTTGTCGTTTCCTTTTTCCTCCGGTCCGTTTCTTTCCCTGAGAGATGTTCGCCTGTCTGTCGCGGAAGTTGACGTGAGTAAGAAGAAGACAAGAAGCGTAATAATGTTCGGTGACAGTTGTCGGGCGCAGCGCGGCGCGGCTCTGCTCTGCTCCTCCGGCCTGGACAGGCGGCTCCTCTTCCCCTTTCTCCCCCCCCCCCCCCAACCCCCACCCACTGCCCCCACCACCCACCCTGCTGTCCGTCCATCCGTCCTCCGACCGCCGCGACAGCCGCCGAGAGACACCGAGTTGGGCCGAACCTGCGGTGACGCGGCCGTCCTAATAGAGACAAGTTTTATTCCGAAACGGGGGCAGCACCCAACCTCGTCGCCGAAGCAATATCGAACTGGGCTTGTTGTACAGTATAAAATGTGGCTCCCTTCCGAAGAAAGGTAGTGTCCCGTCTCCTGTGTCTGGACTCCCCCCATAGTTAATATACTGGCAATATTTCCCACTCTGCTCTACTACGAGGGTCACTCCAAAAGATAAGCACACTATTTTTGTAAAAATACAGTTTTCATTCTGCATGTGTGAAACTTTTACAAAAAAAATGGTTCAAATGGCTCTGAGCACTATGCGACTCAACTGCTGAGGTCATCAGTCGCCCAGAACTTAGAACTAATTAAATCTAACTAACCTAAGGACATCACACACATCCATGCCCGAGGCCGGATTCGAACCTACGACCGTAGCGGTCGCTCGGCTCCAGACTGTAGCGCCCAGAACCGCACGGCCACTCCGGCCGGCGAAACTTTTACACTGTGTAGATACATCCTTCCCGCTTGTTTTCAAACTTAGTTCAACCTATTCCCGTGAGTGAGGCCGTCACAGCATGTTTTCAATATAGCTGCTACACTTGACGTTCGTCAAGAGCAACGTGCTGTCGTAAAATTACTGTGCTGTGAAAACGAGACAGCGGAAAACATCCACAAGAGGTTGAAAAAGGTGTATGGAGATGTTACTGTCGATCGCAGTACAGTTAGTCGGTGGGAAAGCAGGTTACGTGATGAAAGTGGGCACGGCAATATTGAGGATTGTCCTCTCAGCGGCAGGTCTCGTACTGCACACACTCCAGACAATGCTGCAGAAAGTTAACGAATTGGTAACTGCTGACAGACGCATCACAGTGAACGAATTGTCACGCTACTTTGGGATAGGGGAAGGAAGTGTTTACGGAATACTGAAAGTATTGGCGTTAAAAGGGGTTTGTGCCAGGTGGGTGCCAGGTGGGTTCCCAGGATGTTGACAGTGGCTCACAAAGAAACAGGAAAAACGGTATGCTGCGAAGTTTTGGAACAGTACGTGAATGGTAGAGATGAATATCTTGGAAGAATTGTGACAGGTTATGAAACATGGCTCCATCATTTTTCACCAGAGACGAAGAGGCAATCAATGGAGTGGCATCATGCAAATTCACCCAAGATAAGAAAGTTCAAAACCACACCTTCTGCTGGAAAAATTATGGCTACAGTGTTTTTCGATTCCGAACGACTCTTGCTTGTGGACATCATGCCAAGTGGAACCACAATAAATTCTGATGCATATGTGACGACACTGAAGAAACTTCAAGCTCGACAGAGTCGTGTTCGACCACATCGGCAAAAGCAGGATGTTTTGCTGCTGCACGACAATGCACGGTCACATGTCAGTCAAAAAACCATGGAAGCGATCACAAAACTCGGATGGGCAACACTGAAATGTCCGCCCCAGTAGCTGAGTGGTCAGCGTGACGGTTTGCCGTCCTCCGGGCCCGGGTTCGATTCCCGGCTGGGTCGGAGATTTTCTCCGCTCAGGGACTGGGTGTTGTGTTGTGTTCATCATCATTTCATCCCCATCCGGCGTGCAGGTCGCCCAATGTGGCGCCGAATGTAATAAGACCTGCGCCAAGGCGGCCGGACCTGCCCCGCGAGGGGCCTCCCGGCCAATGACGCCAAACGCTCATCATCATCATCAACACTGAAATACCCGCCTTACAGTCCTGATCTGGCTCCATGTGACTATCATCTCTTTGGGAAAATGAAAGACTCTCTTCGTGGAACAAGGTTTGAAGATGATGACTCCCTTGTGCACGCTGCTAGACAGTGGCTCCAACAGGTTGGTCCAGAATTTTACCGTGCGGGTATACAGGCGCTGGTTCCAGGATGGCGTAAGGCAGTTGAGAGGGATGGAAATTATGTGGAGAAATGAAGATATTGTTCCTAGAGGATGTGTCTACACACTGTAAACCTTTCAAGCATGTACAATAAAATATGTTTTTTTTAAATAGTGTGTATTTCTTTTGGAGTGACCCTCGTAAAAGACCAATAGCCACGCTCTATCAAACTAATAGACTCACTATATGGTGGAAGTGTCTTTCGCCCCACGCAGATTTTTGTGGTGTTAGTACACAAGGAGTCCCTAAAAACCAGATGATCCCAGATGTTTCATAAGCCGTAGAAGTTGTTGAAACAAGATTTTCGGTAAGTGGACAGGAGCAGAAATGATTATCGAACAAAGTAAGTCAGTAAACAAAATATTTACTTGCATTTCTTCAAGCATAGGATGGCTCTTTACAAATAATGCCGCAAGAAATAGAGTCCAGCTCATACAACAGCAACAAGGAGGCGGCTCTCTGTACTAAAACATGATCAATGGTGTCAGAGCCGCGTAGCGTCTGCGTTGTCTCGTGGCTCCAAGTGCAAGTGGGCTGTTTGGCTGCCGCCGGCCATCCTTTATCGCGGCACGGTGAGCGCTCGTGGTGCGGAGCCACTCCAGGCGAGGCTCGGTGGGCATGCTCCATTGGATCCACCAAATTCCACACGACCGCTATCAGCGTCTGACGGAAACTTGCAGTTCCGCTGCCAACTTTGAGACACCGGTACTGTGGTATCGATACATGATACCATAACAGTGGTCCATTTTTGTTGTTGTGTACTTGAACTTATGAGGAAAAGCAGTTTTAGAATTTGTTTTTGAGAGCCACTTGACTTACAGTTATAACACCTTGGGGATGACATTCCGTGCTGTTTTCGTCGTGTTTGATATGGCGTTTGTTTAGACTTGCACCAATCCCTGTTGAGCATTCTACCTGCCTTACAGAAGGTTGTCCCTTGTGAAAATATGATCTTAAAAATTTCATGTAGCTCATTTTAAACACAAGACCAATAATTGTAATGTGCCGTTGTCAACGCGCAAATTAGATGACTGCAACATCGTATTGAAAAAATGTCAATAATATAAATAAAACAAATTATATTACACATTTCGATTGCCAAATAGTCATATTCAGATTATTTTCTTGCGTCGTAACAGAACCCTACTGTGAGCAGGTATCATGACGCCAGTTAGCAAATAAAGTGACTGAATTACGGAAATCGGTCTGAAGATAGCTGTTAAGTAACGAGAACCGGTTCTTATTGCGAAGATAACAGTAAATTTATTTGGTATGCAATTTCAGTTCTCTTAACTCTTCTGTTTACCAAGTTACTGATTCCACAACTGGTTCTTAGTAAGTAATATGAACAACTATCGCAACTAACTTTAACCCCATTCGATAGATGACGCAAAAACTGGTTGATATTTAGACATGAGCCTCTATGAAAATTACCTGGTAATTCTGCTGAACATGCAACCTCAGGCTGCTAGCATAGCACTGTTTCAGCTCCATTAAACGATGTTTAGGTAGCTGTAGAAATTAGAGTGCTCTGAGTTACCAGCAATCGCGACTCACATTCAGCACACTTCCTCACTCTTTTGTCTGACTTTTCACGATGTCGATTTACTAACTCAATGTACACTCTATTTTTTTTTTTCAAGAGCTCTCTGGAAAGGGCGGGATCACTGCGCACAAGTAGCTCACGTTTACATACTATACAGACAGTTAATTCATTTCGAGTATCGACACGCAAGTCGCCGAAGTGGCGTCAAATTGAAAGACTTGCACACGGCGAACGGTCTGCCCGACGGGAGGCGCTAGTCACACGATATTGTATTATGTTTCGAGTATTGACTATTTTACAGATTTTTTTGGTAATTATCACTTGTTAATAATTCCATCCGCAGGGTCAGCTATTTTAATGATTTAGCAACTTCATTTTATGTTAACTTTACGGTCGCATGCCCGTGTTATCACCTCAGTTGTCAATTAACCTAATGCAATGACATCTCGTGCGCCACCTGTGTGAGAATCGTGTAAACTTTGCGCTGTATATTACCGTATCTGATTTGTTCCCAGATCGTATTCTATGAGGCAGAGATTAGGGACCAGCCCAGCATTTGTCATAACAAGCATCGAAGAAGGCCTGAGTTGAGGTTGATCGGTGTACCAGACCAACGGTCATTAATCCGTCGCATGGATTGTCTGCATGTCTAGCTCTCTTCCTTGTCTCATAAGATATACGAGCGGGGCTTAAAAAATCTATTATGATCTCAAAACGTATGAATTGCTCATCACGAAACGGCAGGATATTGTAAAAACCTGATACAAAAATGTCTGTCGAATAACCGCGTCACTAATAAACTCATGTGCGTATCAATATTTACGTAAAAGTTGACTCAGTTCTCTTGTTCTACGAATGAATCTCTCTTTGAATGAGCATGTTTTAGTATTTCGCGTCACTTATCAATCTTCTCAGTTGCAAGATACACATAAACGGTGGAAATTCTCTAGTTAGTCTTAATTACACTGTGTAGTAATATTTGTGTCTATGTCTGCTTTCCTTTTGCGCCTAAAGCTTCTCAGTTCTTTCCTGATGACGTAACAGAGTGATACTTTTTTATACTCGATTTCTGTAGAAACGAATGCAGGGCTAAAGCACCTCCATTAGTTTGTACTGAGCAGTGTCAAAGCATAATGGTGAGTAAACGTCACGGGTGCAATTTTGAAGATACACCAGTTTAAAAATCCAAGAAGAGAAATGCTGACTGCTTTGCCATTGCGTGGATCCTGCACGGTTAACAAACAATCTTGCGAGGAGGGGCCGTGCTTTCGCCGGCTGGTAAGGTGCACCAGATGCCGCTCTGCAGCGCCGTGATGGGCCGTGACAGCGGCCGCATGAATCTCAATCTGTCATCACCAATTGTCCTCCTTTCTATACGAGTGATCTCATCGCGTCTCCCACCAGGGCCAATTACAAACGACATCGTCAATCTCGCTTGAAGGCCCGGCGCCCACTTCCAATCACGGCGCAACGGATGTATGTCGACGGCCGCCTGGGGTAGCAGGCTCACAACGGGAAAGGATGAAAACCTCCGAGTAGCGTGCATCCGATGCTGTTCGCAGATGACATTTGAGTGAAAGTAGCGCTACACAGTCATGTGGTAAACTGTATAGTTTCCAGAATGAGGCCGGCCGGAGTGGCCGAGCGGTTCTAGGCGCTGCAGTCTGGAACCGCGTGACCGCTACGGTCGCAGGTTCGAATCCTGCCTCGGGCATGGATGTGTGTGATGTCCTTAGGTTAGTTAGGTTTAACTGGTTCTAAGTCCTAGGGGACTGATGACCTCAGAAGTTAAGTCCCATAGTGCTCAGAGCCATTTGAACCATTAGAACCAGAATGAGATTTTCACTGTACAGCGGAGTGTGCGCTGATACGAAACTTCCTGGCAGATTAAAACTGTGTACCGAACCGAGACTCGACTCGGGATCTTTGACTTTCGCGGGTAAGTGCTCTACCATCTGAGCTACCCAACCACAACTCACGCCCCGTCCTCACAGCTTTACAGCTGCCAGTATCTCGTCTCCTACTTTCCAAACTTTACAGAAGCTCTCCTGCCCGCGAAAGGCAAATGTCCCGAGTTCGAATCTCGGTCCGGCACACAGTTTTAATCTGCGAGGAAGTTTCAACTGTATAGTTAACTGATTCGTCAGTAATGAACCAGTAACCCTCCCACCCTCGATTCTTTAAACAATTGGACTTACATGCGTAAAACAGCGGAAAATTACATTTAAGGTTCGGTGGAAGTCGACGAGTCTCGTTATTAAATACTGGATGAGAATACGTAATTTGCGCCTTATCTCATGAGTTATGTGTGGCACAATGATATAATTTTGCTGGTACATTCAGTGCTACATATGAACCCTATCTGAAAAATGTATTGCGAGTAGAATAATTAGTAAAGAAATAATAAATTAAAACGTCATGCCTGACACTGAATTTTCACTGCACGAACAGCGATAATGCAGTCAGCAATAAACCTTTTTCCTTCCTTAGTTTCGTGTGTGTTTGTGTTGGTTGGGAAGGGGGCGGGCGGTCAGCGAGAAAAAGTTTGTGAAAAAGCTTAAAATTATGTGTTAAGGTTGCTGGTAGTCGCTAAGTGCTGAAATTGTGGATGAATATAGTCTCGATGAATATAGTATGAATTATTTGTGGGCCGTGAGTTACGCTGCCCTAACCCTACGATGTATAAACAGTTTTCGATTTTAATAACTGACTTATTGTGACAAACCTTTAACGTAAGATTATATCTCCTAATGATTAAATTATGACAACAGGTTAAATTTTTGCAGTCCCTGGAAGTCGTTAGATAGGCAACTTGCAATTGACGATTGGTGATATAGGTGCCGCGCAGGATTAGCCGAGCGGTCTCAGGCGCTGCAGTCATGGACTGTGCGGCTGGTCCCGGCGGAGGTTCGAGTCCTCCCTCGGACATAGGTGTGTGTGTTTGTCCTTAGGATAATTTAGTTTAAGTAGTGTGTAAGCTTAGGGACTGATGGAAAAATGGAAATGAGCGTTTGGCGTCATTGGCCGGGAGGCCCCTCGCGGGGCAGGTCCGGCCGCCTTGGCGCAGGTCTTATTACATTCGGCGCCACATTGGGCGACCTGCACGCCGGATGGGGATGAAATGATGATGAACACAACACAACACCCAGTCCCTGAGCGGAGAAAATCTCCGACCCAGCCGGGAATCGAACCCGGGCCCGGAGGACGGCAATCCGTCACGCTGACCACTCAGCTACTGGGGCGGACTTAGGGACTGATGACCTTAGCAGTTAAGTCCCATAAGATTTCACACACACACACATTTGATATAGATACCCACATCTAAATATATTGTTTCAAGCTCACAAAGGAAATATTTGTTTCATAATATTGAAACATGTGGCCAGTGTCAAGCACCTTAGGAGATCATTTCATGTAAAAGCGTTCCAGCATTCCTATTTCACAAAATCTGAAAGGTGAGTTTTACCAGTTATGTTTCTGTAGCAAAAGAAGGCGTGCGCTGCATTCAACTCAAATAAATTGAAAATCAAAACTTATTACGCCAAATCAGTTTGGCTTGGTGAGAACAAGAAAAGGTCAGCTTTTTCCCTTCAAAACTAGTTGCTGCCTTCCCTCCACCGCGTTTTATTCACCACAACCACGTTTACAGGAAATCTAGCTCCATGTATTAGTGGAACGAGAACTTAACGACACATAGAACGCAGCGCCTAGTGTGAACAACAGATGCAAAAGTAGCTTCTAGTAGGGTTTTAGGAAATATGGTGAAAGTTACCGTTCAGTATTGCAGGCTGAAAGACTGTATTAATAGTAATCGGAGAGGTTTTTCACATGCGCAGCCCTCATAAAACATTATTTGAAGAAAACTGCACCAAAATGCTCTAAAAACTGAAAATATTTAGCCTGGCGTAAAGATCGGCTTCTGGCATTGTATCTCTCTAACAAACCTAAAAACGCAGTAGACTATGACCGCAGATAAACCACTCATACTGAATTAGTAAATAAAAATATCTGACGGCGGCAGTGCCTGCTCCTATGAAATGCAACTACGTACCACATACGTCTTCGTCTTAACGAAAAGTTTCTGGGCTGGAGGTGTAGTGGGAAATTTGAGTTCGTTTTCAAGATGTACTGTTTATTGAACTCTTTTGGCTGTTTTTGCGAAATGACTGTTTGTCTCCACTTTTATTTTTGATGTTGCGGCGTTAATTATTAAACAAAGGAGGACAAGGTCCATTTCATCGTATTCCATAAGCTAACAACATAAAAAAATCTTTGCACGACCCCCTGTAGAACTCCGTTAAATATACTGCATCCATAACGGGAATAACAAATGATATGGAACATGTACAAGCCTAACCAACTCTGTCCGTAGCTGTTATAATTTGAATATGTACACAACAGAGTGCAGGTTTGCTGAGATTTGCGATGGTCGTGCGAAATGTTGTTTGACTTACTGCCTGGATTGTGCTTAGCACTGTTTACATTTTCGAACATGTGAATAGCCACATATTTTCCGCCTGAAAATAACCTTAAGTTCGAAGGAGCAATCGTGACGATTTGAATGAAACTGAAAGCAAAAGATGAAAATGTTTTCCGTAGAAATAAAAAATATGGCTTGTCAAAAGTTTTTTTGCCTCACTAAAAGCATTCACAGAAATGTTATGAAACATATATTGACGGGCGATTGATAAATCCACTTTGTAAAAACTCGTCTCTCAGTGAGGTATCTGGAAATATCCGGATGGGGTCCACACAGGTCACAGTGGATATAAAACTAGATTATCTTCGGTCCGCGCTAGGTCTTTCTTCACACAGTTCATCCGTGAATAAGACCGAAAGAGCAGCCAATATACTGCACTGCGAATATAGTATTATGTGCCACGCACTTCAAAATGGCCGGCTGAGTATTAACGTAGATTTAGAAGGATCGAGAAATTACTGCCTCACACGGCAGTACAGCGAGAAATCGTAAATTATTGGCAGTTGTTGATGTTGTAGTATTCAATCCGAAGACTGGTGTGATGCAGCCCTCCTCGTTGATCTAGACTGTGTAAAAGCCACTTCATCCGTGCGTAACTATTGCAACCTACATCCATTTTCGCTTACTTGCTTAAAATAATATACCTTCCTAAAAAGGTTCTGGGGCACACCTCCTCATAATTTAAAGGATAATTTTTTTAACGTGGATTAAAACATCGCTCTTGTACCTTACCCTCTCTGAGCATTAGTGCAACACCGTTGTGCGGTGTAAACAATTTTGTATCTTAGAATATGTCATATCGATCGATGCCTTCTTTTATTCAAATTGTTCCATAATTTTGTTTATCCCCAATTCCGTTCAGGTCTTTGTTTAGCAGATTTCAAAAGCTTCTATTCTCTTCTTTGACTAAGATGTTTATCGCCCACGTTTCATTTCCGTAAAAGATTACACTACTAAATAATACCTTCAGGAAAGCCTTCCTAACACTTAAATTTATACGTTGCGATACGGTACTGAAGTGCCTATGTTGTTCATAGGCACGATGTAACGCTCCTTCGGACATGCATGCGTGCTCTACAGCTGCTATGAAATACATGAAATGTTTTCGCAATAGCGAATGTGGCCAGCTATCAGCTGTCTAGTGGAATGACAATAACGAAAATTTGTGCCGGATCAGGAGTCGAAACCGGATTTCCCACGTATCATAGAGCGGTCGCCTTTCCATTAGGCTAACCGAGCACGCTTAACGGCCAGACCCAAGCTTCCAAATGTTGTCAACCATGTGTCTATATACCTTCAATGAAAACCAGCACTTTGGTATTGTGTCTTGGCCTGCTCGAAACACATGGCCACACCACCATAGATGGTTTTCCTCATCTTTTCAAGAATAGGTGCCGCTCTGCACCGCCTGCATATTTCTCCTTTGTTGACACGATCACGAAGTATTTTAGTTTCTATTGCAGCATGTCATTGCTCTGCTTCTTTTATGGTTGGTCAGCATTCTGCACCTTAAAAGGCAACTGCAGTACGTTGTCCTCGATGGTGAGTGTTCATCGGAGGTGAGGGTATCATCTGGAGTGCCCCAGGGAATTGTGGTAGGTCCGCTGTTGTTTTCTATCTACATAAATGATCTTTTGGTTAGGGTGGATAGCAATGTGCGGCTGTTTGCTGATGATGCTGTGGTGTACGGGAAGGTATCGTCGTTGAGTGACTGTAGGAGGATACAAGATGACTTGGACAGGATTTGTAATTGGTGTAAAGAATGGCAGCTAACCCTAAATATATATAAATGTAAATTAATGCAGATGAATAGGAAAAAGAATCCTGTAATGTTTGAATACTCCATTAGTAGTGTAGCGCTTGGCACAGTCACGTCGATTAAATATTTGGGCGTAACATTGCAGAGCGATATGAAGTGGGACAAGCATGTATTGGCAGTTGTGGGGAAGGCGGATAGTCGTCTTCGGTTCATTGGTGAAATTTTGGGAAGATGTGATTCATCTGTAAAGGAGACCGCTTATAAAACACTAATACGACCTATTCTTGAGTACTGCTCGAGCGTTTGGGATCCGTGTCAGGTCGGATTGAGGGAGGAAATAGAAGCAATTCAGAGGCGGGCTGCTAGATTAGTTACTGGTAGGTTTGATCATCACGCGAGTGTTACGGAATCTCTCAGGAACTCGGGTGGGAGTCTCTAGAGGAAAGGAGGCGTTCTTTTCGTGAATCGCTACTAGGAAATTTAGAGAACCAGCATCTGAGGATGACTGCAGTACAATTTTATTGCCGCCAACTTACATTTTGCGGAAAGACCACAAAGATAAGATAAGAGAGATTAGGGCTCGTACAGAGGCGTATAGGCAGTCATTTTTCCCTCGTCGTGTTTGGGAGTGGAACAGGGAGAGAAGATGCTAATTGTGGTACAAGGTATCTTCCCCCACGCACCGTATGGTGGATTGTGGAGTATGTATGTAGATGTAGAACACAGCGGTATGTTTTCGACTTGAGCCGATGCGATATCTTTTTATCACAAAATGCACCAGTCATTGTCCACTATTTAATTAGTGAATTGCTAACGTCGTATGTGATTTTAGGAACACGTGAGCATCGAGTTTTGAGCCAAGGTAATTGAAAGTGTTTGTCTTTGGTAGATATAAACAGTCGATCTTGATTGTGAACAAGAAATGGTTCAAATAGCTGTGAGCACTATGGGACTTCCTCCAAATACCATCCAGTACATATAGTTCCCGCAAGAGGCGCCGCATCTGCAGCTCACCATGCTACTAATTTGACGGAAAATACAGAAATATTCGGAAGTTTCTTAATTCTGTGAGCTTTATGGTTCAGTTTCACTCACTGCTTGTTCATTGTGAATAGTATAACTTCACTCGCTATCGAATTTGTTCACACAGTGGACGTCGTGCTGCAAATCTAGTGGGCTGCATATCGTCTACGTTAGAATTTGCTAACGAATCGCGTTCTGATCATCGATCCAGTCTGCTATGTCAGTAGTGTAAAAGAAAACGCAGACTACGCAATGACAGTAGCACCATAAAACGCATGCGGGAATGAAAATATGGTTCTTTTGCCTCGCAAAAGAAATTCATTACACACCAAGTTTCGGAATGATTTGAAACAGCTGAACGTCTGACGCAAATCAGTTTGCAGAAGACACTGACGAATCTTGACGGCTCCTTTTTTACTTTTTCTTTGACGGTACTGCTTTTAAAGTGATGTACTCGCATGTCTTCTAGAAAGACGGAAATGTGAACAGAATATTCTCTTCGCAGTAGCGCAGCATTCATTTAGTGTTTTGCAGAGTTACATCGAAGGATACAAAAACTTGAACTTAGCACTGGTTGTTTTGTTATCAGCTGAACAGTTAAAGCTTTACGTTGGATAAATTTACATCTATATCTACGTCTACACTCCCTAAACCGCCTTACATTGTACGGCGGAGGGTAGTTTTGTACCAATGTCCCTTTCTCCTTTCCCTGTTCCACTTTCGTAGCGGGAACTACTATTAACGGTAAGCCTCCGTGTGACCTCGATTCTTTCTAACTTTATTTTCGCGGTCTTTTCGCGAGTTATACGTATGAGGAAGTAAAATAATGATTGACTCTCCTAGCAACGTACGCTCTCGGAAATTTAACAGTAGATACTATGATGCAGAGCGCCTGCCTGACAGCGCGTACCGCTGGAATTAATTGAGGACCTACGTGACGCTTTCGCCAGTTCTATAGAACCTGTAACGAAACATGCTGCTCTTCTTTGGATCATCTCTATTTTCCCTATTCGGTACGGATCCCAGACAGACAGCAATCTTTAAGTATTGGTAGAACGTGTGTTTTATAAGCTACTTCCTCTGTTGACGGACTACATTTCTTCAAATGGCTATGAGCACCATGGGACTTAACTTCTGAGGTCATCAGTCCCCTAGAACTTACAACTACTTAAACCTAACTAACTTAAGAACATCACACACATCCATGCCCGAGACAGGATTCGAACCTGCGACCTTAGCGGACGCGCGATTCCAGACTGTAGCGCATAGAACCGCTCGGCCGCCACGTCCGACCAACAACAAAGACATCTGAGTTTAAAATTACTTAGTAAATAGAGTGTGTGTTCCATATCAAAATAATTTACAGCCTATTGTTGTTGTGGTCTCCAGTCCTGAGACTGCTTTGATGCAGCTCTCCATGCTACTCTATCCTGTGCAGGCTTCTTCATCTCCCAGTACCTACTGCAACCTACATCCTTCTGATTCTGCTTAGTGTACTCATCTCTTGGTCTCCCTCTACGATTTTTACCCTCCACGCTGCCCTCCAGTACTAAATTGGTGATCCCTTGATGCCTCAGAACATGTCCGACCAACCGATCCCTTCTTCTAGTCAAGTTGTGCCACAAACTCCTCTTCTCCCCAATTCTATTCAATACCTCCTAATTAGTTATGTGGTCTACCCATCTAATCTTCAGCATTGTTCTGTAGCACCACATTTCAAAAGCTTCTATTCTCTTCTTGTATAAACTATTTATCGTCCACGTTTCACTTCGATACATGGCTACACTCCATACAAATACTTTCAGAAACGACTTCCTAACACTTAAATCAATACTCGATGTTAACAAATTTCTCTTCTTCAGAAACGCTTTCCTTGCCATTGCCAGTCTACATTTTATATCCTCTCTACTCAACCATCATCAGTTATTTTGCTCCCCAAATAGCAAAACTCCTTTACTACTTTAAGTGTCTCATTTCCTAATCTAATTCCCTCAGCATCACCCGACTTAATTCGACTACATTCCATTATACTTGTTTTGCTTTTGTTGATGTTCAGCTGATACCCTTCTTTCAAGACACTGTCCATTCCGTTCAACTGCTCTTCCAAGTCCTTTGCTGCTTCTGACAGATTTACAATGTCATCGGCGAACCTCAAAGTTTTTATTTCTTCTCCCTGGATTTTAATACCTACTCCAAACTTTTCTTTTGTTTCCTTTATTGCTTGCTCAATATGCAGATTGAACAGCATCGGGGAGAGGCTACAACCCTGTCTCACTCCCTTCTCAACCACTGCTTCCCTTTCAAGTCCCTCGACCCTCATAACTGACATCTGCTTTCTGTACAAATTGTAAATAGCCTTTCGCTCCCTGTATTTTACCCCTTCCACCTTCAGCCTACGTCCTCAATATCCAGCCTCATGGAAGTAACAGAGTAACTGCACAGGCTAGGTGGCAGGCAGCGAACAGAGACGTACAGTTGGCGAGGTGCGCGTCCTGCCCCACGGAGCCGGCGACGCCAAGAGCAGGCGGCCGCTGCCACGGGAGGTCCGACGACGCCGGAAGACGGCGCGGATGCGGCAAGTGTGTGTGCGAGACCCGCCACTTCCTGGGCGGCCGCCGGCTTTCAGGTGTTGGGTTCTGCGGCCCCGCGCGCTCGGGTTTCTCAGTAGCCTGGCCCGCGTGAGAATGCCCTCCGCTCCTCCGTGACGGCGCTGTCATTGCTCGTCTCACTGCGCCCCGATCACCCACTTTCTCACGTAACGAAACCGCTCTCCGTCGCAGGCATCTCTCGTTAGCACAGTGATTTTTGTGACAATGACATCACCTAGAGAGAATGACTCGAAAGAGTCCTAAATCACAGGAATCGTACAAGAGCTTAAGAGCTTGTCGACAAGTAGGTCATTAGAGATAAAATTTGTCACCAAGTAGAGCCACCCATTACGTTGTTATGTGCCAACCGTCTAGGGATTGAGGTACGGGAAAAGCTTCATGAAGACCAGTAACATCCAAGTAATGAGTGAGAATTATAATTTAGCTCGTTCGTATCTGGATCGAGACAATACAATGATTTATAGTAATGACTATTAAATAGAGATCAATTAAGTTTACAGATTGGTAAAATATGTTCCATAGAAACTCTCGGAGCTTGCGTATGGTTTTTTCTGTTAAAGGTCCGTTCATGTATTTTTAACCGTGTTCTTCTCTCTGTGGTTTCACTAAAACCGGACTTCTTACTAAGACAGCACACGAAGACGACGGTGGATCGAGCTGGACGACTATTTGCCTAAAAGTACGGAACCTTTTGCCATGCCAAGTCACCCAACAATCTTACAATGTCTAAAGATACAAAATAAAACATACATAGGTTAGTAATAGCAGTATATTCTGAAATAAAATACAATGAAATTACGACACTTACATTGAGACTTGCATTATACGATTACGAGTGCCGATTTGTTGCAACTCATGAATGTATTAATGTCCGTCCCCGGTAGCTGAGTGGTAGCCGGCACGGTAACTCAGCGTGTTCGGTCAGGGGGTTCGTTGCCCTCTGTAATAAAAAAAAAACTGAGTTAATGGATCAACCACTAACTGAATCGGGTGTCTTCCGACGTCCGCCCCGAGCAGATACAACGAACGAAAACAAACAAAATGAGATTTAAAAAAAATGTGGTCAGCACGACGGACTGTCAATCCTAAGGGCCCGGGCCCGATTCCCGGCTGGATTTTCTCCGCTCGGGGACTGGCTGTTGTGTTGTCCTAATCATCATCATTTCATCGCCATCGACGCGCACGTCGCCGAAGTGGCGTCAAATCGAAAGACTTGCACCAGGCGAGCGGTCTTCCCGACGGGAAGCCCTCGTCACACGACATTAATTTTATTAATGTATTAATAAAATAATGTAGTGTTAATGGCGCTGTGCCAAAATACGTCCGATCTGGACTAGACCTAGAAAACAAAAGGTGCCTCTTATTCCGCCAGTAGTATGACGATCAAAAATCTTCAGATGTTTCCAGCGGGTGCATATAATATTCCTACAGCCGTGAACTATATCTATGGCTCAAATTATTTCTTTATTTCATTGCTTATAGTTACGTTTTCTGTTAATAAAAGCTCAGCATGCAAATATGCCTTTAAAGAATGAGGAAAGAAAAAGCTGTATACGATACCTGTGGACCTCATCCCTCAGAAAATCTTCTTACTGGCCATCAAGAAGTAGACTGTATGGCTTGCTCTCAATCGCCTACTCCCTGTAGTCTGAAGCTCAGATTATTATCTTCGAAAATGGCTACTGCCAACTGCTGCTGTGGAGAATCGCAAATCATGGAACACTTGCTCTGCTACCCTCCTTGTTCCGCGTACCACTCCAGGGAAGATTTACGGGTTGGTCAAAATAAAACTGATCCAGTTCATGTGAGCCGCGCATGCTAGTCGCTCGGTCTATAGCGCCTTGCCACGGTTAGCGCGGTGTCTGCCACGTGGGCTAGTGGTGCTCGATTTTGTTTACAGGTAGAAAGGGGTGGGCCAAGAAGAATGCCCATGATACAACAAAAGTCAATAATTCTACAGTTCAGGTTTGATTGATCGAAAGCTTTGAAGTTTTGAATGATGTCGGAATTTGCATGGAGCTAGTGAAGTCTGGAAGTTCATTAGGCAGCCATCTGGGTGTGGGAGGTAAGGCATGCGCTCTGTCGGATTATTTTACGTTTTATAGTGTTGAGTATCGGAACGAAGCGATTCACAGTAGTCGACTCAATTATTCTTCTAGCATGGTAAGCTTAGAAGTATTCTCAAGCGCGTTCCTGTTTGCACCTGATCAGGTTTTTTTCTCTCAGTTTTACGGGCTAACGTTGCTACAATGCCCGCGTGCAAGTGATCAGTCGGAAGCGGCCTCGTATTAGATCTCGGATCTATTAAATAACCAGAGGTGGTGTTGGCGGAAGAGTGGTGAGGTATTGTTTAAATGGCTCTGAGCTCTATGGGACTTAACTTCTGAGGTCACCAGTCCCCTAGAACTTAGAACTACTTAACCCTAACTAACCTAACGACATCACACACATCCATGCTCGAGGCAGGATTCGAGCCTGCAACCGTAGCGGTCGCGCGGTTCCAGACTGTAGCGCCCAGAACCGCTCAGCCGCTTCGGCCGGCAGTGGTGAGGTATATTGGAAATAAATAAACTTTATAAGTTTATATGTAAATGTGATACATTTTGATTTTGGTGTGGCCGTTGTGCTACATAGTTAAGAACTGTTGTCATATTTTCGTAGCTATTTTTACTGAAATTCCAAGAAATCAGTTGGACTGGTAGCGCTGTACGTTTTTCAGATCAGTGATCGGAGACTGGAATCTTTCTGACTGCTGCTGGACTGCTACAGAGCATGTATCATTAGTGCAAGAGTGATGACTGTTCTGCCCTTGTCTCATTATCAAAACTGTTTTGCCGAGAACCGATCCGAGCCCGACTACAAACGCCTCCTTAAGTGACGAGTGGTATAATATGTCTCATAATTTGCCACGCGCTCACCTCGTCGCTAGGAGCGATCAGGTAATATTATGTGTGCTTGTAGCTTACAAAGATTACTTGCTGGATGGTATTATCGAAAACTCTGTGCTGCTAACAGGGAAATGTGCGACAATGCTAGTATTCCATTGCACGGTTCTTATCTTAGCTGCTTGTCTTACTCTCAGAGCATAATTAAAGATTGTGATGTATCAGATGTGCCTGACAAGCAGGTAAATATGAAATTAATTTTACGTTTTTTCTGTTTAAAAATAAAAGCCCCCCCCCCTCCAAATAAAAGACGAGTGGACCTCTTTGATGACACAGTTGGCTGAGAGACGCATTTGAACCTCAGAAACAGAATTTCTCTTTTGTACCTTTTATTTGCTTCGATTGCTCCATACAATCGTTTACAGTCACGCTTTACAAGAAAAGTTTCTTCTGAGCAAGAGGGCACCTGGTACTAATGGACGATCGTGTTGACAGCTG
Organism: Schistocerca cancellata; assembly: GCF_023864275.1. Taxonomy (NCBI): domain Eukaryota; kingdom Metazoa; phylum Arthropoda; class Insecta; order Orthoptera; family Acrididae; genus Schistocerca; species Schistocerca cancellata. The sequence goes on from NC_064626.1 coordinate 237,744,939, forward strand.
AGAGCAGGAAAATTAAAAATTTGCGCCGTTATGAACCAGTTCAGGGAGGCTGGGCATATTTCAGTAAGAAAGACGACTATCTCTTAGTAGCCTGATGCTAATGTATGCCGCTGGTGATTAACATAACCGGAGCGTGAAGTAGCAAAGTACAATTTATTTGTGGGCTCAGGGCTGAATTGTTTTTTACCGTATAAGTTGCGGATATCCTGGATGAGGACGAACGATACCCTTAAAGAAACATTAATTTCGCGCGTGGTTCAATCAGGAACGGTAATATGGACAATATTTCACCAAAGCGATTTGTGAAAGCGCTATTTGTTCATAGACATAGAATGCACTGTCAAGCTAGTAACGGCTGTTTGCTTTACTGTTTCTACCTTGTTGAAAATGAAGCGCGGCAGTAAGACTTGTACGATATTCACGGTGTTTCTACCTTGTTGGTAATAAAACACGGTAGTAAGATTTGTTCGATACTCCCTAAAATATTACAGTTTCATGGAGACACCTATTCGATACAAAACATTGCGCACTTCATTTAGTCTTCACGTCTCTTCCTATACTTTTTCGTCCTCCTCTTTTCTCTTTCCTCCTTTTTTCTCTTTTTCTGTCCTCTTCTTTTGCGTTTCCTCTTCCTCCACTTTTCCCTTCTCCTCCTCCACCACTTTCCTCTTTTCCTGCTCCTCTCCTTGTCTCTTTCCCTTCTCCTTCCATTTTCTCTTCTCTTATTTTCTTGTCCCAACTTCTGACGTTTTTTCTTTTCCTCCTCTTCTCCATTTTCCTCCTCCCCTTTGCTCTCTGCCTCTCCTCTTTTCTTTTTTCTTCTGCCTCCTCTTTTCCTCCTCTCTTCTCTTTTCTTCTCACTCTGCCAATTGCTCGTATGATGCATCTACACGTAAGTTACAGTTCGTAATAAACATTGATTTTCTTCTTTGTTTACTTCCTCCTGTTAATCCTCCTCCTCCTTTTATTTTTCTTCTTCTTATTCGCATTCGCCCTCATTTGAGATGATCAGTATACTCTGATTGCAGCCTACCACAGTGTCCACTACTGTGCCAAAATTTTCGTCTCCGTGTAGCACCTACACCCATCGTCCTCAATTATTTCTTGTAGTCGCTTTGTTACCCTATAGTTTTTTTCCATCTACGTCACCCTCTTATTACTATGGAAGTTGTTGTCCTAATATCTTAACACATGTGTTGTCATTGTGACCCTTCTTCAGCTTACTACAAGTATTTTCCAAACATTCCTTTTTTCAGAAAATCGGAGGAGAGTCTCCTCATTCCATATCTCATTACTAAATTAACGCCGGAGTGGCCGAGCGGTTCTAGGCGCTACAGTCTGGAACCGCGCGACCGCTACAGTCGCAGGTTCAAATCTTGCCTCGGGCATAGATGTGTGTGATGTTCTTAGGTTAGTTAGGTTTAATTAGTTCTGGGTTATAGGGGACTGATGACCTCAGAAGTTAAGTCCCATAGTGCTCAGAACCATCTGAACCATTTTGAACTTGTGATGCACCACAGTTTTTTCCGTCAAGCTCGATCACACTGACTGCCCGTAAAGAATTGATGCACGTTGACGTCTCTGTAAATAATGAACTGTCAACAAGTAATATCAGTGAGCGTGCTTTCCTGGAGCTTGTACAGGAATTTGTCTACAACACAGTTCGTTTATTCTGCTCGCCATCCCTTGAACATGTAGTTGCTCATGCAGCCACACAACGTATGCTCCTGGAAGGACAGTCCTCACGTTGAAGCGGCAGTGACAGTCCGTCGCCGCCGTCACCGTCCGTCACAGGCGCACCTGTGCGCTGCTTATGAGCCGGGCGGTGCGCAGCTATACCTGGAATCCCGAAGCAGCCCGCCGCTGCTTCCCTTCCCTTCGCGGCCCGCCCTACGGAGGGTCACGTGCGTTTCCCCGTAGCGGCGTGGAATGCGGCAGGTGCACCGCAGCTGCTGGACAATTGACGGCGTGCCCCGCACCGTAATGAACCCACACCCTCCGGCCACGCCGCGCTGGACCTGCGGAGGCGTGCGCCCCCTCCCATCTTAGCCACGGCTCACTTCTCGCCAGTCACTAACTCCGTAGCTTATAGCGTATCAGTTCGTTGAGCGCGTTGCACCGGTTTGTCACAAGAGCCGTGGTAGCGCGCTGTACACTACGAGACACATTTCCTTGTTTTGACTTCGCCAGATGTCTCGGTACAAGGCGAAGTAAGAGATCTCCGTGGTTAAGGCAGATGAGGTCCGCACCACATCCACCACCCTTATAAGCATCCGCACTTGTTTCCGCGGAAATTAGGTGTCGATCTTTTTTTTTAATGTTTCTTACATTAATACAGGGTAAGTCCGGGAGGGTTGGATCAGCATAAAATTTGTGAGTTTTTCAATTTTTTTTTTACTTCTGGCAGCACGTTAATTACAATATATTACTGAGGCACTGCCACTTAAAATACAAGAGGTATGATAAGATGAAAATATGCATGAGTGGTCCAACTCACCTAACCTGCTATGGGCGAGATGGACCAGATTACTGGGAGAGATGGACCATATAAAATGGCTACACTTGAAGAAAAGAGTCAAATAAAATTTTGCATTTTTATTTGCAGTATGTTGTAATGAATAAAGAATTATGCTATTAAATATTTTAGTCAAAAACAATTTTATCAGTTTATTATAAATTTTGATTGAAATTAACTTTTTTAATGAGTTGTTAGTTTTGTTCAAGCATTAGCCTCTCTTTGTCTTACCACAGAAATTACACTTATTAGCAAATGTTGAGAGTCAGATGTTCCGATGTGTGTGAAATTGTATGGGACTTAACTGCTAAGGTCATCAGTTCCTAAGCTTACACCCGACTTAACCTAAATTATCCTAAGGACAAACACACACACACCCATGCCCGAGGGAGGACTCGAACCTCCGCCGGGACGTGCCGCACAGTCCATGACTGCAGCGCCTTAGACCGCTCGGCTAATCCTGCGCGGCGTTGAGAGTCATTCAAGTGACCATCGTGAGCAGGCAATACACCAAATCCAGTCGTTAGTTTTATTAGTTTCGTAATAGACTTCATCACACCCAACACATTCAACTTCATCCCATTCATCGAAGTTGCATTTTCGTAATTTTATAGTGTCTACACCTAATGAACATGGTGAGCTATTTTTCTCTTCACTAGTACTTCCCTTTGGTGATTTTTTTGTGTCTTTTTTTTTGTTTTAATGAACAAAGCAGGCAAGTGGGAATGCTGGGGAGACCGCAGCAGACCGGCCTGCCAAACGTTTGTAGCAAACTTTTGGGGTCTCGGTGATAAAAAATTAGAAAAATTAGGGACCATTTATTTAGACAATTTCGTAATAAAATTTTCTAAGGAGCAGAACATAAAATAATATACATAGTTTATTATATCAGTTAACAAAATAAGTATCTTTAAGTCCCTTACACCCCGAGCACTTCAAAAAAATGGTTCAAATGGCTCTGAGCACTATGGGACTTAACAGCTGTGGTCATCAGTCCCCTATAACTTAGAACTACTTAAACCTAACTAACCTAAGGACATCACACACATCCATGCCCGAGGCAGGATTCGAACCTGCGAGCGTAGCAGTCGCACGGTTCCGGACTGCGCGCCTAGAACCGCGAGACCACCGCGGCCGGCCCCGAGCACTTGGTGGTATAGACTCTGTTGTCTTTTTTTACTCTTCTTCGAAGGCACATTTTGCAATTAAACTGGGCTTCATCGACCTCAATATCTATGTCAGCATATTAGTCATGAGCCCATTGCTTTCACCGCTTCCTAAAACTTAAGTCAGGATGGCGAGTCAGAAATCCAGGGACCCAGTTTCTCCAGCCATTTTCGTTTCGTTGTGGAATAGATGCGGGCATCCGTTTCCTTCTGCAAGTTGATTCCCTAATCTGCCCAGTTCTTTCGTAGTCATACGAAAACACCGCTTTTGCAGGTTCTTAAGATGTATAACAAGTACTGACTCTCGCTCCCTATTGAAACCACGCTGACATTTTCCGCTGGTTTTGTTATTTATTGAAAAGGGATTGTCGTTTTTAATTTTAATGTATCGTTTTAAAGTAGTCAAAGGCACGACAAATAGTTTCGGCGCTTTTTCGTGGGTCATCGTTTTATTAATTGCCGAGTCGACGGTTTGTTCAATATTTTTAATGGACCAGTCTTGTCTCTCCTTTTCCCTGCATAATTACGTACCATCTGCAAACGGAAAGGCAAACCAAGCCGTAGAATTCGTCAGTGAAGAATAATAGGCGACCGGGGAGGAACGGTCTATTTCCGTTGACTATTCCACCCCAAACTCGTATCTATCGAGAAAGTACTCAGTAAACAGCGTAAACTTTTTTTCTCCAACTGCATTGCCTACAAATATTGCCAAGAACATGATGACTTACGTGGACTAAACATTGCTTGTGCCGAAAAAAATACGACAGACTTACTTTAGGTGGAAGTGGTTCGGAAAGAACAACGAATTCGCTCACTTTTATAGGCGGACTACGCAATTCGCGCGCGACAACAGTTGCAGTTTTACTAAACCATAAGAGACATTGGTTTGGTAAATACTTGTCAGTCTGAGCGCACCCTAGCGTCTCTAGACGAAATTATACGAGCGCGACCGGTCTGCCCCGGTAGTCCATTCCAGCAGGTCTCCTCCACCATCTGTACTAGCGTTTTACTCCCACACTCAAGAGGGGAGCTAGCTGGAGCACCATTATGTAGCAGCCACGTTACTCTTCATACCACCGAAAGCACGTCTTCCAGCAGAGGAGGCAAGGTCTACATCTACATCTACATAGATACTCCGCAAGCTTAAGTAAAACGACTGTCTGTACGCCTCCGTATGAGCCCTAATTTTTCGTACCTCATCTTTGTGGTCCTTATGCACGATGTATGTTGGTGGCAGTAGAATCGTTCCGCAGTCAGCTTCAATTGCTGGCTCTGTAAATTTTTTCAATAGTGTTTTTCGAAAAGAACATCGCCTTCCCTCCAGGGATTCCCATTTGAGTTCCCGAAGCATCTCCGCAACACTTTCGTCACTCGCAGCAAGTGCAGATAAGTCTCGCCTCTGAGGCGTTGTGGGAGGTTGACTGGTCCTACGAGCAGTCGCCGACACATTGAGGCTGAACCGGTCTTTATTGTTCGCTGCTACCACACCGTGGGGATTCTCCGTAGCCAACAGACGGGTGTTGTGAAGGTTGACGATACCGCCCCTCGTAAAGGCAGTGTGGTCTGTGATAGGGTGGATGACAGATATCCCACAGAGGTTGCCCTTTGTGGCGACACTGTTGCCACAGAGCCAAGTCAATAGGTAACAAGTATACACATAGTGGCAGGATGACCCACACGGTAGTGTGGCCTGGCCCATGCTGCCGGGGCTCCTGCCCAGTGCTGATACTGGGGCCACTGTCAAAGATTTTATACCTCCACCTTCAAGTGGATGTATCTCCCTTGGAGCGCCCTTTCGCTCACATCCATATGAAGGCTTTTGCTCCATATGCCTCCATTTAGCAGAATTACTTTATATAATCGGAAACTTAAAAGAAATTAGGAAACGTGTATGCTTAAAAATAACAATTTATATCTTAAGAACGTAAGAAAGTAGGCATATATGAAGGAGTTCAGATTTGTAGGTTGCCACCGCCTGTGCTAGCCAGGAGCGAATACCCCAGAAAAGCGTTTAGCCTCTCGCTGCTGGGCAGCCACTACCCGATTTACTACTACACTCCTGGAAATGGAAAAAAGAACACATTGACACCGGTGTGTCAGACCCACCGTACTTGCTCCGGACACTGCGAGAGGGCTGTACAAGCAATGATCACACGCACGGCACAGCGGACACACCAGGAACCGCGTTGTTGGCCGTCGAATGGCGCTAGCTGCGCAGCATTTGTGCACCGCCGCCGTCAGTGTCAGCCAGTTTGCCGTGGCATACGGAGCTCCATCACAGTCTTTAGCACTAGTAGCATGCCGCGACAGAGTGGACGTGAACCGTATGTGCAGTTGACGGACTTTGAGCGAGGGCGTATAGTGGGCATGCTGGAGGCCGGGTGGACGTACCGCCGAATTGCTCAACACGTGGGGCGTGAGGTCTCCACAGTACATCGATGTTGTCGCCAGTGGTCGGCGGAAGGTGCACGTGCCCGTCGACCTGGGACCGGACCGCAGCGACGCACGGATGCACGCCAAGACCGTAGGATCCTACGCAGTGCCGTAGGGGACCGCACCGCCACTTCCCAGCAAATTAGGGACACTGTTGCTCCTGGGGTATCGGCGAGGACCATCCGCAACCGTCTCCATGAAGCTGGGCTACGGTCCCGCACACCGTTAGGCCGTCTTCCGCTCACGCCCCAACATCGTGCAGCCCGCCTCCAGTAGTGTCGCGACAGGCGTGAATGGAGGGACGAATGGAGACGTGTCGTCTTCAGCGATGAGAGTCGCTTCTGCCTTGGTGCCAATGATGGTCGTATGCGTGTTTGGCGCCGTGCAGGTGAGCGCCACAATCAGGACTGCATACGACCGAGGCATACAGGGCCAACACCCGGCATCATGGTGTGGGGAGCGATCTCCTACACTGGCCGTACACCACTGGTGATCGTCGAGGGGACACTGAATAGTGCACGGTACATCCAAACCGTTATCGAACCCATCGTTCTACCATTCCTAGACCGGCAAGGGAACTTGCTGTTCCAACAGGACAATGCACGTCCGCATGTATCCCGTGCCACCCAACGTGCTCTAGAAGGTGTAAGTCAACTACCCTGGCCAGCAAGATCTCCGGATCTGTCCCCCATTGAGCATGTTTGGGACTGGATGAAGCGTCGTCTCACGCGGTCTGCACGTCCAGCACGAACGCTGGTCCAACTGAGGCGCCAGGTGGAAATGGCATGGCAAGCCGTTCCACAGGACTACATCCAGCATCTCTACGATCGTCTCCATGGGAGAATAGCAGCCTGCATTGCTGCGAAAGGTGGATATACACTGTACTAGTGCCGACATTGTGCATGCTCTGTTGCCTGTGTCTATGTGCCTGTGGTTCTGTCAGTGTGATCATCTGATGTATCTGACCCCAGGAATGTGTCAATAAAGTTTCCCCTTCCTGGGACAATGAATTCACGGTGTTCTTATTTCAATTTCCAGGAGTGTACTTGCCATCCGTAGACGGGGACCTCAGCAATACTTGGAGCTTCTCAGATGACGTGGTTGCACATCTAGATTGGGTTCTATTTTTCACATGTTGTACACTGCAGCGTTTACTGTCTCCCCTTTGTATCTTTGTATTACAATCTTGCCGGCCGTTGTGGCCGAGCGGTTCTAGGCGCTTCAGTCTGGAACCGCGCGACCGCTGCGGGCTCAGGTTCGAATCCTACCTCGGACATGGATGTATGTGACGTTCTTAGGTTAGTTAGGTTTAAGTAGTTCTAAGTTCTAAGGGACTGATGACCTCAGATGTTAAGTCCCATAGTGCTCAGAGCCAAACTTACAATCTTATAGTACTGTCTAATGTACACTGAATTTCGTATGTGACAGCCGGATCTCTGACAGCAGTATTAATCCTATGCATAATTTTCACCTGCTGTCGATATCCGCGTCCGCACCTGTCTCTTATCGATGTTCACTATGACCCGAGAGACGAAATCACGTGCTACCTCATAAAGCAGATGTTGTGAGTTGGACTCCTGTCTCAGTCATAGCTATCGGCCTTGCAGGTCCGTGTATATATATATATATATATATATATATATATATATATATATATATAGGGTGAGTCACCTAACGTTACCGCTGGATATATTTCGTAAACCACATCAAATACTGACGAACCGATTCCACAGACCGAACGTGAGGAGAGGGGCTAGTGTAATTGTTTAATACAAACCATACAAAAATGCACGGAAGTATGTTTTTTAACACAAACCTACGTTTTCTTAAATGGAACCACGTTAGTTTTGTGAGCACATCTGAACATATAAACAAATACGTAATCAGTGCCGTTTGTTGCATTGTAAAATGGTAATTACATCCGGAGATATTGTAACCTAAAGTTGACGCTTGAAACCTCCGACGTTCAGTTGCGTGTTGTAACAAACACGGGCCACGGTCGGCGAGCAGCATCTGCAGCGACATGTTTGCGATGACGACAGTGTTTACGAGTGTGACTGTAGTGCACTGTTGTGGTTTGGTCTAGCTGTCGCAGTGTCCGCATGTAGCGCTTGCTGCTATTGTTATTCTGCATTCGTCTCCGCACGCAGACCAACTGTAGTACACCGTGTTACCAGACGTCTGTGATAGTGTAGTGTTTTAGGAACTGTGACCATGGTGTATTCGAACTCTGAAAAGGAGGAGATGATACTCATCTATGGCGAGTGTCGACGAAATGCAGCTGAAGCCTGCAGGGTGTATGCAGAACGGTACCCGGACAGAGAGCATCCAACGTGCCGCACATTGCAAAACATCTACCGCCAACTGTATGCAACAGGTATGGTCGTAGCACGCAAACGGGTCCGTAACAGGCCCGTCACAGGAGAAGCGGGTGCAGTTGGTGTGTTAGCTGCTGTTGCCATGAACCCACACATGAGTACACGGGACATTGCGAGAGCCGGTGGACTGAGTCAAAGTAGTGTCATGCGCATACTGCATCGTCACCGCTTTCACCCGTTTCATGTGTCGCTACATCAGCAATTACATGGTGATGACTTTAATCATCGAGTGCAATTCTGTCAGTGGGCATTAACAGAGAATGCGTTGCAGTTCTACCTGTTTACCGATGAAGCGGGTTTCACAAACCACGGGGCAGTGAATCTACGGAACATGCATTACTGGTCAGTGGACAATCCTCGCTGGCTCAGACAGGTAGAGTGACAGCGACCGTGGACTGTAAATGTATGGTGCGGAATCATTGCCGACCACCTCATTGGTCCTCACTTCATTGCAGGTGCCCCAAACAGCTGAAATATACATCGCGTTACTACAGAATGATCTGCCAACCTTGCTCGAAAATGTCCCACTGGAAACGCGTCGACGTATGTGGTATCAGCATGATGGTGCACCTGCACTTTCCGCAATTAACACTAGGCTGACCCTTGGCAGGATGTTCGACGGGCGTTTCATAGGACGTGGAGGACGCATAAATTGGCCAGCCCGTTCTCCTGATCTTACACCTCTGGACTTCTTTCTGTGGGGTACGTTAAAGGAGAATGTGTACCGTGATGTGCCTACAAACCCAGAGGATATGAAACAACGTATTGTGGCAGCCTGCGGCGACATTACACCAGATGTACTGCGGCGTGTACGACATTCATTACGCCAGAGATTGCAATTGTGTGCAGCAAATGATGGCCACCACATTGAACATCTATTGGCCTGACATGTCGGGACACACTCTATTCCACTCCGTAATTGAAAACGGAAACCACGTGTGCACGTGTACCTCACCCCTCATGGTAGTGTACATGTGCGTCAGTGAAAAAGACCAATAAAAATGTGTTAGCATGTGGACGTAATGTGCTGTTCCAGTCTCTTCTGTACCTAAGGTCCATCACCGTTCCCTTTGGATCCCTACGTAATTCGGTGCTCTCCGATACACACGATCGAACAGTGGAGGAGTGGTACTCAAGGGTCAACTTTAAGTTACAATATCTCCGGATGTAATTAACATTTTACAATGCAACAAACGGCACTGATTACGTATTTGTTTATATGTTCAGATGTGCTAGCAAAACTAACGGGGTTCCATTTAAAAAAACGTAGGTTTGTGTTAAAAAACATACTTCCGTGCATTTTTGTATACTTTGTATTAACCAGTTACACTAGCCCCTCTCCTCACGTTCGGTCTGTGGAATCGATTCGTCAGTATTTGATGTGGTTTACGAAATATATCCAGCGGTAATGTTAGGTGACTCACCCTGTATATGTGTGTGTGTGTGTGTGTGTGTGTGTCTCCATATGAGACTGATTTAATGTGGAAAGAAATGAACAGGTACACTGAAGTAATTTGCTGTACTGGTAAAGATTGCAACCTCTTCTTATATATCGAGATATTATTCTTCAAGGGTATTCATAACCAAATGGAAAAAGAAGTTCAGTGATACAAACGTTATAAGGTTTTTTATGAAATTTTTATAAAAATAACTCCTTAGCTTTCTAAATACAGGTGTTAAGATAGACAACTGAAACTGAATGAATCGTGCGTATCACCTTCGTCAGTGTCAGAAACTGTGTAGCGTAAACTTTGGCGCTGTGTTACGTCATGCGTTGTCAGAGTGAAGCAGTAAAGATCTGTTGGTTGCGTCGCAGTCCCCCACCCCACACCCTGAAATTGTGTTTCTTTTCCTTTATTTGGCATTGGTAGTTCTCTCAACAGTTCACATTTTACATTCGCACAGGTGTAATATATTTTTATTAAATGCAGAAGTATATTGAAAGTACAAAAGCAGTTACTTGCCAATTTGACACGCTACGATAAATTTTTATAATATCTCGTATAGGCGTACATTGTTTACGAATAGTAAACAGGGTGCACAGCAAGTAAACTGGGCGCGTGGTCTCTTCAGTTGACGGATTAGTTGCTTCCTATGAGCTTCATCTTTAGAACAAGCGAAGGCCATACAATTTATGTCTCCAGTAGGTTTATCGTCGGAGTCGTATTGGTGTTGTTCACTGATTCTGAGTGGAAGAACTGCTACACTAACGTCGCAGAACCTTATTCTCCTTAGGCTTGCGGTGTATGCTGAACTTGTGGTCTATGAATCAAGATTTTAAAGGTATTCTCCGCTGGTTGGTGGTAGCTTATGCAGCTGATGGCGCTAGAGCGCTTCCGATTTTCTTTTCAGCATTCTCAAGCTTTGTTTTTTATCCATGTTGCGAGTGGAATGTAGAATGGTTGTATCTCTGAATACTACTACGTTTTTCAGTGCGCTACTCGCATTACTGCAAGGACTGCATCGGACGTTCGTTGGGACGACTGGTCCACATTAAATATATCTTATTCCACCGAATGAGATGGTGTGGAAGTAAGACCTTGGGGCTAGATTCGCGAATGCGGCTGTTAAAATTCCCATCGGATCACTCGGATTTCGGTTTCCCATGGTTTCACTTAGTCACTTAAGGTGACTGCTGGGATAGTTCCTTCGAAAAGTACACGGCTGATATCCCTCCCCGTTCCGGCTTGTGATCCAGTTTCTAACGACTTCATGGTCTGTGGGACATTTAATCTTGCTTTATTTCTTACATTTCACTCCACCATTGCTTTTATACGAATATTTCAGAGAAACTCTGCCGAAATATGCTCTGTAAGTATTACTACGCCAAAAGATCTTAATATTGTCGCTCAAGCAAGACCCACTCGAATCGATCTCGGGTGACAGTAACACATATAGCCGTCTCTTTCGTATCAGAACCTGCCAAGCCGCGCCGAGATTTTATCTGGCATGCAAAATGGCTCCATTATCGAAATATTTGATGAATTTCGGGCCGAAATGTGTCTGTCAAACGGTAACCACTGTGATCCAGCAGAAACGAAGTCAAATACTCGGGTGATAAATATTATTACGTATACCGGCGGTAGTTTTTATGCAAAGCAGCTGTGACAGGTTCTTAATGGCTGACAATGGGATTGATTACAGCGCATTAGTTCGTCACTGGCGGACGGCGCAAGGACGACCGCGCGCTGTCAGCCGGCTTTAATTAGCCCTGAAATATTTTACGCCGCGCATGAAACGGATTGTTCTCCATTCGTCTTAATTATAGCGCCGGGACGGGCCCGAGTGGCCGCCTTCTTTGGCTTCTTTTGTGGCGGCGGGGGAGCAGCGCCTATATTTAGCGTGTCGATAGGCGGCCACAGGTAGCAACAGATGTGACCTGACGCGCACCTGGCGTTTGGCGAAGCCGTCACGGCGAATCGCGCCCAAGTCGCCGCGATTAATGCCTGCTCGCTCCCGCAGAATTGTAAGTGATGGCGGCCACTCGCTCAGTGCCACGCCGTAACGGTCTGTGTGCATCTACTTTGAGGTTAGCACTACGCAGCCGTGTCTACGGGCGCCGCGTTGGGTACTTGCTGCTCTCTTCGCTGACGAGGCGAGCGCGCTTAGTTCGGCCAATGCCACAGACTTCATTAATTCCTTGTAACATGACGAACAAAGAGGAGGAGGGAATGAGATAAAAGTAGAGCAAAAGAAGGAAAAAGAGGAGGAGGAGGAGGAGAAGGAAGGAAAGAGGACAGAGGAGTTGGAGGAAAGAGGAAAAGGGATAAAAGAGGAGGTAGAGGAGAAGGAAAAGGAAAGAAAAAGAAGAAAAAAGATGAAGAGGAGGAGGAAAGAGAAAAGAAGAAAAAAGAGGAGGAGGAAGAAGATGAAAGAGAAAAGAAGAGGAAGAAGAAAGAGAAAAGAATAGGAGTAGGAATGAGAAAAATAGGAAGAGGAAGAAAAAGAAAAGAGGAGAGAAGAGGAGGAGAATGAAAGAGGAAAGAGGAAAAAGGAGAAGGAGGCGGAAAGAGAGAAGAGTAGTAGGAGGAAAGGGAAAGGAGGAGGTGGAGGAAGGAAGGAGAAAGAGGAGGGGGAAAAAGTGAAAAGAGGGGAGAAAGAGGAGGAGGGTAAAAGAGAAAAGAGGGAAAAAAGAGGAGTAGGGTAAAAGAGAAAGGAAGCCATTTCCTCGCTTTGGCTGTAGTAGCTTGTATCGTGCTATGTCAAGAACTATGACTATCATCGGCGCCCATCTCCAAACACAACCTAAGCCTCCACCCTCGACTACCGCCACAGTCCTGCGCTGGCTGCTCACGATGTACCGCCGGCACTAACCACTGACTCGGCGCTGTCTTCCGGGAGATGCTGGTTGTTCCAAAGGATACAGCTGAACCTCTCCCCATCTTCGAGCACATCTCGAGCCTCGGGTCTCGGCCACCGCCACAGCCCTGCGCTGATGCAGACGATGCGTCACAGGCACCGACCATAGACACTGCTCTGTGTTCTTCGTTCCAATGGATACAGCTAACTGATTATCGCCGTCCGTGACTGTCCCAAACTCGGCTATGGCGGCACTCTCGTTGATAACACGACCAGATCCTTCTGCCCTCTAGCGGCACGAGCGCGACACACTACATGTTAGTAATCTGTGGGGGCGGGGAAATGGCCCACGCCGTTGGACACGGCAAAGTACTTTGTAAGTACGCTATCGTGGGATAATTGTCAGCAATCTTCAAGCATCTCCTAGTTCAGGTTTTCCAGCAGTTCCTTGACGCTTTCCAAAGGGTCAAACAACCCTGTAACCATTTGTGCTGCATTTCCTTTTTTGTATCAATATCCTCTATTTGGTTCGAATGGACGGCGCCCACGTAATTATTTCATTTTATATCACTACAAGTTGTTAAACCGTGATATTTGTACTACCTGACTGATTCCAATTGTGATTCAGTGATGTTGTAGGTTTAGGATACTACCTTTCTACATTTTGTGAAGTGCACAGTTTTATATTTAGGAGCATTTATAGCGAGCTGCCAATCTTTGCACCACTTTGAAATTTTTATCAAGCTCCTACTGAATTTCAAATATTCAAATAGTACTGCCTATACCTGACAGCCTTGATCCTTGGCATGATCGACATTTTCGAAATCCATGCTGGTTGCGTGGAGGAAATCATTCTGTTCGAGATGACCTGGGAACGTGCCCTAAAATTCTGCAGCAGATGAATGCCGAAGAGAATGGACGGTAGTTGTGAGGAACGCTTCCGCTGCAGAACACATCTGCTAGCCTCATTGTTGACGTCGGTAACATCAGAGTTATTTCGTTACTTCCACAGTCGTGATTTTACAGGGAAAGATAATGGTGGATATTGTGGAAAGCTCGGATTTTCGTAGAGAATTAACGCGATAAGAAGGTCAAGAACATTAAATGTACCACGAATTACGTGTTGTATTACCTGGCTGCTGCCCTACCGCCGAGAGTCGTGCAGGACCTCCAGTGGGGATGAGAAGGTCGACCGTTGTGCACGGTGGAGGACAATGCCTCAGCCGTGGTCCAGATGAGTGACGGGTGAGGAACACGCTGGATTCCACAGGGCAGGCGGCGCTATTCTGAGTGCCCGGCGCTTATTCAGCGCAGCCATCCGTGACTCACGGCTCGCCAGCGCCCTCCGGGCAGCATACCTACCAGGCGCCTGTACTCCGAGAACCCATAGCCCGGTCCCGCGAACTACGTGTAGCGTCTTGCAGTTGTCGTGCTTGAGAACTAACCAATACGTATTGTTGTACGTAGGGAACAAGCGTTTTGTTGTTGCTGTAGTCTTCAACCCTGAGATCTGTATTGCACAATTTGTAGGACTGCGAAACGGAATTATCACACAAACTCAGTCGTATGTAAAATATCTGGCAGTTTTCGATTCATTGGGAGGAAACCGTCAGTCTACAAAGGATACTGCATACACCACACTCGTACGGCCCATCATAGGATATTTCTCCAGTGTGTTGACCACAGCGAATAGACGTAACAACGATACTGAACATACACAGAGGTTGTCACAACGTATGGTGGCAGATTTATTTCCCCAACGAGTGAGCGTCACGGAATTGTTGGATAATCTGAACTGACAACGCTTGAAAATAGAAATCAATCATCCCGCGAAAGTCTACTTCAAAGTCTGAAAAACAAATGTTGAGTTAGAAACCTAGGAATATACTACTGGCCCTTACATATCGATCCCGCAGAGCCGATGAGGACGTTACAAATTAAAGCTGGCTCAGAGACATTTAAACAATTACTCTTCCCGCCCTCCAGCACGTCTAGAAATAAACCCGGGTAAGTAATGCGGTGCACTGCACAAAGGTTTGCAGAGTTTGTATGTAGGTGCAGAAGTCTCGCATACTGCCAACCACGGAATACCAAATGTTAAAACAAAGAGTAAATATTTCTTAGGAGCTTCACGCGACGATTTAAAAACTGCACTCTGCATAAAACTACTGGAAACTGAGTAAACCAGCTGTCACGTATATATATTCACTCAGTAAAATACACCGTTCATCTCTAACCCGAAAGCACTATAACTTGTAGTTATTACTACGAGGCGCATTGCCTGTAATGGCACTGGAAGAGTATATATATATATATATATGAACACACACACAATGTGGACACTACGGCTACCACACAAGCAAAGACGACCGATATCAAAAGTTGCACCTGACGACTCTTATGAGTGACAGTATATATATACTCATAAGAGTCGACAGGTGCATTTTCTCTGATGTTTTGGCAGATATTTGCAGTTTTGTTTTTTTAATGTGTCAGCCCAAACAAATGGAGGGTGAACCAGAGTACCACCGACAAGCTTTCAGAGGTGATAGGAAACAAGAAAACGGTAGTTAGTAAATAAGGGCTGTAAAATGCATATCTTAACAGCTATGAGCACTTGCTCAGTAGAAGATGTGTCTCCCAATAGCGAAGATCAACATGTACTCATAGGAAACCTGAGTTTCTCCCGGTGTATACAATGTTAAAATAACTTACGGGAATGCTGCCAGGTGACGCCTTCGACAACAGCCACTAGAGGATCAGAGTTAATGCTACGTTGGTTACGAACTTTCACTGCCGATAATTTTTGATATCGGTCGTCTTTGCTTGTGTGGTGGCCGTAGTGTCCACATTGTGTGTGTGTGTGTGTGTGTGTGTGTGTGTGTGTGTGTGTGAAGAAGTTTTCATAGCTCTTACGTTTTAGAGCCCTTCTTTACTAAACATTTTTTTCTTGTTTTGGTCCATACTACCACCTTTGAAATTTTGTCTATGGAGTTCTGGTCGCACCGTATGCATGTGTTATTCTAATACCATTACGGGTACTGCTCCTCATGGTAACAATTTCCTAGAAGTCTTCGAATATTAGCAATTATAACAGCAATAGCCATGGCGCTGTTATAAATAGGCCAGACCGGAGTGAATACAATATAGTGAGTGACTGTTACAATCTAAATATTGTCTTTCTCTTTTCCACGGTGGTTTGTGGATGTCGTGACTCGCAGACCATTATTCCGCGCCTTATTTCATTTACATTAGTCTTCCACGTGCTGCATTTCCCGGAACGCGAAGCTAGTTTGCGGTAAACATGAAAGAACATTTTTTCCAAAGCTGTTAGTAAAAAGGTGTTTTTGCCCACTTGTCGCCCCTCTCCCATTACTAAGCAACAGTTTGATTGTCATTATTTCCCGCCTTAATTTGAAATTCATATTTTAATGGGCAATAAAAAACGTATCTAACTGGACCGTTACAGGTGTGACAGGGTGAGGCGGTAAGCCGTAAGGCTTGTATTGTCTGTAACGGGAAGTCCGGAAACATGGCAAATAATGGAGCGGCAATTCTTTTTTTTAATTTCACCTATCTAATGGACAAAACACTGTATCGAGCTTCTAGTGCTAAGTGAAGTGCTACAGATTCTGACGTTGAGCGTTGGAGCGCGCTCGGAGATGAATGCAAGGCTTTGATAATCACAGCAGTGGTAAGAGTTGTGGGCATGCGCTGTACCTGTTGCCTTTGTCAACACGCGGCCAGGCTGCGGGGCGGGGTCGCTGTAGCGGAACAGCGGCGTGGCGCGGCACTGCTCTTCCGAGAAGCGGCGGCGCTGCGGCCGTCGCCGATACCTCGTAGCGCAGCCACGTCCTCCTAAAAGACCTCTTTGTCCCGCGGCCAGCTTCCCGGAACCGCACCAGTGTGTACCCCTTCCGGCCCCACACCGCACGGCGACAAATCAGGCCCGGCGAGCAGATAAGAAGCCACTGGTAACTCCAGGCTCCTCTCGTTACAACGGCGCCGGTCGACCGAGGATTTACTCACAAGTAGTGCGAAGAATGGTGCATATAACTGAGATGCAGATTACTGAATGAACATTGTTATTCTCAACCTATATCTTTTTTAAAAAGCAGAGCTGCCGAGTTAGACTGGAAATGTAAAGCACTCTAGCAACAGAAAGAAAGGCGTTTAAGTAAACTAATAATTGTTCACCTCATTTTAAATGTTTAGCACTATTACTTATCGTCTATACGTTTTACCAAATTATTGTTGCCCGTCGACTTTTTTTAATCTATATGTGAATGCTGATTTCAGTAACTACTGCAGGAATGTGTTGTTGTTGTGGTCTTCAGTCGTGAGACTGGTTTGATGCAGCTCTCCATGCTAATCTATCCTGTGCAAGCTCCTTCATCTCCCAGTACCTACTGCAACCTACATCCTTCGAATGTGCTTAGTGTATTCATCTCTAGGTCTCCCTCTACGATTTTTACCCTCCACGCTGCCCTCCAATGCTAAATTTGTGATCCCTTGATGCCTCAGAATATGTCCTACCAACCGGTCCCTTCTTCTTGTCAAGTTGTGCCACAAACTCCTCTTCTCCCCAATCCTATTCAGTACCTCCTCATTAGTTATGTGATCTACCCACCTAATCTTCAACGTTCTTCTGTAGCACCACATTTCGAAAGCTTCTATTCTCTTCTTGTCCAAACTATTTATTGTCCATGTTTCACTTCCATACATGGCTACACTCCATACAAAAAACGACTTCCTGACACTTAAATCTATACTCGATGTTAACAAATTTCTCTTCTTCAGAAACGCTTTCCTTGCCATTGCCAGTCTACATTTTATATCCTCTCTACTTCGACCATCATCAGTTATTTTACTCCCCAAATAGCAAAACTTCTTTACTACTTTAAGTGTCTCATTTCCTAATCTGATTCCCTCAGCATCACCCGACTTAATTCGACTACATTCCATTATCCTCTTTTTGCTTTTGTTGATGTTCAACTTATATCCTCCTTTCAAGACACTATCCATTCCGTTCAACTGCTCTTCCAAGTCCTTTGCTGTCTCTGACAGAATTACAATGTCATTGGCGAAACTCAAAGTTTTTATTTCTTCTCCCTGGATTTTAATACCTACTCCAAATTTTTCTTTTGTTTCCTTTACTGCTTGCTCAATATACAGATTGAATAACTTCGGGGAGAGGCTACAACCCTGTCTCACTCCCTTCCAGGGATGTGTATGATATACGAATTCCCTTGAAGACTACACCGAGACATCAAGACCGCCTCTCTGGTATGCCTCCTGCTGACCACAGTCACTCAACGCAGCACACGTGCATCTTTTCGTTCTGGGTTCTAACTGACGGGGAAGGAGTTTATCAGACGGCCTATTGAGTATTGGTACCCCTACGAGGTGAAATTTCCTCTATCTTCGCGCGTGATTTATGTCTTCTTGCAGAAACCAAATGTTACCTAGTCCGCAGGACTAGCCGCCATATTCTCCGGATCTGAACACATGCGACTCCTTTTCGTGGATCTGTATAAAAGATAAGGTGTACAATAATAAACCCAAAACAATTACTGAGGTGAAAACAGCCATTCAGGAGGTCATCGACAGGTTAGATTATCCGACACTTTCGCGTTATTCGTTATTCGTCTGCGCCATATCATCGCCAATGATGGCAAGCATATCAGACATGTCGTAACTTAAATTCTAATATCTGTAATGACGTTTACATGTTGAATAAAGTTTGTGCACGCCGTAATTTGTAACTAATGTACGCTTTTTTTATACAGTCCAATAATTGTCACCTGTACGATGCAACAAGCAGCTGTAAGCAATATGTATGTGGACATAGTCTGCTGCACAAGGTGCTTTATGTTTTTAAATATTGTAACGATGGCAAAAATTTTGTGATGTGCTATTCTTATCCATTTTACATCTTTTGCTTGAGGTCAACGTAAAATGAACGTCTTACAACAAATGATTTTAAGACCTTAAGATGGCACCATAGTCTGTTGAAACAGTTGTCTTCAGCAGAAAAAATATTTTATACGACCTTGACTGCTGAAAGGTTTTTAACAATTAAATAGATCGCCCTCAGTTCTCTCAAAATGAGAAAATTCAATATACTCAATACATTTGTTCACGTTGAGAATCAACTGTCACTGCCTGTTCCAAGCATCGATCCTCTGATGCTCTTCTTGCATCTCGCTGTAATTATCTACAATTGCCTCTTCGTTGTATGCAACAGCATCATCCGCGAAAATCTTCGTGGAACTTCTGAAGTTATCTACTAGGTCATTTATATATATTGTATGAAGTAATGTTCCTATAATGCTCCATTGGGCACGCCCGTACTTATTTTTCTTCTTCGATAATGGCACGCTATGTTCTGTTTACTAGAAGCATTTCAGTCCAATCACACAGTTGTCTGATATTCCGTATGCTCGTATTTAGTTCATTAGGCGGCACTGCGGAAATGTATAGAATGCTTTACGGAAGTCAAGGAAGCCATTTTGATTCCACACAGGAGATTCCCGGTCGGCAGGAACGTCATGGAAAAATTGAAAATTTGTGGTAAGGACTATTGGTCCAAACTGGTGAGGTCGTCGGCCCCCTAGCTTATAAACTACTGAATCTAACCTAAACTAACAACTAACTTACGCTAACATCCGACGGGGAGGGGGGGGGGGGGGCCGTGACAAGGCGCCTGAGACCGCACGGAACGTCATAATACGTGATGAGCATAAGACAAGTTCCAAGTTCTTCACAGCGGACCGACGTTAGAGATATAGTTTTGTGCGTCTGTCCCTCGACGATTCTTGAAACTGGAATAATCTGTGCTTTTTTCCAAATAAGAACACTCCGCTCCTCCATAAACCTACCTTACAATGCTGCTACAGGAATGGCAAGTTCACTCGCATACTTTGTACAGAATGGCATTTTTTCCGCCCAGTCGAGTGGCCTTACCTTTGTTGAGCGATTTCATTTACTTTTCTGTCCCTTGGTCCACTTATTTCGGTATCAGCCGTGTCTGGCTGTGGGGCGACACGAGGAACTTAGGTTCTGAAGTCCCTATGTATGTGTAAAAATACAAATGGTTTTAGTAAATTGTTCTTTCGAGGGGGTGATGACTCCGCGTGAACCTACCCTGGTAACGCTCTAAACAGGGTGTTCCAGAAAATCTGCGACGAAGTTCGAGGGGTTATAGAGGGTGCTCGAAGAACAAATCGAAGATATGAATTCTTGTACGAAAACATCATTTAACACCGGTACAAATCGTCGAAGTTATAGGCGTCGGTGGCTGCCACCATCGCTAAGACCTCAACGTGACTTCGTTCGTTGTTGTTGTTGTGGTCTTCAGTCCTGAGACTGGTTTGATGCAGCTCTCCATGCTACTCTATCCTGTGCAAGCTTCTTCATCTCCCAGTACCTACTGCAACCTACATGCTTCTGAATCTGCTTAGTGTATTCATCTTTTGGTCTCCCTCTACGATTTTTACCCTCCACGCTGCCCTTCAATACTAAGTCGTAGGCGGACCTAAACGGAACGTTTCTCCGTATTGTTTGTTATTAAGTGATCGTGACCGACAGCTAATGGAGAAGATGGAGATAGGTACTGTGTAGAAATGCCTTATCTCCTATCAATGCGGTCTGCTGTTGTCCCAGTGGATGACAGTTTTGGACACTGTTTCCATCTGCAGTTTATACCGAAAAACACTGGAATTTTACAGGGTTCCAGGAGAAAATAAACTGTGGATGGAAACCGTGATCCACCGAGGCAACAGAGCATCACACTGTTAAGACTTTGTACGCTGCTGCTATCTCTATCTTCTCCACTGGCGATCGTGGCAATCAGTCGCGATAACTGAGTAACAAACATCAGCCGGCCGGAGTGGCCGAGCGGTTGAAGGCGCTACAGTCTGGAACCGCACGACCGCTACGGTCGCAGGTTCGAATCCTGCCTCGGGCTTGGATGTGTGTGATGTCCTTAGGTTAGTTAGGTTTAAGTAGTTCTAAGTTCTAGGGGACTTATGACCACAGCAGTCGAGTCCCATAGTGCTCAGAGCTATTTGAACCATTTTGAACAAACATCACTCCGCTTACGGTACCTTCGAAGCTCAATAGTGTCGTTGGATAACGTTTCCGGGCACAGCTTCCTATCCTCGATTTGTTCCTCAGAAAGCAAGCCGACTCTCTTCCACGTTTTCCTGTTTCTCTCTCTCTCTCTCTATCTCTCTCTCTCTCACTCACTCACTCACTCTCTCTCTCTCTCTCTCTCTCTCTCTCTCTCTCTGCAGTCCTTCGACGTTTGACGCAGTACGTGTGGGACATCCTCTACAGTGTTATTGCAGAGAGTGACGTGTCTGAAGGTGCCTCTGCAGAGAGAGAGAGGGGGGGGAGAGAGAGAGAGAGAGAGAGAGAGAGAGTGTGAGTGAGTGAGAGAGTGAGAGAGGGGGAGAGGGGGAGAGAGGGAGAGAGAGAGAGAGAGCTTTCTGAATAGTGGCACACAACCGTTTCGTGAGAGTGTGCAAGCATTACAGCCCGGCTTTCGAGTGTCCTTGTATAACAGAGTGAGTGGTATCGCGCGCGGCAGAACGGCGCGCTATCGGCTCCCAGATGGGCCGCGAGGCGGAGCCGTATCGGCAGTCGTCGGTGCGGCGATGAGGCGCGCGATCTAATTACCTGAGTGCTCGCCGGCCGATTGTTGCCGTTTGAAGACGCTGCCCCGCGACGGCATTGTCCCGCGGTAGACAATGGCCGCGATAGGCGGGCCGCTTTGTGCCCGGCCGCCGGCCGGCGTATCTCAATATAATTAAGAATGAACGACATGCGGCCCGTCAGCCGATGATGGCTGTCCGTCGCGCCGCCAACATTTGTTTCGTGACGCAGCACGATCGATGCCTTTGTTCGGCGGCAGGGCGGCCGCGTACCTGAGCGCGCCGCCCCAGAGGCACTCGGGCCTACATTGCTGCCGTGCGCCTCCACTGTAAACACCGAGCCCTGCAGCACCCGCCTAAGGATGGCGTCTTTCCTTCCTTTGCGGTTTCACATTCCATAAAAACGGAGGCCAATTGTACACTCACGGGCAATTCATTTCGACCCAACTAACAGTAACCCAGCTACGGGGGGACTTTCAAAAATGGCTCTGAGCGTTATGGGAATTAACAGCTCAGGTCATCAGTCCCCTAGAACTTAGAACTACTTAAATCTAACTAACCTAAGGACATTCGACACATCCATACCAGAGGCAGGGTTTGAATCTGCGACCGTAGCGGTCGCGCAGTTCCAGACTGAAGCGCCTAGAACCACTCCGCCACTCCGGCTGGCCGGAAAGGGGGTAGGGGGGAGGGCATTTCGATAAGTGATGCAACACTTTTGTTTTCTGAAAGCTGTTGGTTTTATTCAGGTTTTCAGTACACCATATTATTCCCCACACTTTCGGCTACAAAACCATATTTTTCAACGCAATCTCGGTTCAATGCGGCGGCCTTAGGGGAGGGTCTGTTTGCATGCATGGTACCACTGTACTGGTCGACGTCAAAGCCAACGTCTTGTAGAATCAACAACCTGTTTGATTATCCACTTACTGCTGCCCACGGAATGCATCCTTCATTGGGCCAAACAGATCGTAGTCGGAAGATGCGAAATACGGGCTGCAGGGTGGATGAGGAAGAACAGCCCAATGAAGTTTGTAAACTCCTCTCGGGTGCACACACTAGTATGAGGCCTTGCGTTGTCATGCAGAAGAAGTTCGTTTCCCTTTCTACGGCGCCCACCCCCGGTAGCTGAGGGGTCAGCGCGACAGAATGTTAATCCTAAGGGCCCGGGTTCGATACCCGGCTGGGTCGGAGATTTTCTCCGCTCAGGGATTGGGTGTTGTGTTGTACTAAACATCGTCATTTCATCCCCATCGACGCGCAAGTCGCCGAAGTGGCGTCCAATTGCAAGACTAGCACCAGGCGAAAGGTTTACCCGACGGGAGGCCCTCGTCACACGGCATTTCCATTTCTATGGCGACAATCACGCCGAAGTCGTTTCTTCATTTCTCTGAGGGGAGCACAGTGCACTTCAGAGTTTACCGCAGCAATATGAGGGTGGACATCAATCAGAATAAACCCTTCAGACTCCCAGCATACCGTAGCCATGATTTTAGCGGCTGAGGGTTCGGCTTTGAACTTTTTCTTCGGTGACTGCCTCTTTGTTTACGGTTTGAAGTAACGAACCCATGTTTCTTCTCTTGTCACCAAGTTCGACAAAAAACTGTGACGATCAGCACCGTAATGCGCAAGCAATTCCGCACAGATAGTCTTCATTGCCCTTTACCGTCTTCTGTTAGGTGGAGGACGACGGAGAAAGAGATTAATGGGTAAGGGTAAGGCAAGCGGCAGTCAGAAGCCCTTTTTATGCATAAAGAATTAAAATTCCATCCCTGCAAAATGCTCACTGTTCAACAACTTTAGGAAACTGATTTTTCTGTACGAGAAGATTCAAATGGTTCAAATGGTTCTGAGCACTATGGGACTCAACTGCTGTAGTCATACGTCCCCTAGAACTTAGAACTACTTAAACCTAACTAACCTAAGGACATCACACACATCCATGCCCGAGGCGGGATTGTAACCTGCGACCGCAGCGGTCGTGCGGTTCCAGACTGTAGCGCCTTTAACCGCTCGGCCACTTCGGCCGGCTGTACGAGAAGACTTCGCTTACAGAATGCAAGTGATTTTGGGATCGAATGAAAATGAAATTTTATTGATGAGCGATGAAGCTCATTTTCATTTAAACGGGGCCGTGAATAAGCAAAACCTACGTTACTGGGCTCCAGAGCATCCACACCTTATCCAACAGCGTCCTCTACACTCAGAAAAAGTAAAAGTCTGGTGTGCTCTTGGACCTTATTTTTTTGAAGAGAACGGGGTCACAGTCACTGTTTATTCGGTTCCTTATATTCGTATGCTTGAAACATTCTTGAAACCAGAACTAAGAAGACGACGAATCCCTTTAAAACGCGTTTGGTTCCAACACGATGGGGCAACATCGCACACCGCAAACACTTCAATGACAGTTCTTAGACGCATTTTTCCTGGCCGGATTATCTCACGTTTTGGCAATGTTCCTTGGCCTCCCAGGTCTCCCGACTTGTCAGTATGTGACTTTTTTCTGTGGGGGTACCATAAGTACTGCGTCTATAACCACAAACCACGAAAGTTGGACGAGCTGAAGAATGCAATCATTCAAGAAATTGCTGCCATCCCTGCAGAGATTTTAGTCCGTGTGATGGAGGATTTTGAGAAGAGACTTGAGTCCTGCATTCGAAATGACGGACATCACCTAGACGACATTATTTTTCGCAAATAACTTTGTTAACTAAAATGGCAAATAATGAGCATTGATTCTGTGAAAATAAACATGCATTAACTTTAAAGATGGCTGAGTATTATTTCATTTAAAACCGTCCGTCTCCTGTGCACACTGTACATGTGCCTCGCATTTACCGATCTCCTCATTCGGGTAATTCTTTTGTGATGCGTCGCCTAAGGTTTCGATGCCCGGTTGGAACAAGGGATATTTTCCGATTATGGTTTTAGTTGTGTCATAGCTTACAGGGGTGCAGCGGCATATCACCTTCACCAAGATCATAATTGATTAGCATTTTTGGACTGAAACCTTCTGATTAATGACTTTTTTACTAACAAACATATGTAGTCTTGAGAGGCACCCACATGCCTTGCTCATACTGTGGCATCAAGCAGTCAGGCCTGCAAGATGAGTGGTCTGCCAAGCGAGTGGATTCTTCCTTAATTTAACGAGTAACATGAACTCTAGTACTCACACTTCGTTACAAGTTATCCTCCTATATGATTACTACGCAACGGAAACGCATATCTGACTATCAGTGATTTACAGAACTCTGACTGTACACTACGCACTGGCAGTACCACATTTTCTTTTTGTCTTTTATTTGACGGCTTTTATTAACACGTGGCCATCCCACTGAATATGAATGGCGCACACATTATAAATTCGGGACATTATGACAACATACAATTTGAAGGAATAGTCTACCAATCTCTTTCTTTTCACTAACTGATTTATTCTGATAAATTCCCTAACCTAAACACACAAATTCTATAACCTACAAGAATAACATATGAGAAATTCCGCCCAGTGGGCATAGCTTTACATTAGTGAATCTCTATATTACGGTCTCGTAATTTATTTAACGCTACAGTGCACTTTCTGGATAGGTTGATGGATCTTTTATTATACCTCACACTTCCACTCTCACAATCATCATCACGAAACTTTCCTCCAGACCGAGCGGTACAGAAGGAACAAGCATATCCCACTAATTTTTTGAAACTACTTCGCTACACACCCATGGAAACCACACATACCCAAATTACATGTCATACACCACACAACAATATGAAATACTACACAGAGAATGGTTACAACATTATCACTTTCAGCTTTCCCACTTCAATTAATATTGATCCCAGTTTCCACGACACTGCCCCACTTTGTAATTCTACTTTCCTACTGTGAACTCTGGAGATAAATGCACGTCTTCCTGTGCAATGCAAGCCAAGTGGCGTTGCTGGATAGACGGCCGACTCACCTTGCTCTCTCTCAGAGTTTGAATCTAGCGTCACACGCAAGGTAATATTAATGTATTCATCACACACGCGAGTCCTCAACTGATTCCATGGACGAGTACTTCTCTTTATCCTTTGTCTCATACACAGATTGAGACTCACACAGTACTCACCACGTGGAAGTACTCGTCTCTAATTTCAAGTCCTGCACACGCCATTTCTTAAATATTTCAACTTATGGTACACCCGCTATTTCTTAAATATTTCAACTTATTGTACACACGCTAGTAATTCAGCTTAGCTTAAGCACACGGAAGTATTTCAACTTACTGCTACACGTGGTTTCTTTGTGACCGTTGGTCACTTCCGAAGATTACTACAATCCCATTAATATTACCTGCCTGACCTTTAATTCTCCCCACAAAAGTTCCTGAAATAGAGAAATTATTATTTCAAACTACTCTTAAATATTCCACATGCATACCATGCCTCCACTCTTTCGTCATTACGGAGCACATCTAAAACAGGTGTTAACAGCACAGGATCCAGCGGCAGAGTGCTGAAACATGGCCGTATTCAGGTTCTCTCGCACCTCTGTCGAAGTGGGAGAAGCACCTTGCTACCTTATTGGTCAGCCACATTTCAGGCGCTCAAAGCTCTGGTAAATTTCATCTCTTTGGTTCCACCAAAGGTGGCCAAAGGATCGACTCAAAGATGATCATATATTCATATTCACTATCTGCGGTTAGCAGACGACCATACATTCATTCATTTCAAAAGATCTCACCAAACTGGATGTAGGGATTTATTTTGTGGGAGTGCACATATGATAAATTAAATAAATAAATTGTCATTCTTTCCTACACTGGTATCCGGCTTCGCTGTATTAATTGAAATTGAGTTATTTTACAAAAAAAAATGTGTTGTTCTGACAAAAATAATGAAGTGTGCTGTACCTATTTTCAATGTCGGGCGGTACTGTACCCTTTCAGTCTGACGTGCCCTTTCAAAGCAGCAAGCAGTCGCAATTTTGTACCTTAGTACCGTAGAGTCTGTAAGGTCTGTCAATGAATGGCTTGATCTGGATATCGTATATGTTAAGCAAGTTGTGGAGTCTCTTCCTGTCCAAACTGAGACAATTACAAAACCTAGAGGCACTGTTACACGGTATTAGCGTGATGATTCGTGCGCACGATAACTTTATGTCCGGTGGGGTTATTCTGATAAATGTGCTATAATACCTTAACTTAGCTCCAATGCTAGTTTCTCTCTTGTTTCTGCCAGGGCCTGATTGCTCCCTATTCCAGCCCATTCTCCTATTAGCCTCCGTAGAAATATTGGAACACGTGAGGCAATACTGACCCTACGACTTATCTTAGAAGATAGATTAAGGAAAGGCAAACCTACGTTTCTAGCATTTGTACACTTAGAGAAAGCTTTTGACGTTGTTGACTGGAATACTCTCTTTCAAATCCTGAAGGTGGCCGGGGTAGAATACAGGGAACGAAAGGCTATTTACAATTTGTACAGAAACCAGATGGCAGTTATAAGAGTCGAGGGACACGAAAGGGAAGCAGTAGTTGGGAAGGGAGTGAGACAGGTTCAAAAATGGTTCTGAGCACTATGGGACTTAACTTCTGAGGTCATCAGTCCCCTAGAACTTAGAACTACTTAAACCTAACTAACCTAAAGACATCACACACATCCATGCCCAAGGCAAGATTTGAACCTGCGACCGTAGCGGTCGCGCGGTTCGAGACTGTAGCGCCTAGAACCGCTCGGCCACACCGGCCGGCGGAGTGAGACAGGGTTGTAGCCTCTCCCCGCTGTTACTCAATCTGTATATTCAGCAAGCAGTAAAGGAAACAAAAGGAAAATTCGGAGTTGGTATTAAAATCCATGGAGAAGAAATAAAAACTTTGAGGTTCGCCGAGGACATTGTAATAGTGTCAGAGACAGCAAAGGACTTGGAAGAGCAGTTGAACGGAATGGATAGTGTCTTGAAAGGAGGATATAAGATGAACAACAACAAAAGCAAAACGAGGATAATGGAATGTAATCGAATTAATTCGGGTGATGCTGAGGGAATCAGATTAGGAAATGAGACACGTAAAGTAGTAAAGGAGTTTTGGTTCAAATGGCTCTGAGCACTATGGTACTTAACATCTATGGTCATCAGTCTCCTAGAACTTAGAACTACTTAAACCTAACTAACCTAAGGACAGCACACAACACCCAGCCATCACGAGGCAGAGAAAATCCCTGACCCCGCCGGGAATCGAACCCGGGAACCCGGGAGTTTTGGTATTTGGGGAGAAAATAACTGATGATGGTTGAAGTAGAGAGGATATAAAATGTAGACTGGCAATGGCAAGGAAAGCGTTTCTGAAGAAGAGAAATTTGTTAACATCGAGTATAGATTTAAGTGTCAGGAAGTCGTTTCTGAAAGTATTTGTATGGGATGTAGCCATGTATGGAAGTGAAACGTGGACTATAAATAGTTTGGACAAAAAGAGAGTAGAAGCTTTCGAGATGTGGTGCTACAGAGGAATGCTGAAGATTAGATGGGTAGATCACATAACTAATGAGGGGGTATTAAATAGAATTGGGGAGAAGAGGAATTTGTGGCTCAACTTGACTAGAAGAAGAGATCGGTTGGTAGGTCATGTTCTGAGGCATCAAGGGATCACCAATTTAGTTTTGGAGGGCAGCGTGGAGAGTAAAAATCGTAGAGGGAGACCAATACATGAATACACTAACCAGATTCAGAAGGATGTAGGTTGTAGTAGGTACTGGGAGATGAAGAAGCTTGCACAGGATAGAGTAGCATGGAGAGCTGAATCAAACCAGTCTCAAGACTGAAGACCACAACAACAACAAGTACTTGCTCTTGTTGAGCATAATTAAGTAACGTTCCAGAGATGTGGGCGCCGTCGCCGGCGGTCGCCCCGGCTGCTTCGGCCCTTCGGGCGCAGCAGAGTGCCGCCGGCGCCGTTGCCTCCCGGAGAGGGCGGACCCCGGGACTGACGGCTGGCTCCCCAGAGCCGCTCCGCGCCGTCCGTCAGCGCCACAATGGGACGGCCACGGAAATCAAATCGGGCGCGCCCCGGCTTCGGCCTCTAGCTGCGCCGCTGCCGCTGCCTCCGCTCCCCTCTAATGATGCTTCGTGACACTGCAGGAACTCTGCGCCCCGCCGAGAACGGCCCGTTTTATGTGCCAGGTGCTGCCCGCCGGAGCTCTTCCACGTCTGCTCGCGTGCTTTTGCTAACTCACTGCGCTTTTCCAACCTTCTGGAACGCCCAATCCCGAAGGGGTTGGAAATGACCGTTTTCGCCCTGTGCATTTCTTTACAACGTTTTAGACACACGTCGTTAAATGTCACTACTGTAACAGCTGTTGCTGCTGCATCTCTTCCTTTTCGGTAAATTCGACGACTGGTCCTATAGCAATGTACAGCAGCACCAAGACTAGTATTCAATATTTACCCACATAGGAAGAACGATCATTCGAAAACATGGGCTCTAAGTTACGTACCTTAAGAGCTACGAAAACTTCTTCAGTAGAAAAAAACTCTTTCATAGTAATGAAGTCGAAGTAGTGTTCCGAACTCTTAATGTAAGCACTGTTTAGCCCATGTTCATTCGACAATTTTTTATTGGTTTGGCCCATACTTCCTCTTCTTCTTTTGCTACTGCCTTTATCCCGCATTGTGCGCGGGGTCGGCAGGGTTAAGCACGGAATTGGCATGGTTAATTTTAAGGGGTGGCCGGATGCCCTTCCTGCCACCACCCCATACCCTCCGGGACTGAAGTAGTGTACCCGAGCTGTCTGCGTCTAGTGTAAATCGTGAAATAGCGTGAATGTGTTTCAAATGTCCGCGAGTCGTATAAATGAGGCGGGACGTGGGGACCAGTCCGGTATTCACCCAGCGGGATGTGGAAAACGGCCTAAAAACCACATCCAGGCTGGCCGGCACACCGGCCCTCGTCGTTAAACCGCCGGGCGAATTCGATCCGGGGCCGGCGAGCCTACCCGAGTCCAGCAAGCAGCGCGTTAGCGCTCTCGGCTACCCTGTTGGGTTGGTTTTGCCCATACTACCTCCTCCCAAAACATGGAAAGCAAAGATTTTCCAGTAGGAGAGATTTGTTACACAGTATCGAAGGTGAACAAGTCCAGCTGAGCAGCGAGGTGTTCGGTGATCCGTCGATCACCTCGAATGAGAGTGTCTGTGCGTTCCAACGTTGCAGGAGTCAGAGCTGTGTGCGACCGGCCGACACGCGGGAGATCGAACAGAGTTGCGCGACCTTGTTGCGATGATGACAAACGCCTCGCCCAACGACTCACTGTGCTTTTGTTCGCTGCCAGGTCACCATAGACATTCTGTAAGCCCCCTACGGATATCTCTGGTGCTCTGGTTTTCCGCCAAAAGAAAATCTGTGACAACTCTCTGCCTGGATCGCACCTCCGTTACAGACACCATTTTGAGGGCCCATGTAGCGAAGCCAACCATCGGAATTTCATGAAACTAGGGGGACTGAAACTGGAATGTCCCACTATGTCCTCCAACACATTCTGCATTTTGTCAACCAAAACTGGCCGAGAGTAAAATGTGTTGCATTACTTACTGAGTGCCCTTTATAATATCAGGCCTCACTGAGACGATTTCCGGCCCTGGTAGCTGAGTGGTCAGCGTGACGGAATGTCATGCCTACTGGCCCGCGTTCAATTCCCGGCTGGGTCGGAGATTTTCTCCGCTCAGGGACTGAGTGTTGTGTGCGTTCCCCATCGACACGCAAGTCGCCGAAGTGGCGTCAACTCGAAAGACTTGCACCACGCGAACGGTCTACCCGACGGGAGGCCCTAGCCACACGGCTTTTCCATTTTTCTGAGACGATAGCCAGCAGGCGTAATGGCAAGACTCAGCTACACCATCCGATATGACGATTTTCCCTGGCCAGGCAAAAGCTCGATTAGCAGACTCTTCTTCGGTACCCACAGGGCGTTGGCTCGGCAGCGACCACGGCTGTAGCGCGGGCGGCGATCAGAGCAGAGCGGCCCCTGCGGCGGCGCGGCGCCTGCAGGTGCATCGCAGCCGGGCGCAGGAACAGCCTGTTGCTCCGCGCACAGAGCCGCCGCTGCGCGTTTAATTGCCGCGGCGACGCGGCGCCATGGAGCGGCGCGTTTGCGCTGGACACCCCTGGCGGCTGGGACCGGACCGGCCATAATGTGCGCCGTCATCGAACGCCGGCAGGCGAGCCATCAATCACGCGGCCCGGCGCGCCCGTATTAATGACTCGACAAATCTCGATATGATGAGAGCGGCCCGCGCCGCGCCGCGCCACACCGGACTCTGGTGGAGTTTCTCGCCAAGCTATGCCGCACCGGTGACTCTCGGAATAGAGCCCTCCCTCTCTTGAGACGACGTGGTCGCGTATTTAGAGGGGGAAACACTTCTCATTCCATCCGATCGCTCGTGCCGAGCTAACAGGCACTTCGTGACAATATAAGGATAGTTCGGTGGAGAGCACCCTGTTACTAAAGATTTCAGCACTACGATGTCGACTGCCGCCGTCTTCCTCGATATTGCAGTCGCCTGTAACAAAATCTCGGAGGCAAATATTTTACGCTAGTTTCGAGAAGACACCACGATCCATGTCAAACTGATAACAAACTTCTTGCTGAAGGTAGGAGAGGCACAGTCGGACGTGAAAACAGCCATGGCAGAAATACTACAGGGTTCCGTTATCTCACCCTTGTCGTTCACCATCTAGGTTTATGACATGCCAACTGTATGTTACATAACTTGGCTCAGTTTGTCGGCGATACCTCGTTCTTCACCACACAAATATCCGGAGGCTGCAGTCAACTTGGTGCCACCGTAATATAATCCAAGAGACACAAGGTCAAAAATCAAGCCATCCATCACCAAAGCAATATACTTTAGCAAAAGACGACCGTAAGTACCAGAGTCACTTTCCATCTACGGTAAGAACATATCGTGTGATCCAGTACTCAACTGTTGGGTGGGGTGGGAGGGGGGGGCAATTGGAGGGGGGGGGGGGACTTGAGACGCCCATTTGTTCCTTCATCGACCTGTAGACGATCTTCGGTGAGAGAGTGTGGTGTGCGTACTGTAAGACCTTCGGTACACACACCATCAGATTATTTGACTTGTCGCTCTAACGAAGTAGGCGAGTGTCAGCAAAATGTCTCGTGGTCTTATCGTGGTGTGTTTATCTTCTGCCGTTAGGTCAGACGATAGAAATGCCACTTGCACACTTAGAGTAATAGGTTGACGGTGACCAACATTAAACAAAACTTGATTAATTTTCACACACATTTATTAAACTAATAACAAGCATAAAAATAACTTCACTTGGTTCTGGATGCTATTTACAATTGACAATCTGAATTTCCTTTGGTCTTGGTATTAATCTTATTCTCACATATCTCTTATACTTGACAAAGTGTCTATACATTTCTCTTCGTGGCTATGTACAGGAATATGTTAATCTTATTAAGCGCAGACTGAAACTTTACTATAGACTAATGCAAACTAATGCAGACTAATGCAGACTGACTAATCGGAGGTCTGTACACTCGTTGTAATACCTCGAGCGTTCAGGTATCACTGCGCGAGTGTAATCCGCGAGGAGAAAAGGTTCTACGTTAGCAGCAATCTCATTGGCTGCGTGACATATTAATACGCAGATCGGCGGAAGCAGAATTTGGTCCGTCTCTAAGACAGCGCCATCTCGTTGTGCGGAGACAGACGAGCGCTGCGCCTGCGCTGTTGTGCTTAGCGAGGCGCGCTCTAGTGGGAAAGTTGTGTACGCGCTGACTACGCCGAACTATGTACACAACAGAGGGCTTATGGCATGGCCAAGGAGCTGATGCCGTTCTTTATTAGCGGGGAAATGGCCATCTCGACGAAGGGGAGGCTCTACAAAGCTACTGTCCTTGCAAAAATCCTGTCACGACATCACATCCTGAGGCTTCGCCAGGAGTATCTAACTGCACAATCTACACGTCATCTAGAAGAGAGTCTTTAGGTGGATAATTCGCGTCTCACGATATACGCGTATTACTACACTGCATGAACAAGCGAATGCCCAATCGCTATTCGACCTCGTTGAACGACGTTCTGAAAGTTACACACGAAACTGGACCAACTGCGGCACACATTTTGGCACACCCACGGTGTATGCATCACTGATGTAGAACAGTGGCGCCGGTTTAAAGTCCCCAAGGCCCTACCGCAATAGGGATCGAAAGTCCACACACAAGTGAACAAATAAATGACCTATACTTTCGGGGTGAGTCTTACGGGTTGCTAATCTGGCCCTAAGTCCACCCCATCTGAATAGAGAATCATGTGCACCTTCAAACATTTACCTGTGATCTAGAAGCGGGTATCACGACCAGTGATGGTTCTTCTAGAAAAAAAAAATAAATAAATAAATGAGAGTGCTACTGCACATGGCGGGAAACCGTCTGTGAAGGACAACAAGCAGATTCCGTATTCCTGGGTATGCAGTAAGCGTTTCACACAGAACTACGGTGCGGACTCTTAACGAAAATCCGAACATACGAAATAGTTCTCAGGTACGCGGTTAACAGTTCCTATTCACCACTACTTCGTTTTATGCAGAAGCCGGTCAGCAACAGTAGAGAAGGTACCAACAGCATTTGAGGTAATTGGAATATGCTCAAACAATACTGGAGAAAATTTTGCTCCTTCTCCTGTAATGGCAAGAGACGCAACTAGAGATCGGGTATAATGACACAACTGGAGGTAGTACTCCAGCGAAGAAAACACAGCTAGGAACTTCAGAACTTCTACGGGAGTATTAGAATTCAATGCTGCAAACGTACAAGAGCGCACGGCCATTTCTGGCATTTACCACTGTCTTAATTGTCGTCGGTTGATGGAAGGAAACGGAGTGAAATGGAAGGATATGAAGGAGAAGGAAAACCGAAGGGAAGAGAGAAAAAGAAAAGATGATCTTCTAGAACAAAAAAACCTAGCTCTGCAAAAAGAAAACTGCTCATAGCTCGTGAAAAACTTGACTCCGGAAAAAAAAACTGTATCTTCTTTGGGTACCGACGTGATTTTGAAGTTGAATGCATGTCGTCAAACCCGTCACGTAAGATTCATAGATTTGCTCATTCACTGGTCTCACGTTTCACTACAGAAGGGTGCCATGAGTTCACTGACCTAGATGCGGACGTAATATGTAGAACTGCCATGAGGAAAGGGAAAAAAAGAAAAAAAGAAAGCGAGACATCCATCTTTGATGGAAAGGGTTTGTTTACTCCTGAAAGCGGTCATAGGATCGGCAATCCGCTAGACACAATAAACAGTGGAACGTAGTTGTAGAGATGTTGCAGATAGAAGCATATTCTCGTTCCGCAAAGAACCATGACCGCTACTTAGTGCTCACGACTCTGAGCTGATTGCCTAGGTGAGCAGGTTTTTCGCCTGCTGATTCAAGAGTCAGCAGCGCATCAACTTTTATTACCCAGTCCCTGGGCGCAACTAGCGGAGTGTACCACGGCATCTTCATGCCATCATCCATCTGCCAAGGAAAACTCATTTGTGTTCCCTAAGCGTACGATTTAGAAAATAAGACTACTAGCGACTACCCGTCGCCAATTGCTATCACGTTTGCTATCTAGACAGTCAATCGCCATACCTATTATACCCTGAGCACTTTCCTGCAATCGAATAAATTCTTATTTTATGACAAGTATCATAGCTTCCATTGGCAAACTATCTTCTGATTACCAGAAGGGTCACCTCAAAGATCTAAAGTTTAGCATTGGTGGCTCTATACGTGAAGGTTTTGATTTTGATTCTCGGAAAGCAGCTACGATTTTTTTCTGGAGTGGAAAGGTCTGGAATGAGGTCCACACAGCCTCGTTAGTCAAAATGAGAAGTCTTTGGGAAAAAAAAGGCTTCCTCCAGTCTGGAAGCCATTCTACAGATTTAATCATCGGTAGTAACTGTTATCTTTCGATATTCAAGAAGGTATTTAGGTTTATTTTGTGCCTGTTTTCTGAGTACCAAGTAATCCTCATGCTAAATGCCATAATTTTTTCTTGAAGTCTCGTCTTAAGTTTACTCCCCTATCTTATTTCTTAATACATTCAGTTACAAGGCCAATTATAAGTTGTAGTTCGCTTTTTCTCTGCGTACTTGAGTTTGAGTAGTACCTGACGTAGAAATGTAAGTGAAATTTACCCGCATATTAGAATGGAAATGAAGGACAACATGTTCTCTATAAAGTTTATTCATGACTGCGAACACTGGTCAATAATAGGTAATTCGAGCAAATTATCTTAAATTGCCAAGTAGTTCCACCATATACATAGTCAAAGTCGCCAATTTGTACATGGAAAGAAAGAGAGAGATAGCGCACGGGTTGCCGCTCTGTCTCGTGTTATAAATCAGGTTATGAAGCATCCTAATTTGAAGTTTCAATAAATTTTCTATGTTACTAAAGGTAAATGGAATGGCTTGTTTGGTAAGATCCCAGTTGACTTATTCCTACTTCTTTAGTATGTAGTGTTACGCCTAACTGTTCTATTTTCAGAGGGCGTGAGGCTCCTTCTTCTGTACAGAAGACAGAAGATTTGCTGTTTTATCCGTGTTGGATCTTGCTCCACTCCATAGCTGTTTTTTAGTTACGAATGGTTTGTCGAGAGCGCAGATAGCTGCAAATACTTGCAAAAACGCTTTACTGCCACGGTCGGTTTCGGGCCATCATGTTCCTCTTCAGGTGGCTTCTTTTACTGCGCTATTATACTCGTCCACACGTAATCCGAAAAAGAATATTTGAGAATTTTGTGCTAATTTGTAAGCCGTTTGGATGACTTGAATGATTCGGAAAAATATATTATGTACCTGCAATTGATTACATATTAAGTGAGAAAGTTATACGTATCTTTTCCAATGAACAGCGTTTCGATTCTTACGTCTTTCGGGAAGGACACACAAAATGTTTAAGCTCAAGCAGCACGCGTGCACTAGCCAAACATCTGTGGTACACCGAGATTTCACAATATTCCTTGTATTAGTGCACCATCAGACATTTGCTTTACATGAATCGTTGTTGTTTACAACGCAAAATTTGTCTGATAAGCCAAGATATCATTCATTTCCCAAATATCTGAACTACATTATGTGAAGCAACAAGTTAATAACAGAAAGAATACTTACTCCATAAGACTGAACTTGCTATCCAATGGCTACAAAAAAAAGTTGTTTTATTTTTGACAGAGGATTTTTGACAAAACATGATAAGGCCATTAGACTACATACTGCAAGTTAGATATAGATATGCAGGACAGTATATCCTCTTTAATGTTGCATAGTTAGTTCAGGGTATTACAGTATCAGAAAAGAGGAGGGGACGGGGGCAAGCAGCGTATTTGTTATTTGCTCAATGTGAGAATTGAGATTCAATTAACGTACGACTGACATCATAAACAGACTACTTCTTCTTCTGTTTCGTGTGTCTTCTCCCCGCACTGGCCCAGGTTTAGCAGTTCGGCATGGTTAATAACGAAATTGGCATGGTTTATTTAGATGCCCTACCTGTCGTCACTCCGTTACACCCCCTCCCACCACCGCCCCCAAGGACAGTATATGTGCACCCCAATTATCTGCATGTAGTGTTATCCATATGAAAGGGAGAGAAAGCATTCTAAATGTTTGCGAATCGTATAATTGAGTACTAGCCCGGTATTTACCTAATAGGGTGTGAGAAACCGCCTAAAAATCACATCCGGCTGGCCGACCACCAACCATCGTCGTTAACCCCCTGGGCGTATTTGATCCCGCGTCGGCGCACCTCGCCATCCCGGAAGCGTCAAGCGCTCTAACACACACTTTTATTTGGGCAAATACATCATAAACGGATTACTTCTACATAAATTTATCTAAGTAGGTTTAAAGCGTACCGATCAAACATTAAGATTAATATATTTGTTATAGGTTCCTTCAGGAGTCCACGAATAGTTCGGAAGCCGTTCAATAAGTAAGACTTTTTTCTGGAAGGAGGTTGGTGTTATTCAGGATTCCAGTACACCATATGATGCCCCACTATTTTGGCTACAACACTCTGTTTTTCAACGTAATATCCGTTTAATGCCACGGCCTTACACCAATTTAGTGGAAGGGCCTGTATGCCCACATGGTGCCATTCTACTGTTCGATGTCGGGGCCAACGTCTCTTGCTGCATCAGTAACCTCCCCCCCCCCCCCCCCCCCCCCCCACTCATCCACGTTCTGCTTCCCGTGGATTGCATCCTTCATGGGACCAAAGAGATGGAAGTCGGAAGGTGTGAGATCCGGGCGATATGATGGAACCCAATGGGCTCACACCTACCCCAAACTGGTGGACGAGTTTGTCAGTACTACCAACAGAGACGTCCAGTTGTGCAGTGTGGTGTTTGACTGCGATCCGTCGATCACCTAGAATGAGAGTGTCCGCACGTTCCAGCATTTTAGGAGTCACAGCTGTGTGCGGCGGGCTGGCACATTGGAGATTGGACAGGTTTGCGCGAAGTTCTTGTGATGATGACAGACTCCTCGCCCAAAGACTCGTCGTGCTTTTGTTCACTACAAGGTCTTCGAAGACATTCTGCAAGCACCTATGAATGACAGCGATGCTCTGGTTTTGCGCCAAAAGACACTCAATGACAGCTCTCTGCTTGGACGCACCTCCCTTACAGACGCCATTTTGAAGGCTATCGGAAGTTCACGAAACGATAGGGTCTGAAGCGAGAATATTGCCGAGAAAAAAATTTTTGTGCATAACTTACTGACGGTCCCTCGTATGTTTATTTGGGTCTCTTGTTTGATCATTGTTACATTCACCTGTAGTCTTAAAGAGGCATATTGTTCAGCGAATAGGACTTTGTCGTACTCCACCTCGTCTCCACCACCTTCGTACAATTAGAAGCCAGCCCATTACCTGTTTAGCGTTACCACAGGGCAGCTCACCCTCGCGTTCGTTCCTCGAGTAGTGAGTCTGCTGGCCTGCGCCGCCCTTGCTCGCCGGCGACTTGGGCGCGCGTGCGTCGCAAGGAGCGGGGCGGCCAGCCAGCCAGCCGTCGTTATTGATCAGGCCGAGTGACGTGGCGTGACGGACGGCTGACGGATTGACGCGACGCTGACGCCGACGCCGACGCCGGCGCCGCCACAGCTCTTTCTGACGTCACGACCTCGCCCTCTCCGCCAGTGCTGCCACCACGACCAGGCCGTGGCCCCGAATATCCCTCGTTCGCGGGACACCGTCTTCCGCGTATTTCCAACCGCTTACAATTTCTGGGCAAAAATGCACAGTCCTTAGAGTGTGTTTAATGAGTTATAGTTTCGTACTAGCTGGGTTCCACTTCCCTGGAGTGTTTAAGTTGGTCCCAATGTACGTTCGAACAGCGTCTACCTGTTTGCAAATTCAGACACACACACACACACACACACACACACACACACACACACACACAGAGAGACATACATACATACAGAGAGAGAGAGAGAGAGAGAGAGAGAGAGATAAACACACACGCGCGCGCTTTGTCGAAATCGGTGTCGTTTAGTAAGTGGTCTTAAGTAATCTGGTGCACGTAGCCGGGCGAAGTGGCCGATCGGTTCTAGGCGCTACAGTCTGGAACCGCGCCGTTGCTACGGTCGCAGGTTCGAATCCTGCCTCGGGCATGGATGTGTGTGATGTCCTTAGGTTAGTTAGGTTTAAGTAGTTCTAAGTTCTAGGGGACTGATGACCACAGCAGTTAAGTCACATAGTGCTCAGAGCCATTTGAACCATTTGCAAGGACGTAACCCAATTCCGCAGTGTCACATAATGACAAAAATACGAGCGTACGGAGTATCAGATCGACTTGTGATTGGACTGATGTGTTTCTAGCGGACACAACACACCACGTCATTCTGAACTGAGAGAAATCTTCAGACGAAAAGGTAACTTCGGGCGTGCCCAAGTGGAGTATTACAGCACCATTACTTTTTCAACACACACACTCACAGACACACACACACACACACACACACACACACACACACACACATATATATATATATATATATATATATATATATATATATATATATAATCACGCTTGATTTGTGACATTACCGAGATCTGTGACGGAAAATAATCAGAGATGTGGTACGACAAATGTTTATTTTTTGCTGGGACACATGTTATATTCGCAATTTCAAAATGAACAGAAAATTGTTAAAATAGCGTTTTAAGAAGTCTAAATTTCAGCACCCTCCAGCTGCCGACCCCAGAAGATCACAGTACTGGAACTACAAATCAACCACTGTTAAATGTGATTCATAGATAACATCTGATGTTCCATGAGGCTTTTAGCGAATGAAGCTGTTTTATACAGACAAGTCGCGATGGTGGAAAATTGCAGAAAATGCAGGAAGACCTTCAAAAGATCGACACTTGGTGCAGGGAATAGTAATTGATCCTCAACATTAATAAATATAATGCACTGCGAATACATAGACAGAAAGACAATTTATTGTACGATTACACGATTGCAGAACAAACACTGGAAGAGGTTACTTCTGGAAATAGCTAGGAGTATAGGTACGGTGCGATCTGAAGTGAAACAACATCATAAAATTAATCCCAGGAAAGGCACACGGCAGATTCATTGGCACAATCCTCAGAAGATGTAGTCCGTCAACAGAGGAAGTAGCTTATAAAACACTCGTTCGACCAATACTTAAAGATTGCTGTGAGTCTGGCATCCGTGCCGAATAGGATTGAAAGAGAAAATACGGAAGATCCAAAGAAGGTTCTATAGAACAGGCGAAAGCGTCACGTAGATCCTCAGTGAACTCCAGAGGAAGACGGTGCAAGACAGGCGCTCTGCATCATGGTATCTATTGTTAAATTTCCGAGATCGGACGTTCCTAGGAGAGTCAATCATTATTTTGCTTTCTCATACGTATAACTCGCTAAAAGACCGTGAATATAGAGTTAGAAAGATTCGAGGCGACACGGAGGCTTGCCGTTAATAGTAGTTCCCGCTACGAAAGTGGAACAGAGAAAGGAGAAAGAGACATTGGTACAAAACTACCCTCCACCGCACAATGTAAGGTGGCTTAGGGAGTATAGACGTAGATATAGATGTAAAATTATCCAACGTAAAGCTGTAACTGTACATCTTATACCAAAACAACCAATGCTAAGTTGAAGTTTTTGTAGCCTTTGACGTACTTCTGCGAATCACTAAATGAATGCTGCGCTACAGCGAAGAAAATATTTTGTTCAAATTTCCATCTCTCTTTAAAGCAAGTACCATAAAAAAGATCGATATTCAGTAAAAAAGGTGCCGTCAAGATTCTTTAGTGTCTTCTGCGAACTGATTTACGTTATAACTCCAGCTGTTGCAAATAATTCCGAAACTTAGGGTATAATGAATTTCTTTTGCGGGGCAAAAGAACCATGTTTTCATCCCTGCATGCGTTTCATGGTGCTACTGTCATTGCGTGGTCTGCGTTTTCTATTACATTACTGACATATCAGGATGGCTGGATGATCAGAACGCGATTCGTCAGCAAATTCTAAAGTAGATGATATGCAGCCCACTAGATTTGTAACACGACGTCCGGATAATGCACAAATTAGATTCGTATCGCTGCAGATGCGGCACCTCTTGCGGGAATTACATGTATTGGATAGTATTTGGAGGGATATTACTACGCAAAAAAAGCGAACAACTTACATTTGCAGTAAGGTGTTATTCACTGGTGTGAGGGGTACTGTTTTTCTTTTCGGAAAGAATCGTTATTTTCAAGGTGATGAGTAGGTTGGGCTGTTGTAGCACAGCATTAATTACAGCGAATGAAACACACTCGGAGATGGTGATTGATTTGGAACTCAGCATAACTGAAATTTAGCTGCGCGTTCTGCTTTATATTATGTCTTATAGAATTCTGTTTTATTATCCCGCCATTTATCTAAGAACTGATAACATCATGATGACGTTTAGCAAACGCTGTTCTGTCATTGGTTCTGACATTTTATGTAAGCAGTGAACATCATCCGCTGCCTTCTACAGTCCCATATTTTGGACACTTTTCTTAAAAACTTTTCTTAATTTTTTTTCTTGTCTTGTAATGGTCTTGGAACTGCTAGTAAAGTTGTATCAAGGTCAAGCACAAATAAATCATTACTGTTAATTCCTTAGAAATGCCATGGGGACGGTTATTTTGCTTCACTGTTTCTTGCCTGTGGCAGGGTCCGTAGGTGCGCCGTTGCCCAAACATTAATCTTATTTCATTTTTGTTTTAGCCATGCTTATTACAGTACCTCTACTTGTCAGGTGACATAACAGCGTTTCAATTTTTTTCTGAAGAACTTCTAAAACTTTTCCAGTTAAGATCTGCAAAGTATAATAAATGTAAGTAATTGTGCAGTTTGGCAGTTTTATTTCACATCTACGTTCTTCGACGGGTTATTGTTCGCAAAAATTACCTGTGTATAATTTTTTGATTTTCTGATAAATTCTCACGTACATGACAACTGCTCCTGTGTTCATTTTGCTTCAGCCTTAGGAAACTGCAAATATTTAATCTTCAACTGCACGAGAGAGACTAAACGTATACACATAAGTTACATTGCTGTACGTTACGCTATTAAGTATTCCGTTATTCTGCGAGCGCACAACATTTTACCAATGAATGCTATGAGCAGGAAATTTCGGTTTCACCAATTCCACGAATTAAGAATAGTAAAACTGATAATACATTATGGGTGTACGAACTACTGGTGGTGGTGGTGGTTAGTGTTTAACGTCCCGTCGACAACGAGGTCATTAGAGACGGAGCGCAAGCTCGGGTTAGGGAAGAATTGGGAAGGAAATCGGCCGTGCCCTGTCAAAGGATCCATCCCGGCATTCGCCTGAAACGATTTAGGGAAATCACGGAAATCCTAAATCAGGATGGCCGGAGACGGGATTGAACCGTCGTCCTCCCGAATGCGAGTCCAGTGAACGAACTACTGATCACATGTTTTTATTGTATGTCAAATTGACGGTAGCAGTTACTAAAGTACATTCGAAGAAGTCCAGCCTCAACGAGGTCTTTGATTTCTACCACGTCGTAACCTAAAATTCAAATTTACTTGGAAAATACGAAAGTATAGGCAGATTCATTGTATTCGATGTTCTGATCTACATAGCAAAATAAGTTGTTACCGTACTACTAACTCAACTGTCTCGGTACCAGAACTAGAGAAAATAAGATAAATTAGATGACTCAGCTGTAGTAGTTAGTATGCTGCTAAGAGAAAATTCTTCGATAGTGTTCTTCCGTCACTATTTTATTAATAAATCGACATATACGTGTCGACATAGTCGCAGGTATCAACTTTAAAATCCCTTTGTGATGTAACTTAAGAATTTGGCGTCATTTCTGCTTCTGTCCCCGGGGAAAGACTGCGGTAACTTGTGTAAACTTGTGCGCAGCCAAATCACACGTCACTTAGAAGTGGAAAGAAAACTTCTGAGCGCTCGTGGAGTCCGTCTTGTTGGCGAAATGAGCGCAGCACCTAACTACGCAGTAACTTAGGAAGAATGGGCCAAGTTGTGCACGGAGAGGGCAGCGACCAGCGCAGACGAAGCTCATACCGCGCTCCCGGGACTCCGGGAACTCAACTTTTCTGTCTGGCGCTGTGTATCCCTCGGCTACATACGATTACGGTACTCTCCCGGTTGTGTGACGCTTCAGGACCTTCAAGGAAAAAACCAGTTGAGAGAGAAACTGCACGCATATTGATCATCCGGTTTTAAGACGTCTCATGCTGCTTGACAAATAGCAAAAGTTTTTGTGAATGTGTATCGAACATTATTCTGGACCACTGAGTGCTTTAACAGAGAGTAACGAAGGTAATTTCTTCTTCTAGTGTTGTTGCTGTACACATTACTACTCTCCTCTGTCAGGATTGATTAATTATGATGAATTTCAGGACCGATTACATACAGGGTGTTCCAAAGTATTTGCATGAAACGTCAAGGGCTAATAGATCACGTTACGATGAACAACTTTCTTTTTAGACACAAAATATTCGTTGACTCTCCCCGGCGACGTAAGGCGCCTTCGTGTGGAACTCATCGGCAATGGAACGATCAGATTTCACGGAACTAACAAGGTGTCCTGCATCTGCATACTACATACACCATTAAACTCATAAGAGTTATTTTCAACACGAAAACATTAAGAACGAGGGCCTGTAGCATAGAAAGATATTTTAGAAGCGAGCCAGGAACATTAAATTTGCACGGCTAACCCATGTCACACGGAGTAGATTACTGAATTGTAGGAAACATACAGTGAACAGGCATGCCGCAGTGTGCCGAAGCCCTGCCACCTCTCAGGAGCCTAATTGATAATAACAGACATTTTCGTCGCTGGGAAGCGTCAGCGAACGTTTCTGTCCCTAAGGAAAGTTCTTTCCAATGACGTGATCTTTAACCCCTACACGTTTAATGCAAACACTTGAAACACACCATATATTGTGAACTTGCACTGAGAATGCTCAGCCGCATGAAGAGACATCAGCAAAAAAATTCACGGTTATACCATAATTTTGTTCCCATTGCTCGCTTCTGTGCATTCAGTACTTTCCTCCTAACTGAAAGAAGAGTCCTCTGAAAAAATATACTATAAGACATTCATGAGTGAAAATATGCAAATCTCGGGGTGATTCAACTTCCCCTACCGATGTCGTTTTATGCAACCCGCAATGTTATCTCTGGCCTTCAGAAAACCACGCCCGAGGCTGGTATATTACCTTGCTCGCTACGCGCGAGCTATTAGTCCTGCAGAAAAAAATGAACAAGACGTTTCTGTAGACAATTTACTGTAGTTAAATTTTATACTGGGATACGTTTTCGCTAGAGGCCGGGTTTTCGAATTATTCACGAAAAAGAGCGAGGACACTAGACGATGGGGGACTGGAAATGAGTGATTTGGAGCGGCGAACCATGCTATGCTCTGTGGCAATTCGATGGAAGAGACAGGTTTGGTGAATGCTTGGAGAACTTTACGTGCATTCATGTGTAGTGACAACAGTGAAGTGGAATTGGAGTTGCGGTATGGGGTTGTTTTCGTTGTTAGAAT
Organism: Schistocerca cancellata; assembly: GCF_023864275.1. Classification (NCBI taxonomy): domain Eukaryota; kingdom Metazoa; phylum Arthropoda; class Insecta; order Orthoptera; family Acrididae; genus Schistocerca; species Schistocerca cancellata. Next base: position 237,788,498 of record NC_064626.1, read on the forward strand.
GTGGTCCCCTTACTCCGCTGAACTCTTTGAGTCCCAGTAGTTTCTGCCTGAAAGCATCATTAATTTTTTTTTAAGTGCCACTGTCTTCAGCGTAAAAAAGCCTATGCTGTTGTAAGACAGTCACATCTAGTGAAACACTGAGGTATTTCTACGAATGCAATGCCTTGTAACAGTTACTTATAGCGTTCAAAGTAACAGTTGGCGCAGAGATTATAACACGTGACTGTTGGACATTGTGACGTGCCGTTGTTTCTATAAAGTCCATGTTGATGAGATCAGTGACAGTGAGAATAAGTTCTGTGTATCTGAAGTTATTGTGATTTGCTGCTACTGCTCTTATGAGTGGTTTAGAAATGAAACCGCTCGGGGAGTAAATAATTTTGATACAAAATTCATTAAATTTTAGACCTATTTTTGCTTCTTATTTAGTACTATAATCTGTTTTAGCCATTAGAGTTTATGGAAGTTTCGAAAAGTGGAATTTTGTCTAGGAAAAATGAAGATTTGCTTTGTAATATATCACATCAAATGATTGGTGGCTGAAAACAGAAAGCCACAGTGATTCCACAGTGAAACCATCTCGCTAAATAACTGATCGTTTACTTTATGCCAAGTTCTTCGCGTATTCGTTGCTTGCTATGGTAATAAAGATTTCTTTTGTGAAAAAAATTAAATCAGATCTTTTCTCATATCGTTGGGTCTTGAAGGGTTACGAAAATGCTAAATGCGGGAGGATATGAGTACATTTTACATCAACGCGTTCTGCGTACAGTGGAGGAACAGTTCGGAGACAATGACTGTTTGTGGCATCTTGACAACGCACTCTGTCATAAATCAGCATCTGCGAGGCAATGTTTTGTGGACAACAACATTCTTTAGGCGAATTGACTTGCCAAGAGTCCCGATATGAACGCAGTGGGACACCTTTGGGATGAGTTAGATCTTCGATTTCGCTCCGGACCCCAGCGACCTTTCCTGGTTCCACCTCCGGTGGAAAAATTGTCTGCTATTCCTCCACAGACATTCGAACACCGCGGTGAAAGTGTCTCCAACAGAGTTCAAGCAGTCATCAAGGCAGAGCGTGAACACACCCCGTATTAAAGTCCACTAGTAGATATCTGGTTTCTTTTGATCTGATAGCATATAACGTATTATTGATTTAAAATGCATCTTTCCGTATGAGTGTTACTGTTCAGCTAAGCTATGCACTACGCACATTTCTTTCAGGGTTGGGCGAAAACGTTGCCTCATGCGTTGTGCAGCATTCGTGTTAGCAGACACAGCGCCGGTGCTGGCGGGTCGCCATTATTTGTCAGTCCGGGGCAGCCGGGTAGCATATGCGCGCTATCGTAGGGACTGAAACGGCTCCGGCGCCCCCTGTACTCGCACCAGCATCCATAGAGTTATAATTATTCGGCCAGACATACGTTACGTTAAGCCCCTGTCATGGAATGCACTAATGACGACACTAATATTGGCGGACTTAGCATAAACACGGAATTTATAGTAACGCTGCGAGCTAAATCACCGGTAGCTGGTGTTAGATGCCCTCAGACTAATTGAAGAAACGGCAGCATAAACTACCCCGGTTGGCTTTGCACGAATCAATACGAGATATTAACAGCTGACCGTCCACCCGGCCATCGAGCGGCGCTTGTAAATTGCGGCCATTAAACCTCCCTTTCCGCAAAAGAAAAACGCGAACACCAGAGCGAACAGCGTCAGGCGGGAAAACCTGCACACGTCTGGCTAACACCGCCGACAACGATTATACGGAATGGTTTTCGACGTCGGACTGTATTCAGACCCACCATTTTGTTCGCTATCAGTTTGATGAGAACAATGAACAGTCTCGCACGCTTCGTCGGCAGTCGCTCCAGTCTTCGGAAAATCCGACAGACGATATAATTCGCTGCAGTTTTTTCATCATTTTGTGAATATAATTTGAAGAAGATATCGGACCCTTCAAGTGTGATTTGTATTGTAATTAAGTTACTGCCCGTCGCAGTACGAGGCCATGTTGTTAATATTGCAACAGGACCTAAAGAGAGGACTCGTTTTCTTATGCCATCACTCTGCTGTATGTGAAAGCTCATTCTGTGTGTTCTCATATTGAAACGTATGCGCAGAGTTTTATGACGCGATGGTGAGAAGTGTGATACAAGATGGAACTAAAAACTTCGGTTAATGGGCCAATAACTAAATGCCAACGCCCGTCAAACACGCGGTCCAGACACCTTAGTGTGATCATCCCTATGTACGCCGTAGACGTGTGATAATCACACACAGATGGCATGTGGCAGCACTAGCATTGAAGAGTATATACAATTTCACTCTCACACACTAAAAAAATGGAGCAAAAGAACAATACTGGTACAGCTTCTTTGCCTCTGTCAGGAACAGATCCACACTGACCGTAGAAACTGTAGCTGGAAGAGTGGGACCGGCGATCTCTATGCTACCTATAGTGCCGGCCTAACACATGTACATAAATTGTACTGTACGAAGTGTATACCGCACATTTTCGCGTTAAGGGAAAGGGGCCAAGTTCTCGCTTCCCGCGCCCGGGTTCCCGGGTTCGATTCCCGGCGGGGTCAGGGATTTTCTCTGCCTCGTGATGACTGGGTGTTGTGTGATGTCCTTAGGTTAGATAGGTTTAAGTAGTTCTAAGTTCTATGGGACTGATGACCATAGATGTTAAGTCCCATAGTGCTCAGAGCCATTTGAACCATTTTTTGAAAGGGGCCAAAGATGAATCGGGATAAAGTGTAGAATACTGAGGCTAGATAAAAGAGGTTCTTGTGTACTTGTTTCTCTTCAGGAAGGTACCATAGTTGTGAAAATTTCTTTAAATTACTTTTTGCGCCTTCCTCTGCAAGCATTATTCCTTTATTTTACACTATTGGGCAGTTCCGACTCTTGCACCATTTGAAGTAGTAGTTGAAGATCACAATCTACGAAGGTATCCAGCCACCAGCATATGGCATTCAGACGTAAAAGCTTGAGATATGTAAATAATAGATTTCAGGTATCAGTCGTCCTTCGGAATTTTTATTGGCAGATCTAGATTTCAGCTAGAAACTAGCCATTCTCAATGCTAAGAATACAACAGGTACATAGTTAGATGATGTCATAAAAAAAGTTGCAGTTAATGGCTTAACTCATATGGTTTATATATTACATACCACTATCCTTTTCATGGTCAATGCATGTAATGCGTGTTTGTCTGGCTTTGTGCACAGTTCATTGAATACTAATGTTTGCGAACGGCGGGCTGTATGGAGAACACATCGGTTGGTTATATGGCGCCATCCAGGTGAACTACATATAAACCTCAATGGAAGTAAGCCACTTCAAATTTAATTACATAACATGGAACTTGAGATATGTTGGTGGCTGACTAGCTTCCTGGCTTGTGCTGTTGCAGTCCAGCTATCGTCTCAAAAGGGTGTAATAGTCGAAACTGCCAATACTGCAAAATACAGAAATAATACTTGCAGTCGAAGGCGTAAAATGTTGTGATTTACACTCAGGTGGGAAAGTCGTGTGGTGCCTCCTAGTATCGTGTTGGTCCTCCTGTTGTCAGTGGGCCACTGCGTTATCCGTAGTGAGAGGTAATGCCTGGAATTTGGTATTCTCTGCACACTCTTGACACTGTGGATCTCGGAATACTGAATTTTCTAACAATTGCTGAAATGGAAAGCCCCATGTGCCTAGCTCCAACTACTATTCCGCATTCAAAGTCTGTTAATTCTCGTGGTGTGCCCATAACCACATCAGAAACAAAAATAATTTTAGTCTAACTTAATGCTATGTACAACACACACACCCACGCCCGATGGAGGACTCGAGCCACCGACGGGGAAAGCCGCGCGAACCGTGACAAGACGCCCAAGACCGCGCGGCTACCCCACATCAGAAACCTTTGCATATGGGTCATCTAGGTACAAATGACAGCTCCACCATTGCATTGTCCTTTTATACCTTGTATACACGATACTGCCACCATCTGTACATGTGCACTTCGCTGTCCCATGACTTTTGTCAACTCATTGTAAAATTATCAGTTATTTGAAGAAAATCATATTTTCTGTTTTTTTTCACAATGGAATAATAATCCAAAATCCACCTTGCATAAATAAATAATTAGTCAAAAAGCGTGGTTTCATACCTCAGTTGGTGAAAACGGAACCCTAACAAGATCATTTGTTGTTCATGCGTCCGTCCGTCTGTTTGTCTTTCTGTCTGTCTGACTGTAAGGAGTGCTTTTTCATAGGGACGTGTCAAGTTGAAACTTGTATCACATTCGCAGGTCTACGATTCCTTAGTAGTGTAAGTAATTTAAACTTCTGAGTCAGTGTAATCAAAAGACACGGCCATTTATGTCACATATTTTGGTACTCGCAAACTCATTTACCAAAACCTATAGGATACTTTCTGTTGACCTAGAATCATGAAATTTGGCAAGAAGCAGGGATTCACGCTACAATCAAAGAAAAAAGTCAAAGAATCATTAATTTGTAACAACATGGCACAAAAAAATTTCGTTCGACATTCTTATATGATTTCAATCTTGAAGTGAAAATATTCTCGAAAGTGTTGTAATCACCGGGAGTGCTATCTTTCCAAAATCGATATCGGTAACAGGCAAAAGTCATAGAGATTCTTTATTACCAGAATGGATGAGCTCTCTCTTTACATAATTAACTTTGTACAGAACCTTCAGTTCGCCAGTCCTGCTCGTACCTGGACAATTTTTTCTATATAGTCATGTTTCACCAAGTATTCACGGTGAACTCAACAGGCATTATCTGTCAATGTTTACATTAGTTCGTCTTGTGTTTCTGTTGAGATCTTACGATGTGTTTACAACTTGCTGGCGTCCAGAAAGGCCATGCAAACAAATAGTGGCATCTGAAACTATAATAATAATAATAATAATAATTACAGATAAGAAGTTTTCTGTATCCGACCACTGTCGAGTTCTTTGCACGCGTATTTACTCGATGAAAGTAGCTTTACTTAAATCGCCTCTCGGCGTACTAGCTAACAGAAGTAATAGAATTTCCAAGAGCGTAAGGCTGCTACCTTGGCAGCTTTTACTCCGGAGAAACCTCCTCTCAGCTCCCAGATCTCAACGTTCGTTCCGTGAAAGCGTTTGCCCTATAATTCAGAGCTACGGAAGTGGATTAAACGGGAGTGGCTGGTCATTGGGAACAAGGAGAGCGTGGGAGGCCCCAGGCTGAATCGCTAGGGGAACTAGGGCCGGCGGCTGACCGCTGCTAATGAAGAGTGCGAGCTGCCATCCGCGCCACTGCCAAGGCGACGAACCCGCCCTGCCCTCCTGCAGTTGATCCACCCACACCCACACCCACACCCATACCGTGCTAGCCTTCTGAATCGTCTCGACTGCCTTAAGCGACAGGGGGGGATGTGTCTGCTGGGAAGCAGTGTTCCGCGAATAGCTGTGCGAGCTGGGTACCTTTCGGACACACCTTTACGTCTGTAGATGGCGAGTCACAGGAAACTGCTTCGCGAAGGGAAGTTCTCATTGTGCCATATGTTAGTATTTGTTCCTGTTCCGTGTTTGGATGGAAGGGAATTTGTCGGCACCTGAAGGATGCCAAGATTAAAACGGATTCTTGTAATTTGTCAGTAGTTATTTCATGGAAAGCTCTGTGAGGCTATTCGTAGACGATGCTGTTGTCTCTGTGAACGCCAGATGACTGTAGCGAAATGCAGGAAGATCTGCAGAGGAACTCTAATACCTGAAGGGGACTGGTAGTTGATCGAGAATGTGAAGAATTCTAACGTACTGCGCACTTCGCGAGTATGGTATTGGCTATAAATCACTGGAAAAAGTAACATAATATACCTCCAAGTATCCGTCCGGGAGCCGAGCGGTTCTAGGCGCTTCAGTCTGGAACCGCGCGACCGCTACGGTCGCAGGTTCGAATCCTGCCTCGGGCATGGATGTGTGTGATGTTCTTAGATTAGTTAGGTTTAAGTAGTTCTAAGTTCTAGGGGACTGATGACCTCAGATGTTAAGTCCCATAGTGCTCGGAGCAATTTGAACCATTTAACCGTCCGGGTGACCTGAAGTGGAATGAGGTCATGAGACTAATTTTAGTAAAATTACTTCCCAGTCTGACAATTACTGGAAAGATCTTAAGGAAATGTAGTTCCTCCATGAAAAAAATGTTTATAGAACACTTGTAACTATAAGACAGATTCTTAAGTATTCCTTATCAGTTTAGGAGCCTCAACAGTTGGAATTAATAAAAGAGATTAAGATGATCCAACACAGAGCTGCAAGTTCCGCCGTGTGGGATCATTTGGTCGGTGCGAGAGCATTACAGGTGTGTTCGACTAATTCCAGTGTCAAGCTCTATAAGCGAGGCGTTGTACATCACGAGCAGGTTTGCTGTTGAAATTCCGAGAGCGTTCGTTCCAAGAACTGCTGGATAACATAACTTTTCCTGCTATATAAACCTTGCAAAATGACCACAACGAGAAAATCAGAGGAATTAGAGATCATACGGAGGATTCTTCTGGAAGTATTTCTCTGGAGTGCAGCATTTTACGGAATAGGAAACTGTTGAAGTGGTTCAAACAGGAAGAGAATAGAAGCTTTAGAAATGTGGTATTAGGGAAGAATGATGAAGTGTAGGTGGTCAAGTTGAGTAATTAACGAGGATTTACTGGATTGAATTACAGAAGAAAACAAACTTACGGCGCTGATTAAGGGTTGGGATGTCATGAACCATGAAGGAATCTCAGTCTGGTAATGAAGGGAAGTGTAAAGGGTAAAAATTTTGGGAGACCAACGGATGGATACAGTGAGCAGGTTTAAAAGGAAGTAGGCTGCAGTAGTTATTCGCAGTTGAAGAGATTTCACAGGGTATAATAGCGTTGAGAGCTTCATGAAAACAGTCTTCGGACTGAAGAGTACCACCAAAGCCGCCGCCACCACCACTGCCACCATCACTCCCACCCCCACCACCACCACCAGAGTGGCATCAAAATTGCTCACCGAATTACACCGTAACATGGCTTGCGGCTTATAGCAGTATATGTAGCTGTCTCTCTTAGAGTTTCTCAGTTCAGATTTTTCAGAATTTTTCGTTAGCGAAATACTCCAGTACCTCTTCACGCACCTCTTCTTTACATAAGCCCAATTTCTGTTGTTATAACCGCATGATATAGCTCTCACACACCTGGCCGTGCAAGGTGGCTCAGTGGTGAGACAATGGGCTCGTATTCGGGCCGACGGTGGTTAAAATTTACTTCCATATTTGGGTTTACGCTATGTTGCTTAAAAGTAAGTCGGACTGGTTCCTATGAAGGAGCGCGATTGATTTCCTTCCCCAGTCCCCGGTTATACTCAATTCTCTAATGACCTCATCGTCCACTGCAATATTAACCCCATCTTCATTCCTTATTTTTCACGCACTTAAACAGTGTTCTCCTGTGGATCGTACAAGTATATGCAACTTCTTTCGTATACAAATTCGTTTCAACATCCTACCAATAAATGAAAGCCTAGCGTTTGTTTTACCTACAACTTAGGCAGTGCGATCGATCCACTTCATACACGTAAAAACTGTGTATTTGTATGACGTGAAGGTCTTCAGTTGTGATTCATAGAGGAATGCAGGTGTAGGTGTCAAGCGATTTTCGTAATGAATATCAGTAAAACGTTGCGAAACGGCTCAAGCTGGTTTGAGTGTTATTGCTGGAACATTTACTGCACGTTGTTCTGCGAAGGCTTTCCATAAAAACGCCCTGGCCGCTGTTAAACACAAGGACTCTGTTGTGTTCACGTTTTTGTATGTTTGAAGCAAGGAGATAAATCAAGTAACGCGGGGACTCTCCTGTAATTTTTTTTATCCATCAAAATTTATTTCATCGTAAAATGCAAGTTTACCTGTGGCTGAAGTATTTGACGTGAACCGGACGCCGTGGCAGGAAGAAACCAACATTCACTTCAATGTGATGTCACATTTCATAACAAAGGAATGAGGGTTTAAACATCTCTATATTAAGGTCATAGCAGACAGGGGACTATTTATGTTGGAATAATAGCAGGTAGGAGATCGGCTGCAACCTTCTGAATGAAATCATACTGGTTTGACTGTCAAAGATTTTTTCATTTTATGATAAAGTTTGGTTTCAACGTTTTGGCTGAATCAGATGCTGTGCTGTGGGTTTTTAATGGTTTTGAGCCATCACTGATTTTAGAAATACCATCCATCACGTTAACGCTTGTGCCAAGCATAAGATCTAAATCATTTCCTTCAGCATGCTTCTGCGCCTGAATTCTGTTCTTGTATGTGTTCTCGTTTACCTACTTTCTTGTGTTCATAGTTTTTCTCTTGTAGGTGTTAACATGTCACTGAAACTCGATGGGAGTGTACATTCGAAAAGTCGGACGCCATGTACATCTGCAAGATTTCTTCAATTAAGACACATGGAAATAACTTGTCATAGCATTAAGTGAGAAACATACGGTTGTTACAGGATAGTCGGAGCTCAGGTGTATAATGTAACCCAGTTGCAAGAAGACTGCGTGAGATATCTCATATACTCTCATATACGTTCGACAATGTCTACATCTACATCTACATGAATACTCTGCCAATCACATTTAAGTGCCTGGAAATGGGTTTACCCAACCACCTTCACAATTCTCTATTATTCCAATGTCGTATAGTGCCCGGAAAGAACGAACACCTATATCTTTCCGTAGGAGCTCTGATTTCCCTTATTTTATCGTAATAATCGTTTCTCCCTAAGTAGGTCCGTGTCAACAAAATATTTTCGCAATCGGAGGAGAAAGTTGGTGGTGGGAATTTCGTGAGAAGATTCCGTCGCAACGAAAAACGCCTTTCTGTTAATGATGTCCAGCCCAAATCCTGTATCATTTCAGTGACACTCTCTCCCATATTTCTTTGAACTTTTCCCATGTACTCCGTCAGTCCTATCTGGTAATGATCCCACACCACGCAGCAGTATTCTAAAAGAGGACGGACAAGCGTAGTGTAGGCAGTCTCCTTAGTAGATCTGTTACATTTTCGAAGTGTCCTGCCAGTAAAACGCAGTCTTTGGTTGATCTTCCCCACAACATTTTCTATGTTTCCTTCCAATTTAAGTTGTTCGTAATTGTAATTCCTAGGTATTTAGTTGAATTTACGGCCTCTAGGTTTGACTGATTTGTCTTGTAACCGAAGTTTAACAAATTCCTTTTATCACTCATGTGGATGACATCACGCTTTTCGTTATTTGGGTTCAACTGCCAATTTTCGCACCGTTCAGATATGTCTTCTAAATCGTTTTGCAATTTGTTTTGATCTTCTGATAAGTTTATTAGTCGATAAACGACAGCGTCATCTGCAAACAACCTAAGACGGCTGCTCAGATTGTCTTCCAAATCGTTTATGTAGATGAGGAACAGCAAAGGGCCTATAACACTACTTTGGGGAACTTCAGAAATCACTTCTGTTTTGCTCGATGACTTTCCGTCGATTACTACGACCTGTGACCTCTCTGACAGGAAATCACAAATCCAGTCTCATAACTGAGGTGATATTCCGTAAGTATGCAATTTCACTACAAGCCGCTTGTGTGGTGCACTGCCAAAAGAAATACGGAATCGACCTGAAATCCCTTGTCACTAGCACTCAACACTTAATGTGAATGAAGAGCTAGTTGTGTTTCACAAGAACGATGTTTTCTATATCCTTGTTGATTGTGTGTTAATAGACGGTTTTCTTCGAGGTAGTTAATAATGTTCAAATGGCTCTGAGAACTATGGGACAAAACATCTGAGGTCATAAGTCCCCTAGAACTTAGAACTACTTAAACCTATCTAACCTAAGGACATCACACACAGCAATGCCCAAGGCAGGATTCGAACCTGCGACCGCAGCAGCAGCGCGGTTCCGGACTGAAGGGCCTAGAACCGCTCTATCACAGCGGCCGGCCAGTTCACAATGTTAGAACACGATGTATGTTCCAAAATCATGCTGTATATCGACGTTAACGATATGAGCCTGTAATTAAGTGGATTACTCATACTACCTTTCTTGAATATTGGTGTGACCTGTGCAACTTTCCAGTCTTTGGGTACGGATCTTTCGTCGAGCGAACGGTTTTATATGATTGTTAAGTATGGAGCTAATGCATCAGCATACTCTGAAAGGAACCTAATTGGTATACAGTCTGGACCAGAAAATTTGCTTTTTTTAAGTGACTTAAGTTGCTTCACTACTCCAAGGATATTTACTTCTATGTTACTCATGTCGGCAGCTGTTCTTGATTCTAATTCTGGAATATTTACTTCGTCTTCTATTGTGAAGGCATTTCGGAAGGCTGGGTGTAGTAACTCTGCTTTGGCAACACTCTCATCGAGTCATCGGTAGTATCTCCATTGCTATCGCCGGTAACGCGTGGGGTCAATACCATAAACGACAGAAAGAGGCAACCAAGATGAATTTATTGATTGCGATAATAATAGTCAGCAACTGCCTCATTGTTCTTAAGTAGTAATACTACCTGTTTCGGAGGACTCATCTTCCATTTTAGGAGATTCTGACGTCGACAGTTACAACCACATGGCAGAGGGTAAGCTACCAGCCAATTATAGTTAGGCCATCGTACCAGGAAGTTCCGCAGCAAGAATCGTACACCGAGCGTGCAGAAGAACGTGCTGTTTCTCCTCCCCATGAGCTATGGGGTCCACCACAGTGGCTGAAAGGTCAGCGTTTGTGATTCTCATGTGGAGGATCCGGGTTCGATTCCCCGTGCTGCCGATGGTTTGCTTCGTGAGTAGCTGGGAGAAGAGGGGGCTAACAGGATGCATTCTTCATATATGTCCAATGAGACCAGAGGTAGCTGCAGGCCCACAGGTCTGTCAGAAACACGTGACCGTCACCTCTCTTATACTGCCGGAAGTTTATGTTACTGAATGTGATGTGTTAGGTGCTTCGCGATTCAGCAGTACGTGAGACAGTCACCGCAGTGGCGGCTGCAGGTTCACATCGTGTGCAGTGCTCTGGCGGCTTCTCCGTGCTCCGACGCATTAGCGACGCCGCTGTTCGCCCTTCCTGGTTGCCGCCGCGCGCCCGGATCTAATCGCTGCCTTTCGGGGTGGTCGGCAGTCGCGAACCTGTTTACGACTGTCGCCAAGTCGCGACACCGCAATGTATCAGCAAGCTCGATCAACAGGTTCGTATTTTGACCGGCTGTCGGCGGTAGTCGCTGGTGTCAAGAGCCACTCGTTACGTTGTTTTGACGTTCGACAGTGCTCTCCGCTCACCTTAAGTGATGTCACTTCGCTAAAAGATAAGCGTGAATTTCCATGTTCCCAACCATCCGCAGCTTCAGTCCTTTGTTTTGAAAGTAACATACACCATAAGTCTGTAACCAGTGTATTACTTTCCTTAAAAATTCATAACTATTGCAAAATGCATGTTTATTCTTTGTCATACTAAGTCTGCAGCTTCTTACACAGAAGAGTCAACCAAAGCAGAGCCGTTCTTTTTATTTTCGTCAGGTTTGGTGTAGCCCGCTACGAATTCGTCTCCTGTGAAAACCTCTTCATCTTAGAATAGAACTTGCATCCTGCGTCCTCAATCATTCGTTGTTTTTATTGCAATTCGTGTCTTCCGCTACAGCTTTTACCCTCTACAGCTCCCTCTTGTACAATAGAAGTTATTCCCTGATGTCGTAACACGTGTGCTGTCATCGTGTCCCTGTTTCTTATCAGTGTTTCTGAGACTCATTTCCTCGCCGATTCTACAGGATAACCCCCCCATTTCTTATTAGTTCACCTAAATTTCAACACTCTTCTCTAACAGTACATCTAAAACGCTCTGGTTTTCTTCATTTCTGCTCTTCTCACCGTAAAGTTGGAAATTTGTGGGAAGGTCTTATGAGACCAAACTGCGGAGGTAATCGGCCCCTAAGGTTACGTACTACTTAATCTAACTTAAACTAACTTACGCTAGGGAGAACACACACACCCACGCCGGAGGGAGGACTCGAACCTCCGAGAGGGTGAGCCGCGCGGGCCGTGTCAAGACGCCCCAGACCGCGCGGCTACCCCGCGCTGCTCTTCTCACCGTCTCCGATTCACGTCCATGCTGTGGTGTGCTCCAAACGTACATTCTCAGAAACTTCTTCCTCTAATTGAGGTCAATGTTTGATGCTGCTAGGCTTCTTTGGGCTCGGAATGCCCTCTTTGCCTGTTCTAGTGTAGATCTCATGTTCTCCTTGCTTTGAAAAAAAAAAAAAGAAAAAAAGAAGGCTCTGATCACTATGGGACTTAATTTCTGAGGTCAGCAGTACCCTAGAACTTACAACTACTTAAACCTAACTAACCTAGGGACAGCACACACATCCATGCCCGAGGCAGGATTCGAACCTGCGACCGTAGTGGTCGAGCGGTGCCGGACTGTAGCGCCTAGAACCGCTCGGCCACCCCGGCCGGCCCTTGCTTCGTCCGTTATCTGTTATTTTCTTTCAAGTTAGCACAATTCCTTTACTTCGCCTACTCCGTGGTCACGGATTTTTATGTTAAGTTTAGCTCTGGCCTCATTTCTGCTATTCCTCACTACTGTCATCTATCATCGATTAACTTTCAGTCCATCTTCTGCACTCATCAGGATGTTCATTCCATTCAGCATCTCTCCTCTTCACTTTCGGCGAGGATAGCAGTGTCGTCAGCGGAACTTGTCACTGATTTCTGTCTGCACTTAATATTGATTAGACCCCTCCACTTGTCTTTGATTTCCGACATTGCTTTTTTGGAGTGCATGTTAAATAGTAGTGGAGAAATACTGCGTATTTGTTTCACATCTTTTTTAATCCTAGCAATTTTTTTTCTCTTTGTTATTGTTACCTCTTCGTTCTTGTTCATTGTAGCACCATTTTTTGTTGTCGAGCGTTTTTTCTAGCGCTAAAGATTCGATAAAGGTGTCTGGAGTCCTGCTTCTGTTATGAAATGTAACATCAGGAGCAAAGACTGGTAACTGAAAAAAATTAATGGCAGCAGTAAAAGGATAGCTGCAGACAAGCTAGAATCAATCTTCAGCGGAAAAAAAATGTTGGACGAAGCATGGTGACCCAAAAGAGGATTCCATCGAAAAATAATTACATTTCTCACAGAATTTAATTCCGAGGCTTCTCATTTTGTCTTTTTTGTTGTTTGCATTTATAAAGCCTCTGTTAACGCTAGTGGTCGTTTTGGTGGCAGATGTAAGGCAATAGCGCCAGCAGGCAGAGGACTGCGTGTGCTGTGGGGCAGAGCCGCGTTGGGCCGCATCCTGCGACTGCGGGTCCGCCTATTTGCGTGCGGCGATGGGCAGGCGGGGCCCCGGGCGACAGCGCTGCGTGACTGATTCACTGCGGACACGTGTCCGTGACGCCAGGAATAGACGCGGCTCTCTGCCGCTCTCAAGTGGCCGCGAGTCATCGGCGCCGGGGACACGGCCTGTCCGCTCGCTCCTCACCGCAGCCGCACTCCCGCCAAGGGGCGGCAGCCGTGCTCAGAGGGCGAGCTTCTACACCTTAGCTCAGTATTTGACTACGGTAGAGCGGTTCTCAACTCGGCGATTGCTTTCAGTGTTGAGAAATCTGCTGAGTTTTGTTCGCTGTTGATCTGTAGTGTCTCTTGAGCACAGAAGAATTCTCCCAAACTGTGAGATAGATGCCAGACAGGAGTAACTTGAAATGACATTCAGGTAACTAATGTGGCCTGGAATTCGCTACTCGTGAAAAACTCGTCAGCGATGGAGTTGTTTAGTACAAGTTTCGATGTCAGCACACACTAAGCATTGAATCTGCAGCTGTATAATGTAGACTGTTTCAAGAACCTTAATCCTGTTACACATCTCAATGTCTTACACAGTTTCGGCATAAATGAGAGTCGCGCGGGATTAACAGAGCGGTCTGAGGCGCTGCAGTCATGGATTGTGCGGCTGGTCCCCGCGGAGTTTCGAGTCCTCCCGCGGGCATGGGTGCGTGTCCTTAATGTGTGTGAAATCTTATGGGACTTAACTGCAAAGGTCATCAGTCCCAAAGCTTACACACTACTTAACCTAAATTATCCTAAGGACAAACACACACACACTCATGCCCGAGGGAGGACTCGAACCTCCGCCGGGACCAGCCGCACAGTCCATGACTGCAGCGCCTGAGACCGCTCGGCTAATCCTGCGCGGCACCTATATCACCAATCGTCAATTGCAAGTTGCCTGTCTAACGACTTCCAGGGACTGCAAAAATTTAACCTCAGTTAATCCCGCGCGGCGTGTGTCCTTTGTCCCTAAGCTTACACACTGCTTAACCTAAATTATCCTGATGACCTTAGCATAAGATTTCACACACACACATAAATGAGACGGATGCGACAGTTATTTCGTACATCTTAAAATAGGCAACCCAATTTACATCATCTGCTCTAGGTGCAAGTTATGTAAGTAGGTTGCTTCTGAATGTGCGTGAAATACATTGTGGTTATACAGTAATTAAAATTTCGCTACTTGAGAGGCCTTACATGAAAAAAGAGTGATGGTAGGACTACGAAACTTTGTGGAAACATTTTTAAGAATTGCAGAAGAGAAGTAACGAAAAAATATCATTGAAAGAAACATGTTTTAATTTCCACATGAGAGGATTCAAATCTGCTAATCTTGTTGGTTACGCAGTTTGGAAAGATGCCATGACTGAGAATGCTGGACGCAATGCGCGATCTACAAGCAGTGCACGAGCTGTCACGACAGCTGAAGATTTCATGATCCACTGTTGGAAAAGTGCTGCGAACAACTGTGAAATGGTATCCGTACAAACTTCACATTACTCACGAACGTTTCTTGAAAGGGTTGGTGTTTACGACATGTGACCTTGGTGTACGTGATCTGCTTCGCCCACACGTGATCCCTTGTCTACAGGGGCTCAACCGCTTTGATGCATGGTGGAGCTCCAACTCACATTCCTCGTGAGGTCACTCCGTTACTTCGTAACGTATTTGAAGCAAACCGAATCATTGCCCAATCTCTCCGAACTGCGTAACCAACAAGATCACCGGATTTGAACCCTCTCATGTGGAAATTAAAATATGTTTCTTTCAATGGTTTATTCCTTATTTCTCTTACGCTTGTCCTTACAAACATTTCCACAAAGTTTCATTGTTATGCGATCTCTAGTTTTTCATGTGGGCCCTCTCAAGTGGCGAAAGTTTAACTGTAACCATCTTGTATTTTCTGGGCCAGTTCTATTTTGCCTGTCCTCTATATGCATGAAAACAGAACTTGGGGAGAACTGTAACTTACGCGTAAAGACTACAAGGCATTGATTTCCAAATGAACCATCTGATTTTACATGGATTTATCTTTCATATGCTTGCACATACAATTTTTGGGCCCCTATTTCTTTTTTTATTTTGTGTAGTGCTCAGTCATCCACATATAACAAGCAGCTTTACCTCTATAAGGCCTTCTTTCCAAACGATACATGGATTTTAATACACGACTAGGTAACAGATTGATTATGTCAATGATGAGCCGCGTAATCTGAGAAAAATGCTAATAGCTGTTCCTGGAGAACCGTCTTTTGTCAGTAGCTTAAGTGCTGCAGTGTCAGTCATATCACGAGTTGTGTGTTTTAATATGCAGTAAGGGCGCTGAAGACCACGCTGTTGAGCGCCCAGAATCTATCATCCTCATCATCAACATCATCATCACATCACTGTCAAAGAACAGTCTGAGACAGGTGAACAGTTGTCCACAGTCGCTCCTAAGAAGATATATCGCCTTGTGGATCATAATTGAAACCACATATGAATATTCGCCTCTTATAAAGATGTAAGAAGCTACAGCTTCGTCGACTAGATGGGCTATTCTGTTCCGATAGCCCGTCGTGCCATCCTCTACCAACGCGGTCATTTGGATCAGGTACGGAGTGCCGTGGGGTCACCGCACCGCTCTTCCCACCATTGTCAGCTTACGAACCCTTGAAACCGGTGCTTCTCAAGCCTTTCCTCAGCTGGCATCACCAAGCTGCCGCGTTGCAGTCCTCCTTCCCTGGTAGCACCAGGAATCGAGCCCTGACCCTCTACAGAGTAGTCAGAAACATTGAAAACCGTGAAGGTCGACTCCGACAAACACGTGGCTCTCGCAGACCAGCGTACATTCTCGTGAAGTGCTTCGATATGCTGATCAAAAGTTTGTAATGACGGAACAGCGTTGTCGAAGTGCTGATAAACTAAAATTATACAGACGAGTAGCCGTCGGAATGGGAATGCGGAAACGCCAAAGAGCTCGCACGTGGCACAGTTGGCCGGGCTGGGGTGAGGCGGAGAGAGAGGTCTGGCCGGGCAGGTGTCTGTCCGGTAGGCGACCGCTCTGGCCGGATGTTGCGGTTTCCCTCGCGGCGTCGCTCCCGTGACCTGCAGGCTCTGCCACAGAGAATATTGGGGCTGTGTTGAGAGAAGAAACACATTGTCGGTTCTGTGGCCAGATGCACTTCTACTCCGGACGCCACAGTTCAGAAGGTACAGTAAAAGTTGACGTCCCTTCTGTTCCACGAACACTGTACAGGGATAATGTATTTCCTCATACACCTCCCAGCTAGTTTTAACTGTCCCAAAAATAGGTTGAAACGTATCCCATATCCGTAAATCTATTGCTGTCAAGGAAAGGCATGCATCAGTCGGAGTAGGGTGCTCATATGATAATCAATCCAACTTACTACTACGGGATGCTTATCTTTGCTCTTTTACCGTGTTCTGTAGCTACATCACCAATGAGAACGTCATAGCATCTCTGAAACACAATAATATTAATTACATACTGACTATTACAGTTGGTTTGGCCGTGGTGGTCTAGCGGGCAGAGTACTACACTCTGGTCCTGGAGGTTCCAGGTTCAATCTCTGACCGGTACGGAAATTTTTCCTACTCGTTCCAATCCCTCGAGGATGCTCCCAGGTCCACTGAGCCTGCCACTGAGTACCGGCTATTTTCCCGCGGGATGAAGCTGGGGCCATGTGTGCACGACCCTCTCCCTACTAGTGACGTGGAGAAGGGAGGCTGTACTGTATTTGCACTCAGAGCAATATAACACTCACGGGCTTGCGCCGCAGAGTTTATGCTGATTTATAACCGGGCCCCTTTTCTTTCATACTTATTTCCCAAAGAATAGCGTGTATCCTACATGCTGTCGAGACGCTATTTCCCTTCCGTATTCATCGCAAGATGCGTGTATTGTTTTTAATTAAACCTTTCGCAACTGATCACAGTTAGAGAACACACTGTCAGACGAGCGCCTCCTTTTAACATGTTACTATCTTCTCAATTATTTGTGTTTATTGGTATCTACTGAATATATTATTTTATCTGCCTGTAGATGATTATTTTCTCAGCTATTGTAGGTTGCTCAAAAAAACAAGTTCAAATGTGTGTCAAATCTTATGGGACTTAACTGCTAAGGTCATCAGTCCCTAAGCTTACACACTACTTAACTTAAATTATCCTAAGGACAAACACACATACCCATGCCCGAGGGAGGACTCGAACCTCCGCCGGGATCAGCCGCACAGTCCATGACTGCAGCGCCCTAGACCGCTCGGCTAATCCCGCACGAATATTGTAGGTTGCATCATCGATGATAGCAACTAGTCGGACTTCGGGTGGCATAGTTCAAAGCCGCTGCAGATTCTCTCGTGATGATTAGTCTTTTATAGTGTAAAGCACACATGTTGTGGGGCGATATGAATGGTTGGAAATGAAGAACACACTTCGTACACTGTGTTCGCAGTATAGAAACTTTTCTTTCTCCAAGAAGACCAGTTTCAACAGTTTTTCGCTGCTATCATCTGATCTTATAGAACTTGTTATAAGGATGGTACATTTATAACAATTTCCATAAGATCTGATGATCGCTGTGCAAGACTGTTGAAACCGGTCGCCTTGGAACAATAAAAATTTCTGTATTCCGATCGCGGCATAAAAAGTGTATTCTTCATTTCCATTCTTTTATAAGTATGATAACGTATAGTTCTGCACACAGATCGTCTATACACATACACCAGACAGCATATAATATCCAATTTCAGACTTTGAACTTAGGCGTAATCTGCAGTCATGATCTCTGCGGTGCAACAGTTCAGTAATAGTGTTACGAGTTGCATTAAATATGGTATTTAGCACAATTTAAGGTGTGATTTGGCGGTATAAGAGAAAATGATGTAGTGTGTATAATTTTGAGAGCTTGTTTCTTGTTATTAGCAGAGGGAGGACTGAGGAATTTATTTTATTTATTTATTGCCAAATTGTAGACCTGTTACCTAATGCTTAAAACAGGTCGTACATTTTACAATTTTCGTTTTTCATCTTTTTACAGTTTCCTTTTCTTTTGTTTTATCTACAGAATTTACAAAGAATGACTGAGGAATACGGATGATCAGTTTATGGGGAAGGATAAATGACGAGTCTTTTACAGTACTGCCTAGCGGTCTAAGGCGCTGCAGTCATGGACTGTGCGGCTGGTCCCGGCGGAGGTTCGAGTCCTCCCTCGGGCATGGATGTGTGTGTTTGTCCTTAGGATAATTTAGGTTAAGTAGTGTGTAAGCTTAGGGACTGATGACCTTAGCAGTTAAGTCCCATAAGATTTCACTCACATTTGATTTTTTTTTTTTTACAGTACTACGCCGCTATATGTTTTCTCGGAATAAGGTTAATGCTGCAGAGCGTTTCGCGGCGAATAATGGTGTTTCGTAAGTCTTGCTACTCTGAAATGAAGAGGATGGTCCAGGGGAGGAATTCGTGGCGGACCGCGTCAAATCAATCAGATGACTGATGACTCAAAAAAAAAAAATGTTTTGCTCGTGTTCCTTACTGAATAATATTGGGGAAGGAAGTGAGCCTTGAGGAACACCACCTGGCCTGAGTTTCGGTGTAGCAAAGTAGCAGTCAGTAATGACGGAAGAGAGGAGTAACGTTGAGATGTTGTAGTGCAGAGCTGTTGTTTTGCTATAGCCGTACATGAAAAAACCTTTCCGTTCGTTTCCCTTCTGCTCAGACGAAATACGCTGGTAATGTAGGGCAGGTGTGGTGGTGGTCTGCCAACGGCGGCGCTGATACCCCGCGCTGGGCACCCCTGCCCGCTGGCGCTGGTGTGCTCTCCTCACCTTGTCCGCCAGGCCGGCAGTAAAGGCCGCCCGCCCGGACCGGCCGTTTGGCCGTAATTGCGCCATTCGGATGCTGATGTGAGAATATATTGGAAGAGAAGACGCGCCGCCATTACTGCCAGCAGCAGCATCGCCTCCGCCGCCAGGTGCCTGCCCGCCGCCTTCACGGCGAACTGCAGTCGCCTCCCGCTACCTCCCCAGCACTGAGGCAAGAAGGTCGGCGGCACTTTCAGTGCGTGTGTAGCGGCTTCTCACATGGCATTAAGTATCGGGTCATGTGGCTATTGCTGTTGGCTGCTGGGAGTGTCAACTGGTTACGAAACGCACTTCCCGGTATTAACAATTGTATCTTGGCAGGGTAAGCTATGTATAAAGCATCGCGTGTGGGGTAGAGGTAATGATAATTTAGTTAATTAAACCTATTGCTTCTTTTGTCGGAACACGTGAGCTATTGCGTCACAGTTGATCACTACTTGGGCTTCGTATAAGTTGACAAGTAACCCAGAAAGGGGGCGGACGGGGGTGGGGGGCGTAAAAAGGACACCCCAATTACGGTAAGCACATAAATGATTAAATTTGTTGACTGGCAACAGATAAAGACTCGGTTAATACTTAGAAGTAATGTTGTTATTAATGTGATCAAGACCAACCGGAATTTAGTGTTCCTTCGTCTAATACAGATAGTTGTAATGGTTAGGATCGGAAACTGGAATGGTGATTAAGTGTGTGTCTGTGAAAGGGGGCGGGGGGGTTGGTTCATAAGATAATAGTCGAAGATTGCTAAGAACTTCCGTACGCAGTTTATTAACTGATAAAGGAAGTTGGGCTCATTGGGCAGTTAACAGCCACATAGAATAAATGCACTGAATCCCATTGTTGATGATAAGAATTTAGCTTTCACACATTCATGACCTTTGAAAGCACATCAGTCATTCGTGCGTACATACAACATCTGTCATCACAACAAGTTCGCGCAAACCTGTTCGGACTCCTGCATACACGCCGGCCGCAAGGAGCTGTGACTCCTCCAATACTGGAACGTGCGTACACTCTCACTCGAGGTGATCGATGGATCACAATCAAACACCTCGCTACACAACTGGACGCCTGTTTCGTTAATGCTAACATACTCGTCCATCAGTTGGGGTACTCAAAGGTGTACTCAAAGACGGGTTCCTCGCCGCCTGATGGAAGACCACAAGGAGCTAGGAAGGGTCATCTGTGCGGAATTGATTGCGCGTTACGAGGCTGACCGTGAAAAATTGTCGAACATCATCATAGGCGGTGAAACACGGGTTCATCACTTCTAACTGGAAACGAAACGGCAATCCATGGAGTGGCGCCAAAGTCTTGGCGACGGTCTTTGGGATGCTGAAGCGGTTATTCTGTATGATGTCCTCCGTCATGGTACAACGAACAACTCTGAAATATATTCTGCTACCCACAGGAAATAGAAGAAACGACTTCATCGTGTTCGTCGCTACAAAAATGCAAACGAATTTCTTCTTCTGGCTTGCATACATATAGTGCGTGTATTTTAAAGCTTCTCTTAATTAAATTTATGTATAGCTATCATTATCTGCAATGGAGGAAACGCTTCTTGTGATCCGTTGTTTTGATACTCAGCGTGTTCGCTCAATCTTATAAAGTGAAAGTTAATCATTCGTCTTCTAGGTATTCGATGTGCTGTCAATTGACTGTAGTCCACAGGTTTTGATCAGTTGTGGTGTTGTACACTGGAGTCTGGAGCAAAGTCGACGATCTACCTTGTCCCAAAGGTTCTCCATTGGTTTCATATCGCGGCTCTGGGCAAGCCAGTCTAATTAAGGAATGTTGTTGTCCACAAACCGTTGCGTCACAGGTGCCGCCTTATGAAAGGGTGCATTGTCATGTTGATACCAATTATCATAGTCTTCGAACTGTTCCTCTGATGTACGCAGTGCACATTTGTTGGAAATGTGTTCATATCCTTCCTCAGTTAACGTTTTCTTAAGCGCAACAAGGGAACGACACGCTAACCAAGAAAAATGTTCCCTACACAGTAAAATAACCTCTTCCATACTTCACCGCTGGCAGTACACATGAAGGCAGGCAACGTTCTCGAACCATTCACCAAAGCCAAACCCTTCCGCCGGATTGCCCAAGCTACAGCATGATTCTTCATTCAAAATCTCTAGTTTCCAGTCATCCACCTTCCACCACCTCAAGCGTCGCTTAGCTTTGACCATGTAACGTATGGCTTATGAGAAGCTGCCCAACCATTGTATCTCATTCTTTTTTACTTCCTACGCACCGTCATCGTAGTAGCTGGAGTACTGGTTGTACTTTGGAACTCACGAATGATTCCTTCCGCAGATTTCAAGCAGCTTTTTATAATCATCCTGCGCAACGTGTGATATTTCCTGTTCGCCAGTACATAAAGCTATGGTTGTTCCTTCGCTCTTCCACTTCACAGTCGCATCCCCAGCAGTCGCCTTGGGAAGCTTTACAAGGGTACAGATGTTCCTGTCGGATTCTTTCTCAGGTGACATTCATTGACTAGTCCACTTGCCAAGTCACAGAGCTCGGCTGAGCGCCCATTCTGGTGTTACTGCATCTCTACTGACAACACAGTACTTCCCACATCTTTGTATAATGGCGAATCCCCATCCCGTTATATCTAGTTGTCAGTTCCACATTACACTGAGGTGACAAAAATCATACGATACGGATGACGATAATATCGCGTACACGTAGTATAAAAGGGCAGCGCATTGGCGAAGCTTTCGCTTTTACTCGGCTGAGTCATGTAAAAAGGTTCCCGACGTGGTTATGGGAGCACGACAAAATTATCAGACTTTGAACGCAGAATGGTATTGGCGCTAGAGGCACGAGACATTCCATTTCGGAAACCATTAGGGACATATTGGTTGACGCGTACAGGACTGGAAGACCGTGGCCTGGTCAGATGAGTTCCAGTTTCAGTTGTTAAAGGTCAGAGTTTGTCACAGAGACGACGAACGCGTAGACCCAACTTGCCAACAAGATGCTGTGCACGCTGGTGCCGGCTCCAGAATGGTATGGTATGTGTTTACATGGAATGGAATGGGTCCTCTGGTCGAACTGAACCTCTTGGAGGCTATTTGCATCCCTTCATGGACTTCGTGTTCCCGCACAACGATGGAATTCATATAGATGGCAATGTACCATGTCATTGGGCTACAGTTGTTCGGAATTGGTTTGAAGAACTTCTGGGAAGTGCGAGCAAATGATTTGGCCACCTAAATTGCCCGACATGAATCTCATCGAACATTTATGGGACATAACACTTCCGCAATTATGGACGGCTACAGAGGAAGCATGACTCGACATTTCTGCAGGGGTCTTCCAACGACTTATTGAATCCCTGCCACGTTGAGTTGCTGTTTTACGCCGAGCTAAAGGAGGTCCGACGAGATATTAGGAGGTGTACCATGACTCCTGTAACCTCGGTGTGCATACGGGTGTCCAGATACTATTGATCCGATAGTACACACCACTTCGTAAAAGTAATTACATTCTATTTTATTTATACCGGGTGATCAAAAAGTCGGTATAAATTTGAAAACTGAATAAATCACGGAATAATGTAGATAGAGATGTACAAATTGACACACGTGCTTGGAATGACATGGGGTTCTATTAGAAACAAAAAAATACAAAAGTTCAAAAAATGTCCGACGGATGGCGCTTCATCTGATCAGAATAACAATAATTAGCATAACAAAGTAAGACAAAGTAAAGATGATGTTCTTTACAGGAAATGCTCAATATGTCCACCATCATTCCTCAACAATAGCTGTAGTCGATGAATAATGCTGTGAACAGCACTGTAAAGCATGTCCGCAGTTATGGTGAGGCATTGGCGTCGGATGTTGTCTTTCAGCATCCCTAGAGATGTCGATCGATCACGATACACTTGCGACTTCAGGTAACCCTAAAGCTAATAATCGCACGGACTGAGGTCTGGGGACCTGGGAGGCCAAGCATGACGAAAGTGGCGGCTGAGCACACGATCATCACCAAACGACGCGCGCAAGAGATATTTCACGCGTCTAGCAACATGGGGTGGAGCGCCATCCTGCATAAACATCGTACGTTCCAGCAGGTGTTTATCAGCCAGGCTGGGGATGATGCGATTCTGTAATATATCGGCGTACCTCTCACCCGTCACGGTAGCAGTTTTGCTGTCCAGCGCCATCTGTCGGACATTTTGTGAACTTTGTTTTTTTTTTTTTTTTTGTTCTAATGTCCCATGTCATTCCAAGCATGTGTGTCAATTTTTACTTCTCTATCTACATTATTCCGGGGTTTATTAAGTTTTCAAATTTATACTGACTTTTTGATCACCCGGTATATAGCGTACCCGCCTTATCTACGACTTTGTGTTGTGTTTATGCGTAATGCAGAATCTGTGTTGATAAATAATTAAAGCAGAAGGAAGTAAATAAAGTTGTTGAGGGAATCGGTAATTGGCTGCTAACAGTTATAGGAGTAGTTGTCGCAAAGAGTTGATTAGCGGAGTGACCAGCTGCCCGCCACTTACACGGATGAGAGCGGCGGAGGTGCGTGGGCGCGCAGGAGGCGGCCGGCGGTCCGGCGGTCGGCGCGCACCTGTCGCGTTGCCGCGACACCTGCTGTCAGTGTGCCTCGCGGGGGCGCTCGCCGATTGTCAGCGCGACATCAGCGCCCTCTTTGCATCAATCCATTTTCCGTGTAACTGTCGCTATCAATAAGTCACTTCCGACGCGACACCTGCTTTGATCACAAGTGAGACCCTGGCTGGTGAATTAAAAAAAAACAACTGCCGAGGCTGCAACAAACGCTGGTGTAATTAGGAAATACCAGACCCGCGACTCCCATCTGCCACCTCCCCAATTTTTTTCATCAAAATTCCTCTTTTAGATGCGGAAGGTATCGCGCACAAGTTAGTACGTGCCCCTTCACGATGGTAACCCGTTTATTCATAGGATGTAACGGGTACAGACGCAGATATTTCAATTGTGGACGATGTACTGAACAACATTAAATAAGTATTTACATCATTTTAAGGTTCATAATTATAGCTATTAGTTTAGTACAACCCAGCAGGATAAGATCGGGTAAGAGTACGCTTTTGGTAAGAGTTCGCAGTGACATTTTCTCTACATTGGCGTCACTAACCGACAACGAAAAACTACACTACTGGCGATTAAAATTGCTACACCACGAAGATGACGTGCTACAGACGCGAAATTTAATCGACAGGAAGAAGGTGCTATGATATGCAAATGATTGGCTTTTCAGAGCATTCACACAAAGTTGGCGCCGGTGGCGACACCTACAACGTGCTGACATGAGGAAAGTTTGCAACCGATTTCTCATACACAAATAGCAGTTGAGCGGCGTTGCCTGGTGAAACGTTGTTGTGATGACTCGTGCAACGAGGAGAAATGCGTACAATCATGTATCCGACTTTGATAAAGGTCGGATTGTAGCCTATCGCGATTGCGGTTTATCGTATCGCGACATTGCTGTTCGCGTTGGTCGAGATCCAATGACTGTTAGCAGAATATGGAATCGATGGCTTCAGGAGGGTAATACGGAACGCCGTGCTGGATCCCAACGGCCTCGTATCACTAGCAGTCGAGATGACAGGCATCTTATCCGCATGGCTGTAACGGATCGTGCAGCCACGTCTCGATCCCTGAGTCAATAGATGGGGACGTTTGCAAGACAACAACCATCTGTACGAACAGTTCGACATAGTCTGCAGCAGCATGGACTATCAGATCGGAGACAATGGCTGCGGTTATCCTTGACACTCCATCACCGACAGGAGCGCCTGCGATGGTGTACTCAACGACGAACCTGGGTGCACGAATGACAAAACGTCATTTTTTCGGATGATTCCAGGTTCTATTTACAGCATCATGATGGTCGCATCCGTGTTTGGCGACATCGCGGTGAAAGCACATTGGAAACGTGTATTCGTCGTCGACATACTGGCGTATCACCCGGCGTGAAGGTATGAGGTGCCATTGGTTACACGTCTCAGTCACCTCTTGTTCGCATTGACGGCACTTTGAACAGTGTACGTTACATTTCAGATGTGTTACGACCCGTAGCTCTACTCTTCATTCGATCCCTGCGACACCCTACATTTCAGCAGGACAGTGCACGACCGCATGTTGCAGATCCTCTATGGGCCTTTCTGGGTACAGCAAATGTTCGACTGCTGCCCTGGCCAACACATTCTCCAGATCTGTCACCAATTGAAAAAACGTCTGGTCAATGGTGGCCGAGCAACTGGCTCGTCACAATACGCCAGTCAGTACTCTTGATTAACTGTGGTATCGTGTTGAAGCTGCATGCGCAGCTGTGCCTGTACACGCCATCCAAGCTATGTTTGACTCAATGCCCAGGCGTATCAAGGCCGTTATTACGGCCAGAGGCGGTTGTCCTGGGTACTGATTTCTCAGTATCTATGCACCCAAATTGCGTGAAAATGAAATCACGTGTCAGTTCTAGTATAATATATTTGTCCAATGAATACCCGTTTATCATCTGCATTTCTTCTTGGTGTAACAGTTTTAATGGCCAGTAGCGTACATTCAGTTGTTGCTTCTAAATGTATGCTAACACATGTAATCTTGAAGAGCTACACCAGATATATCGGTAATAGCAGGTAAATATAAGTTTTTGTTTCAGATTATGTAATTTTTAAATGTATATCGTAAGCAATAAGTACTATCTAGGTATGCACTAGAAAATAAAATTATTTACGATAAGAATCACCGTTGTGCTAGGAGCAAACCACGGCACGACAAACAACGGAACCAAGCAGTCACTGCTATTTGTGTTATGTTTTTGGATTGTGTGACGCAGAGTGTCAAGAGTACGCTACGAGACAGCGGAAAAGTCTACGCGCGTACTCTTAACACTCCACTACTTCCCTCTTTGTTTCTAACGGTTACTAATCCGGGAAGACCTATTGGACAGACAGATGTGACTGCTTCGTGTCGAGTTGCATATTCTAGAGTAGCCGCAATCCAAACAGCTAAGAAATCCTTCAGTTCAACGGGAATATGTCTTCACAGTAGAAGACTTTGCTCCACCAGAAATCAGTGAGATGGCCGAATTTCCAACAACTGAAAAAGGCAAAGGAGTTCAACAGGAGCCTACGGACAAATGTTGCATCTCAGTGAAAAGTCTGGGTCTCCGTACAAAAGTGCGTTGTTAAAAAACAAGCTAAACCAGACAAAAGCGGGAAGAGACAAAATAACAGAAACGAACAACACAGAATCTCTAATGATATTTTGGGCTTAACCGCTCCACGACCTTCAGGTCTGAATCTAGCACCCAACTGCCCAGGGTGTGGTGAGGTCTACAAGGAGCCTATAACAGAAGACTGGATTAAGTGTGGTAATTGCTCTCAACTGGAAGATTCATAGGTTATGAAGAACATGGTGAGTTTTCTTGTGATTCATGTTAGTGCACACTCTCTGAGGACATATCACGCACTCTTACTAGACGATGTGGCTGAGAGTACGAACGAGCAGTGTCTTACATATGTTGACGTTTAAGAAATGGTTCAAATGGCTCTGAGCACTATGGGACTTAACAACTGTGGTCATCAGTCCCCTAGAACTTAGAACTACTTAAACCTAACTAACCTAAGGACATCACACACATCCATGCCCGAGGCAGGATTCGAACCTGCGACCGTAGCGTTCCGGACTGCGAGCCTAGAACCGCGAGACCACCGCGGCCGGCGACGTTTAAGATTTGTGTTAAACGTTAGGCAGCTGTACATGGTATATGTTGTTCCTAAATAATCTTTTTATAAGAAAGGTTTATTTTAACTTTCCCATCTACTAGATATGAGCGGTTAAATACTAAGTGCGTACTCTTTCCTGACTTTCCCCTTAGTGTGGCATTAACGCTTATTTTCCCCTGGGCAGCAGATCAGCTGTTGAAGTGTGGATGTGTGAACGTAAAGCGGTAAATCTATACTGTCAGGCGTAGCGCACTTAGCGGTGCAATTACAACCATGCAGAAAACACCAGATCGTAACATTTGTATCATGTTTGTGAGAAGACTGTTCGACAAAGAGGAAAAATAACCAACACACAGATTTGTGTACATCTGAAGGTACGACATATAAAAATACCTCCACTTACCCCATTACACCCTGCGTTTTGAATGCGCAGACCTCTATGGGTCCGATTTCAAACAATGCACCTTGTAGAGTACAAAACCTATAATAGCATTTGATACGATCTAAGCTCGAATTGTGGGCGTTTTACAGTCACGGTTCAGCAAAGCATCAGGAGAAACTTTTCTACTTCTCTCTAATTGAAACCAAAAATTTTATTATGGTATATCACACAATTTATATGCGAATTCTGCATTTTCTAATTGGACTTGCAGGTACAGCCACCGCTAAAAGGTGGGTGGACGTGAAGTACTTCATTTTATTTTTCTCGGAGATGCATATCAGTGCAAGGAACTTACGGTATCGTTCCTATTATCTGAGTGTCGAATGGTAGCACGCAGATGGTCACTAATTACGCTCCAGCGTTCGTTGTTATCTATAGCCCAAGGTATTTCCTTATACCGGTTTTAGCATTGGATAGCCCATGTTCGTTTCTTGAGGTCCACTTTGAATTAATGGAATTAAAAGAAAAATTTTAATTAGGGAAAGACACATTGAACTGGAACTATGATGTCACAGAGGGAACACCGACACACGGAAGATGAGCAAGGTAACTGTGATCGTAGTTGCCACTATTTAAGTTCCAACCCTCGTACGTAAGAAAGCAAGAGGACCAAGAAGAGAAAGCTGTGGTACTACTGAATTCACACCAGCCCAGCCAGATTTTTCGTGCTCGAATCGTAATTACTGTCTGAGTAAAAAACATGGTTCATACATTTTAACACTGTTAATTACAAACGGATTGAGATTTTTGTATCCATTGGAGTATAATATTGTCCTCTCAGTATTTCTCAGAAACCTCAAGTTGGCCCTTCATGGTGTACATAACAATATTTTGTTCTTATCTTATTGACATTTGCCGAAAATCTCGCTCTGACCAACACAAACCTGTCAAATATTGTCCGTCTCTTTTTCTATCAGACGACCAGTAACAGGACCCTGCGGCACGGCTGCGTATACACCGCTGTAGCCAGATTCAGATTTGTCGCCAGTTCGTTTAGCAAGTAATGCGTTTCGCGACGGCATGTCGGCGTTACTTTGTGTGGTCTGTGTATTTAGGAGCGACGAGGACTGAATGTTAGCCGTAGCCGGTGTTTAATTACGCGCCGCACCGGACGGGTCGGTCAGACGGGCGCAGAGCCGGCGTCGCTTTTAGGCGGTTAGGCGGTGCTCGCGGGCAATTGGCGGGCTCGCCCCCGCGGCTGATGAAAGCGCCGCATTCCGAGCCGCGCTGCCAGCGCCCGCACGCGCGCCCGATCAATCAGACGCCCGGCGTCCCGACGCGCCGCGACGCCCGGCCGCTAATTTTACCTTGGCCGCTCCGGCCGCCAGCTATCTGTGCCGCCACCGCCGCAGCATCCTCCTGCTCCTAATTGGCGCGGGCGGCTGGTCGACGCGCCACTGTTGTCTGTCTGCGGCCTGTACAACTCCACTGAGGCGGACCTGCCGCTGTCGCTGCAGGCACGCCCCCGCCCTGCCATCTCGTGCCTGCAACAGCTGCGGCGCTAACCTCGACAGGGCATTCCGTGGCGATTTCTTAGTTCAGGATTTAAAAATCTGACGCAGCGATTAACCCGGCGAAGGTCGCGCTCCTCTTGCTAAAGAGAGCGGTCGCACCAGGGCTCACTGACCCGAGAGTCATTTTAGCTGTTTTATGTTGTATATTTAGCTCTCCTAAGTAACGTCATATGTTTACCATCGCTATAGAATACAATAAAACGAAACTCAATAGAGTAATATATGTAGTACACTACACACTGGCCATTAAAATTGCTACACCAAGAAGAAATGCAGATGACAAACGGGTATTCATTGGACAAATATATTATACTAGAACTACATGTGATTACATTTTCACGCAATTTGGGTGCATAGATCCTGAGAAATCACTACCCAGAACAACCACCTCTGGCCGTAATAACGCCCTTGATACGCCTGGGCATTAAGTCAAACACAGTTTGGATGGCGTGTACAGGTACAGCTGCCCACGCAGCTTTAACACGATTCCACAGTTTATCAAGAGTGGTGACTGGCGTATTGTGACGAGCCAGTTGCTCGGCCACTTTTGACCAGACGTTTCAATTGGTGAGAGATCTGGAGAATGTGCTGGCCAGGGCAGCAGTCGAACATTTTCTGTACCCAGAAAGGCCCGTACAGGACCTGCAACATGCGGTAAGCCATTATCGTGCTGAAATGTAGGGTTTCGCAGGGATCGAATGAAGGGTAGAGCCACGGGTCGTAACACATCTGACATGTAACGTACACTGTCCAAAGTGCCGTCAGTGCGAACAAGAGGTGACCGAGACTTGTAACCAATGGCACCCCATACCATCACGCCGGGTGATACACCAGTATGGCGAAGGCGAATACACGCTTCCAATGTGCGTTCATCGCGATGTCGCCAAACACGGATGCGACCAGCATGATGCTGTAAACAGAACCTCGATTCATCCGAAAAAATGACGTTTTGCATTCGTGCACTCAGGTTCGTCGTTGAGTACACCATCGCAGGCGCACCTGTGTGTGATGCAGCGTCAAGAGTAACCGCAGGTTCCAGACTGAAGAGCCTAAAACCGCTCGACCACAGCGGCCGACGTAGATATTTAGTGCTACCGGTGAGAAGCTAGAGCGGGTTGCTAGTTTGATTCTGTTCTCTCTCATGGTGGTGAAGCAAAGACCAATACATGAAAAAGTCACTGAAATGAAATTTCCGAGGGAAATAGTTTTCTACACTATAAATGCAATGAACCTGTAGCAAAATACCATGAGCTAACACGTAAGAGCAGACATAAAATGGACTTCAGGGTATTAGAAGAATGGAACGTTTCGAGTGCCACAACAAATTGTACAGTAGATACAAAGAGCAAAGCGCTCAATGGATAGGCCGTAGAACTGGTGGAAGGGATCGTAACATGCCATTAAGTTTACTATATGAAACGATGGAGATAATGACGAATATGGTTCGCAGCTGTTTTATCTCGTATTGATGCAAATTCGCTGCTAGAACGATAAATGTGGAACGAGCAGGATGGTGGTGGAGGCGGTGGTTCAAAAATGGTTCAAATGGCTCTGAGCACTATGGGACTCAACATCTTAGGTCATAAGTCCCCTAGAACTTAGAACTACTTAAACCTAACTAACCTAAGGAGAGCACACAACACCCAGCCATCACGAGGCAGAGAAAATCCCGGACCCCGCCGGGAATCGAACCCGGGAACCCGGGCGTGGGAAGCGAGAACGCTACCGCACGACCACGAGATGCGGGCGGTGGAGGCGGTGGTTCAAAAATGGTTCAAATGGCTCTGAGCACTATGGGACTCAACATCTTAGGTCATAAGTCCCCTAGAACTTAGAACTACTTAAACCTAACTCACCTAAGGACATCACACACACCCATGCCCGAGGCAGGATTCGAACCTGCGACCGTAGCAGTCCCGCGGTTCCGGACTGCAGCGCCAGAACCGCTAGACCACCGCGGCCGGCCGGCTGGAGGCGGCGGCGGCGGCGGCGGCGGTGGTGGTGGTGGTGGTGGTTCTGGTAATGTTTCTAGATTACGTAAGATTTGAGATTGCTTACGTAGGTAGCAAATGAGTAAGAAGGTCGTACTTCGTCGAATTTTGTAGGAACATATCTAAAACTGATATAAAAAAAAAAAACATTTGTGATACTGTCAAGTTAGTCCTTTGCAGGCCGTCGTCGATTCTGCTGACATGTGCAAGGAATTCTTATGGAAACTATAGCGGAGCGATATAAAATTTATGTAGGTGTGCCGCATCTGATATTCGGCAGTGCCGGGCCCTCTGGAGGGCCGGATGACCCGCCGTGTCGAGATGGGACTGCGGCTCGTGCTGGCAGCTGGGTCCGGCGCAGCCGATTAGCATACGGCCTCCTCGGTCAGCGAAAGGCTAGCCGCCCGGGGGACGACCACGACCACGACCACGGCGACAGCGCGGCCGCATTTGCATGGACCGGCATCTCGTCTCGTCTCCATTTCGCGGCCCGGCCGGCCCCATCCGGGCCGGGTCTTACCGCGGGAGCGGGCAAGTTTCTTACCGGCGCGGCGCCGTGATTCGCCGCGATGGCCGGAGTATCGCTTTCGCTGCGGCCAGCCTTCCCCTGGCCCCTGTCTAATTTTATTTCGTACCTCGGCGCAAATTCGGCGCGGCGAGACAAATGTGAAACGAGCAGCGCCGGCCCTAATTAACGTCGCGGGTGTGCGCTTCCGTCACGAGAGGCGGCCCAAAGTCGCCAGCCTGTTTTCTTTTCTTCTTCATCTGGAACAGGGGTGTCTAGCTCTTCAGAGGCGGCGAGTTACGATTGCCGGCAGAGAGCGCAATTTAATAGCTCGGTAACAGTCATTAATCGTATTGGCAAATGTGCTCCGGTGATATTTTGCAGCTGGGTTAGTGCATATCTACCGTACTACTAGAAAGTTTACGAACACAGCGGTCTGAGAGCAAACAACGCCTAAATACTGTCACCGCATACGTGCACATCAAGACACAGTATTGGCAGAAAAGCTGCCTCTATTTGAGGTCTATTTCTTTGCATCGAGGCGTATTGGGAGAGACTTCAAAGACGGTTTCGGAACAGCCTGTGTCAATACTTATTCATTTAACAGCACTTGGTAGCTTACAGTTCTGTACACCGCTGATGCCTAATTATTACAAGCAACAGTGGATCGAAACGCTTCGTTAATAATTAAGTGTAATACTAGCTCTCTACTACTGAACATTGAGCCCGGAATGTATGTGTAACCTTCAGTAACTGCTCTTCTGCTCTGCAGATACAAGACGGAAACTTTCATAGTAAAACAATATACACTCCTGGAAATTGAAATAAGAACACCGTGAATTCATTGTCCCAGGAAGGGGAAACTTTATTGACACATTCCTGGGGTCAGATACATCACATGATCACACTGACAGAACCACAGGCACATAGACACAGGCAACAGAGCATGCACAATGTCGGCACTAGTACAGTGTATATCCACCTTTCGCAGCAATGCAGGCTGCTATTCTCCCATGGAGACGATCGTAGAGATGCTGGATGTAGTCTTGTGGAACGGCTTGCCATGCCATTTCCACCTGGCGCCTCAGTTGGACCAGCGTTCGTGCTGGACGTGCAGACCGCGTGAGACGACGCTTCATCCAGTCCCAAACATGCTCAATGGGGGACAGATCCGGAAATCTTGCTGGCCAGGGTAGTTGACTTACATCTTCTAGAGCACGTTGGGTGGCACTGGATACATGCGGACGTGTATTGTCCTGTTGGAACAGCAAGTTCCCTTGCCGGTCTAGGAATGGTAGAACGATGGGTTCGATGACGGTTTGGATGTACCGTGCACTATTCAGTGTCCCCTCGACGATCACCAGTGGTGTACAGCCAGTGTAGGAGATCGCTCCCCACACCATGATGCCGTGTGTTGGCCCTGTGTGCCTCGGTCGTATGCAGTCCTGATTGTGGCGCTCACCTGCACGGCGCCAAACACGCATACGACCATCATTGGCACCAAGGCAGAAGCGACTCTCATCGCTGAAGACGACACGTCTCCATTCGTCCCTCCATTCACGCCTGTCGCGACACCACTGGAGGCGGGCTGCACGATGTTGGGGCGTGAGCGGAAGACGGCCTAACGGTGTGCGGGACCGTAGCCCAGCTTCATGGAGACGGTTGCGAATGGTCCTCGCCGATACCCCAGGAGCAACAGTGTCCCTAATTTGCTGGGAAGTGGCGGTGCGGTCCCCTACGGCACTGCGTAGGATCCTACGGTCTTGGCGTGCATCCGTGCGTCGCTGCGGTCCGGTCCCAGGTCGACGGGCACGTGCACCTTCCGCCGACCACTGGCGACAACATCGATGTACTGTGGAGACCTCACGCCCCACGTGTTGAGCAATTCGGCGGTACGTCCACCCGGCCTGCCGCATGCCCACTATACGCCCTCGCTCAAAGTCCGTCAACTGCACATACGGTTCACGTCCACGCTGTCGCGGCATGCTACCAGTGTTAAAGACTGCGATGGAGCTCCGTATGCCACGGCAAACTGGCTGACACTGACGGCGGCGGTGCACAAATGCTGCGCAGCTAGCGCCATTCGACGGCCAACACCGCGGTTCCTGGTGTGTCCGCTGTGCCGTGCGTGTGATCATTGCTTGTACAGCCCTCTCGCAGTGTCCGGAGCAAGTATGGTGGGTCTTACACACCGGTGTCAATGTGTTCTTTTTTCCATTTCCAGGAGTGTACATTTCCCTGAAATGTACATCTGCATCTACAAAAAATGTTCAAATGTGAGTGAAATCTTATAGGACTTAACTGCTAAGGTCATCAGCCCCTAAGCTTACACACTACTTAACCTAAATCATCCTAAGGAGAAACACACACACCCGTGCCCGAGGGAGGACTCGAACCTCCGCCGGCACCAGCCGCACAGTCCATGACTGCAGCGCCTGATACCGCTCGGCTAATCCCGCGCGGCTCTGCATCTAAACTACACTCCGCAAGCCACCTAGCGGTGTGTGGCGGAGGGTACTTTTGTACCACTAACTGAGCCCTCCAACCCAGTTCCACTCGCGAATAGCCCGTAGGAAGAATGATTGTCGGGAAACTTCTGTATTGGTTCTAATTTCTCGTGGTAATCACGCGACAGGTATGTGTGGGGAAGTAATATGTTGTCCGATTCCTCCCAGAAAGTGCTCTCTCGTAATTTCAGTAGTAAATCTCTCTGTGATGCACAACCTCGTGTGACGTCTGCTAAACTGAAATATGTGGTACCCTTTGTGTATTGAATCCTCCTTTTTCTTTTGAACGGTCAAACGGATCCAAAGTTCAATGTAAAAATGAACGTGAAAGTAAAGTAACGACGATGCTGCACGCGAATGTATCTACCCTTAGCCGGCCTGAGTGGCCGTGCGGTTCTAGGCGCTACAGTCTGGAACCGCGCGACTGCTACGGTCGCAGGTTCGAATCCTGCCTCGGGCATGGATGTGTGTGATGTCCTTAGGTTAGTTAGGTTTAAGTAGTTCCAAGTTCTAGGGGACTGATGACCTCAGATGTTAAGTCCCATGGTGCTCAGAGACATTTGAACCATTTGAACCAAGTAATATCGGGTTTTTGTTGTTTTATTATGAGAAAAGTAAGAGGATGAAACCCGGCGCCAGTAAGATTGTGTGCGATAAAAACAAGAAATGAAATAAACTCTGAGATCACAATCGAGGGGAGGCCTGTTTCTGCTGCCTACTGTACTCGATTACGTACTGTCTGTTAACTGTAAAAGAGAATGTGTTGCTAAATCATGCGATGTTTTATGCTTCTAATTTTCTCACGTTCCATTTTCTCTCTAACGTATTGTCTCATCGGTACGTGGTTCTGTCACGTTCTCGACCGTTAAGCTGCGAAACAGATTCACACACCTGTACTGCTCGAGGCAGGACGCGAGTCCCAAAGTTAGCACATTTGCGGCCTCGCGCTCCCACCTTTGACTTGCCCGGAGTCCCCTGTCGCCGAGAAACCCTGCACCGACGTTCGTCGAAGAGCCAGCCCCGGAGTCCGCGGCCGGCCGCCACCTCGGGCCCTCACCTCGCCGCCACGCCGACTCATTAGGAAGCGCTCCGCTTACGCGCCTAATTATTTTCTAATTACGCGCTAATAAGTGAAGACGTGGCGAGATAACATTTGCATGGGCGCCGTGTCCGTGTCACGTTACGGACGGCGCGCTCCTCGCCGTCGCCAGGCAACGGCGGCGGCGGCGGCGGCGGCGGCGGCGGCGGATCGGCGCATGCGCGGAACGCCCGCCCAGGCGCGAACTCGGGGCTCCCGCCGGCAGTCCGGCCGTGACGCCGGCGCCAACCGGTCGCGCGTCGCGCAGCCGTCCCGGGCCAGAGGGCTGCTCCGTCACTCGCCGCGAAGTCGCACTGTGGAGTGCAAAACATCGCTGCAGCCCGTAGCGAACTGGCTTGCTTGTACGCCAGAACGTCACATACTTACGGGGGATAGGACGTCAAACGGGCCGACTTGGAGCAGGAGAGTCACCACAAGACATTTTAATATCTACTGTCTATACTTTTACAAATAAATTCATAAAACTTTGTCACCATGACCAGGAAGGATTGAGGACTCACACTCATCGCAGTTGAAGTTCAAAAACGTAGCAAAATACCTCTTTTAGATGTGAAATTTCATCATTTTTTCACTTCTTACTGGCTGCATTTGTTGCCATAGGTAGACTTTTCTTCCGAAATAAGAAAGATTCTTCGATGAAATTCTCATAGCATACAAACAGTAGTTACAGGTGTATGTAACTCTAGAATTTTCCAAATCTATTAAAAAAACTGGGGAAAAATTGAGATAATTAACTATAAAACTTGAGTTTCTTCTAAACATGAAGTTTAAAATGTAACAGTTCATTCATTTTTTCATAAATTAAATAACTTCTAGAGTTTCATACACCTGTAACTATGGTTTGTATGCTGTGCAAAAGTCATCGAAGAACCTCTCTTACTTAGGAAGAAAAGTGTACCTATAGCAACAAATGCAGCCAGTAGTAAGTGAAAAAATGATGAAATTTCACATGTAAAAAAATGTGTTTTGTTACGCGTTTGAGCTTCCACTGCTATGAGTATGAATCCTGAATCCTTCCTGGTCATGCTGTTAAAGTTTTACGAATTTACTTGTAAAAGTATAGACAGTGGAAATTAAAATGTCCTGTGGTGCCTCACCTGCTCCAAGTCTGCCCGTTTGACGTCCTTCCCCCCTTAAGTAATACTCAAACTTACTAAACGAAACTATAATTCACACACGAAACAGGTGGCGTACAAAACCTTAGTCCAAACAATTCTTGACTGTTGTTCTTTGGTGTGCGATCCTAACGGACTTACGGATGGCTTCTTTAAGAGGGAACAGGCGATTTCCTTCACAGATCCTAGCTTCTGCTCCATACCTAACGATTTTTGACTCCGACGGGACGTTAGACGCTAATCTTCCTTTGATCTTCCTTCCTTGTTTAACAAGCTAGGTTGACGGAAATCACCGAAGAGCCAAAGAAACGGGTACACCTGCCTAATATTGCGTAGGGGCCCCGAGAGCACGCAGAAGTGCTGAAACACGACGTGGCATGGACGCGACTAATGTCTGAAGTAGTGTCGGAGGGAACTGACACCATGAATCCTGCAGGGCTGTACATAAATCCGTAAGAGTACGAGGCGGTGGAGACCTCTTCTGGACAGCACGTTGCAGGGAATCCCAGATATGCTCAATAATGTTCACGCCTGGGGAGTTTAAACTCAGAAGAATTTTCCTGGAGCCACTCTGTAACAGTTCTGGACGTTTGGGGTGTCGCATTGTCCTGATGGCATTGCGAAAGTCCGTCGGAATGCACAGTGGACATGAATGGGTGCAGGTGGTCAGACAGGATGTACGTGTGACCTGTCAGAGTCGTGTCTCGACGTATCAGGGGTCAAATATCACCACAACTGCACACGTCCCACACCATTACAGAGCCTTCATCAGCTTGGACGGTCCCCTGCTGCCATGCAGGGTCCACGAATTTATGAGGTTGTCTCCATACCTGTACTCGCCCATCCGCTCGATACAATGTGGAACGAGATTCGACCAAGAAATATGTTTCCAGTCATCAACAGTCTAATGTGGGTGTTGACGGATCCATGCGAGGCATAAAGCTTTGTGTCGTGCAGTCATCAAGGGCGAAAGCCCATGTTTATGATGTTTCAAAAAATCAAATGGCTCTAAGCACTATGGGACTTAACATCTGAGGTTATCAGTCCCCTAGAACTTAGAACTACTTAAACCTAACTAACCTAAGGACATCACACACTTGCATGCCCGAGGCAGGATTCGAACCTGCGACCGGAGCGGTCGCGCGGTTCCAGACTGAAGCGCCTAGAACCATTCGGCCACACCGCCCGGCGATTATGTTTCGTTGAATGGTTCGTACGTCGACACTTGTTGATGGCCCAGCATTGAAATCATCATCAGTTTGTTGAAGGGTTGCACTCCTGTAACGTTGAACGATTCTCTTCAGTCGTCGTTGGTCTCGTTCTTGCATTATCTTTTTCCGGCCGCAGCGATGTCGGATATTTGATGTTTTACCGGATTCCCGGTAGCTGCATGGTCAGCGCGACAGACTGTCAATCCAAAGGGCCCGGGTTCGATTCCCGGTTGGGTCGGAGATTTTCTCCGCTCAGGGACTGGGTGTTGTGTTGTCCTAATCATCATCATTTCATCCCCATCGACACGCAAGTCGCCGAAGTGGCGTCAAATCGAAAGACTTGCACCAGGCGAACGGTCTACCCAACGGGAGGCCCTCGTCACACGACATTTCATTTCACCGGATTCCTGATATTCACGCTACGCTCATGAAATGGTCGTACGGGAAAATTCCCACTTCATCGCTGCCTCGGAGATGCTGCGTCCCATCGCTCATGCGCCAGTTATAACACCACGTTTACAGTCACTTAAATCGTCATGACCTGCAATTGTAACAGCTGTAACCGATCTAAAAACAGCGCCAGTCACGTGTTGTATTATATAGGCGTTGCCGACCGCAGCGCCATATTCTGCCTGTTTACATGTGTCTGTATTTGAATACACATGCCTAGACCAGATTCTTTGGCGCTTTAGTGTACATGGGAAGGGTCCGCAGCTCGTGGTCGTGCGGTAGCGTTCTCGCTTCCCACGCCCGGGTTCCCGGGTTCGATTCCCGGCGGGGTCAGGGATTTTCTCTGCCTCGTGATGACTGGGTGTTGTGTGATGTCCTTAGGTTAGTTAGGTTTAAGTAGTTCTAAGTTCTAGGGGACTGATGACCATAGATGTTAAGTCCCATAGTGCTCAGAGCCATTTGAACCATTTGTACGTGGGAAGGTTTTAACGAAAAGCTTCACGATTAGTCGCTGGTGTGTGAGTCAGAGTGAGAGAATGTGGCATGTGAAAAATAGAACTGAAGGAGAATGGGAGATTAATTACATTAAATTAGCTGTCTGAAACTACACCCCTATAACAGGAAGTATGTGTACCTGACATTGTCAGCTGGAGAGCGGTCATGAATTCAGTGTAAAGATAGCTCCAGAAATGAATTTTTTACTGCCATATCGCATGTAGGTACACATGATTAATATTTTTGGCAGGGCTATGCCGCCATCTTCTGATCATCAGTGTACAGGTTATGAAATCCTACTGTGCGATAAACCGCACGTTGGTTTCTCTACCATCGTAACGGACTCATGATGAAGAAAGAGTAATACATTAAAAAACTATGTCTTCATGGCAACAGAGTCATACAGGAGTGGCACATGTGTCTTGAGTACGTAGCCGCCAGTCAACTGAGACACATGGAGCACTTCTTGATAAGCCACACCTTTATGACTCCTTGTTGCCATGAGGACACAGCTGTATTACTCTTTTTGCATCATGAGGCCTTTACGATGGTAGAAAAACAAACAAGCGGATTATCGCACAATACGATTTTATAACCTGTACACAAAGGATATCATGATGACAGCTTAGCCCTGCCGAAACTGGTATCCGGTGTACCTACATGCTATCATGGCATTAAGAACTTCATGTATGAAGCGTTCTTTACGATAAAAGAAGTCTTACCTGCAAATCTTCTTTCTCCTGACCAAAATAGCATCGGATCACGATGCTAAGGTGGGCGTTTCCGCCAGAATGAGTGATATAGAATGGAAGATGGAAGAGCACAGACGAGTAACAGACAATCAGTATATTAATGGAATAATTGTATATTGAAATTTTGGAAACAATAGAATGCTAGGTAGCCTTGTTACAACATGGAACGACATCGATACACAATTCTGGATTACTCATCAGATAGCTATTTCTCTGTAGGAGAAAGAGTCGAAGAAGAAATAAAAGATCGTTTATCCCCTAGATTGTTCTACGTACTGCAGCTTGAGAAACCCCCAGAAGTAACGTACACGAGATGTGGTGGTTGGCCGTGAGAGAAGCGAGATATGAATATACAAAGGGCAGTAAGTACTGCATTTCTTAGTCCATCACCACCGATGTGTGTGTGTTGCGCAGACAGCTCGTAACGCTATCTATCAAGTTGCGTGCTCGCATAATTACGGCAGGCGATGTCGGTGCGTGCATGATGTTGCATCGCGACCGAATTTCCGACGATGTGATGCAAAACCATTTCATGTTAGGATGGCTACGACTACCACACTAACGCCCGACACGATTCTGCGTAGGAATTATCCGTCAAAAAGCTGCGCCTGAGTGATGCTCAGAGCAACACTCTCTGTGATTTTATTGTCTCAGAGGAAGCACAGTGAAGTGCATACTCCGAGAAAAAGTAGTTTCTGTAGCCAGTCTGGCCGCGGGGGCGGAAGGGGGGGGGGACGGCACCGATTGTTCCTGCGGCTTTTCGGCCACAGCGGCACTTAACGCTGGACATCTCGTGACTGTAAAATGTAACAATATTGTACCAGTAGCCGTTACTCTGATATTGTTTCATTAGGCAACGAGTTTCGACGTTCCACTCACGTCACCTACAGACCTATCGCATGAATGACACCAAGTAGCACTCGTGCATGCGTGCATGTATAAGACCAGGCACCAGTAATCGTATTTGGTTCCGCCGATATCTGAATTTCATGAGCATGTGTGCTCTTCACGCATGTGACCGCAACTGGTGCCCTGTCTTATTCATACACGAGTGCTACTTGGTGTCATTCATGCGACAGCCCTGAACATGACGTGATTGGAACGTCGAAACTGGCTGCCTAATAAAACGATATCGAAGTAAAGAGTGTTGGTACAGTATTATTACATTTTATTGACCAGCCGCTGCCCAATGCTCCTGAGCCCGATATGGAGTTACATTTCCTGTGCCGATGGAGCGCTAGCCCCTCTAGAAAAAGGTCTCCTTCCACTCTGATGTTCCTATGTCGAGAGTTTGAATACAGTGATTGGTTCTTTACCAGTTTGTGCCATCTTGTGGCTTTCTAAAATTAATTGTTTGCTAATATTAAAATTACATTCTCCCACCTTCCGAAGGTCTTGCCCCTAGGTGAGACAGTGTGTTCAGAAGGCCGAGAAAATTGATAATTTTATATAAATTTGCCTATTAAGTTTTCCGACTAATAAAATGTTGATTCAATCGGCCGTGCTCGCTATCATTGAATTTGCAATTGTTAGGGAAAGAAACGTAAGTGGATGTGTAAGAGAGAAACTGTGAACCAATGACTTCCCTTTATTTTTTGTTTCTTGGTTGTCTATTTTACACATAATCAGAAATGTACTTCATTCAGTTTATTCCATCGCGTTTTCTCTGCCCTTACAGAGTATAAACTACTTTTTTAAGTAATCAAATCAGTTGATCGCGTAACTTCTGCACTTGTATGGTTCAAATAGTTCAAATGGCTCTGAGCACTATGGGACTTAACATCTGAGGTCATTAGTCCCCTAGAACTTAGAACTACTTAAACCTAAGTAACCTAAGGACATCACACACATCCATGCCCGAGGCAGGATTCGAACCTGCGACTGTAGCGGTCACGCGGTTCCAGGCTGACGCGCCTAGAACCGCTCGGCCACACCGGCCGGCTAGCACTTTTATGCAACCAAAGCAATTACTACAAGTACAGTTTACATCATTGTTGTTATTTTGTACTCAAAAGAACGCTCTCCATATGATCAAAGACAATTTTTTCCTGTTATCGTTGTTGTGTTCTTCAGTTCGAAGACTGGTTTGATGCAGCTCTCCATGCTACTCTGTACTGTGCAAGTCTCTTCATCTCCGAATAACTATTACTACTTACATCCTTCTGAATCTGTTTAGTGTATTCATCTCTTGGTCTCCCTCTACGATTTTCACCCTCCACGCTGCCCTCTAATACTAAACTGGTGATCGCTTGATGCCTCAGAACATGTCCTACCAACTGATTCCTTCTTCTAGTCAAGTTGTGCCACAGACTTCTCCCCAATTCTGTTCAATACCTCCTCATTAGTTATGTGATCTACCCATCTAATCTCCAGCATTCTTTTGTAGTAACACATTTGTAAAGCCTCTATTCGCTTTCTGTCTTAACTATTTATCAACCATGTTTCACTTCCATACATGGCTACACCCGATAAAAATACTTTCAGAAAACACTTTCCAGCTCTTAAATCTACAGGATGGGGCAAGTAAAAGTGACCTAGTCGAGTGGATGCGATTGGACGCATAAAATCACCCCCCCCCCTATAATTACTTCCAACGGGGTGGAGAAAATGCTTACACCGCTGGCCAAACAATGGAGCACATTCACTGCTGACAGAGTTGTTAGCAGAGGTCAGACTGGTCGCTGCCTTAGCTGACCACCCAAATCAGCAGATCTGTCAGTGTGTGATTACTTTGTGTGGGGAGCTCTCAAGTCTAAGGTATATCGCAACAGCCCTCACAGTCTTCCAGAACTGCAGTAGAACATTTCGGATGATAACCGCAGCAATGCGAGCAATCCAGCTTCGATCTGCTTGTAGCAACTTGCTGACCAGGGCTCAAAAGTGCCAAGATATAAATGGAAATCACTTTCAACATTTGCTACAGTCGGGTTAGTACTGTATTTCCTTTTCTCTGATGTGTTTCTTTGTACCCAGGAACTCTGTTCTTTGGGCCACTTTTATTTGCCCCACCCTATATATTCAATGTTAACAAATTTCTCTTCTTTAGAAACGCTTTTCTTGCCATTGCCAGTCTATATTTTATACCCTCTTTACTTCGGCCATCATCAGTTATTTTGCTGCTCATTCCCTCAGCATCACCTGATTCAATTCGGCTACATTCCATTACCCTTGTTTTGCTTCTTTTGATGTTCATCTTATATCCTCCTTTCAAGACACTGCCCATTCCGTTCAACTGCTCCTCCAAGTCCTCTGCTCTCACTGACATAATTACAATGTCATTGGTAAACGTGATAACTTTTATTTCTTCTTCCTGAACTTTAATTGTTTCTCCAAATGTTTCTTTGTTTTCCTCTATTGCTTGCTCAGAATACAGATTGAATAACATCAGGGATAGGCTACAACCATGTCTCACCCCTTTCTCACTCACTGCTGCCTTTTCATGCCCCTCGTCTCTTGTAACTGCTATCTGGTTTCTGTACAAGTTGTAATTAGCCACTTAGCTTCCTGTTATTACTGATAAGTGCGAAAGCTGTGTATGTAAAACGAAAACATGTTTTATATAAGTTCGATGATGTATTGAAGCCATGTTTGATATATTTTTGCTTTGCAGATTTTTTTATTTTACTCTTTTTTTCGAGGAAATTGGTTTTCTAGCGCTGTGTGATAAATTTGTATTGCTTCCTTTATTTTTACTGCAGCATCCCTCTATGTCACATTACAAATTAAAAATTTTCGAATAAGACCTGAATTAAACATTGACAATTCCAGTTTTGCTGTAAATACTGTTTACTTATAAGTAACACACAGGTGGATAGCTATGTAGAACAAAAATGTTGTGTGTGTTTCCTGGCCCACTCTAAGACTCTAGACGGTTCATTGGGTCCGGTTTTTAGGGAAACCTAATAAGACACTGATCTTATGCAAAGAAAATGTTCGTTACTAAGTAACGCCAGTTAGGTATGCAACACACCTAACACACAGGTAATGCAGGCACGACGTTAACTGACCAAAGCTACCAGCAAACTACCGTAGTCCACGGTTAGTTATTGTAGTCTACGGTAGCTTACGGTACTTTTACAACTCTAGTTGTTAGTGACCAAGAAAGTTGTTCTGCAGTGCGATAAGCTTTGAAGCGAAATAAGAGTTTCAGACCTTCGAAAAACCAACACGATGTCGAGAGTATGTAGGCAATGTGCTGGAGCGCTATCCCCCCACCATCCACATCGATCTGGGTGTCGAGCCTGGCGAGGAGCCGCCAGGGGGCGCGCGTCGGCTGATGGACACGGGGGCATTTGCGATGCGCGCGGCGGTACGCGGCCCTTGCCCGTTCGCTGCCGGCAGGGTTCGCGCGAGCCGCGCCGTCGTAGCGACGCGGCGCCCACTAATTGCACGACAGGCCAATAAATAAGTCGCTCGCCGGCCAAGCCGCTATTGGATTCCTCGCCGAGGCCCCGCACCGCGCGTTACAGACAAAAAAGGCCCCTCGGGACGGCGGCCGCCTCGGACACACCTAGCGCCGGGCAGCCCTCGTAGGAG
This sequence comes from Schistocerca cancellata, assembly GCF_023864275.1. Classification (NCBI taxonomy): domain Eukaryota; kingdom Metazoa; phylum Arthropoda; class Insecta; order Orthoptera; family Acrididae; genus Schistocerca; species Schistocerca cancellata. The sequence goes on from NC_064626.1 coordinate 237,832,080, forward strand.
GCGGCGCGTCACCCGCTCACGTATTCATTCCTCAGCATTCGCTCCGCTCGCGCCGAGGCGAGGCGGCCTCTGCCCGACAACTTGCCGACAGCCACTCTGCTACTCCTCACAGCGTTCTTGTTCCACAACCGTTTCCTCAAGGCGTTACGTGCCAATCACATGATGTACACTACCAATCTCGTTTCCATACAGACTGACCCAAGAAAACCTCTCACATTGCAAAGGGTAATAAGCAAAAAGAACTCTAGAACGAAACTTGTTTATTCAGCAGCGTATAAAGACGGCGGAAGTATCACGTACACGCGGTATAAAAGTCCAGTGCATTGCCGGAGCTGTCATCTGTACTCAGGTAATTCATATGAGATGGTATCCGACGTGATTATGGCCAGACGACGGGAACTGACAGACTGTGACTGTGGTATGGTAGTTTCAGCTAAATGCCTGGGACATTCCGCTTCGGAAATCTGTAGGGAATTCAATATTTCGACATTCACAGAGTCAAGAGTGTGGCGAGGATGTCACATTTCAGGCATTGCCTGACACCACGGACGACGCAGTAGCCGATGGCGTTCACTTAACGACCGAGAGCAGCGGCGTAGAGGTGTCAGTGCTAACAGATAAGCAACTCTGCCTGAAATAACCGCAGAAATCAATGTGGGTCGCACGTATCCGTAAGGACAGTGCGCCGAAATTTGGCGTTAATGGGCTATGGCAACAGCTGTTGCTAAAAGCACTACATGGACTGCAGCGCCTCTCCTGGGCTCGTGACCATATCAGTTGGACCCTTGATGACTGGAAACCCATGGCCTGGTCAGACTAGGCCCGATTTGAGCTGGTATGAGCTGATGATAGCTTTAGAGTGTGGCGCAGACTCCATGTAACCATGGACCCAAGTTGTCAACAGGGCACTGTGCGAGCTGGTAGTCCAAAATGATTTGTGTTGTGTTTACATGGAATGGACTGCGTCCTCTGGTCCGATTGAAGCTGTTATTGACAGTAGAAGGTTATGTTCGGCTACTTGGAGACCATTTGCAGCCATTCACCAACCTCATGTTCCGAAACAACGATGAAATTTTTATAAATGACAACGCTCCATGTCATCGGACCATAATTGTTCGAAATTGGTTTGAAGAACATTGTAGACAATTCGAGAGAATAATTTGCCCACCCTAACTACCCAACACAGGAACGTAAATGAGAGGTCAGTTCGCACACAGAATCCTGCACCGACAACACTTTCGTAATTATGTACGGCTATAGAGCCAGCATGGCTCAATACTTCTGCAGGGGACATCCAACGGTTTGTGGACTCCATGCCACGTCGAGTTGCTGCACAATGCCGGGAGAAAGGAGGTTCAACACGATATTAGGAGGTCTCCCACTCTTGTCGCATCTGTGTACAATAGCTGTGACTACCATTTGTAATGACTATGGTTTGAAAGCAGTTATAAGAGTCGAGGGACATGAAAGGGAAGCAGTGGTTAAGAAGGGAGTAAGACAGGGTTGTAGCCTCTCCCCGATGTTATTCAATCTGTATATTGAGCAAGCAGTAAAGGAAACAAAAGAAAAATTCGGAGTAGGTATTAAAATCCATGGAGAAGAAATAAAAACGTTGAGGTTCGCCGATGACATTGTAATTCTGTCAGAGACAGCAAAGGACTTGGAAGAGCAGTTGAACGGAATGGATGGTGTCTTGAAGGGAGGATATAAGATGAACATCAACAAAAGCAAAACGAGGATAATGGAATGTAGTCGAATTAAGTCGGGTGATGTTGAGGGTATTAGATTAGGAAATGAGACACTTAAAGTAGTAAAGGAGTTTTGCTATTTGGGGAGCAAAATAACTGATGATGGTCGAAGTAGAGAGGATATAAAATGTAGACTGGCAATGGCAAGGAAAGCGTTTTTGAAAAAGAGAAATTTGTTAACATCGAGTATAGATTTAAGTGTCAGGAAGTCATTTCTGAAAGTATTTGTATGGAGTGTAGCCATGTATGGAAGTGAAACATGGACGGTAAATAGTTTGGACAAGAAGAGAATAGAAGCTTTCGAAATGTGGTGCTACAGAAGAATGCTGAAGATTAGATGGGTAGATCACATAACTAATGAGGAAGTATTGAATAGGATTGGGGAGAAGTTTGTGGCACAACTTGACCAGAAGAAGGGATCGGTTGGTAGGACATGTTCTGAGGCATCAAGGGATCACCAATTTAGTATTGGAGGGCAGCGTGGAGGGTAAAAATCGTAGGGGGAGACCAAGAGATGAATACACTAAGCAGATTCAGAAGGATGTAGGTTGCAGTAGGTACTGGGAGATGAAGAAGCTTGCACAGGATAGAGTAGCATGGAGAGCTGCATCAAACCAGTCTCAGGACTGAAGACCATAACAACAACAACAATGGTTTGAAAATGCTACGGTGTCAGTTGCGTGCAGTACAAATGTTCAAATGTGTGTGAATTCTAAGTGACCAGGTCATTGGCCCCTAGACTTGCACACTACTGAAAATAACAACAACACACACACTCATGCCCGAGCTCGTTCGACCTATACTTGAGTATTGCTCATCAGTGTGGGATCCGTACCAGATCGGGTTGACGGAGGAGATAGAGAAGATCCAAAGAAGAGCGGCGCGTTTCGTCACAGGGTTATTTGGTAACCGTGATAGCGTTACGGAGATGTTTAACAAACTCAAGTGGCAGACTCTGCAAGAGAGGCGCTCTGCATCGCGGTGTAGCTTGCTCGCCAGGTTTCGAGAGGGTGCGTTTCTGGATGAGGTATCGAATATATTGCTTCCCCCTACTTATACCTCCCGAGGAGATCACGAATGTAAAATTAGAGAGATTAGAGCGCGCACAGAGGCTTTCAGACAGTCGTTCTTCCCGCGAACCATACGCGACTGGAACAGGAAAGGGAGGTAATTACAGTGGTACGTAAAGTGCCCTCCGCCAAACACCGTTGGGTGGCTTGCGGAGTATAAATGTAGATGTAGATGTAGATGTAGAGGGAGGACTCGAACCTCCGGCGGGAAGGGCCACGCAGTCCGTGACATGATGCCTCAAGCCGCGCGGCCATTCCGCACGGTTGCTTGCAATACACATTTTAAGAATATATCTGAAATCTATCATCAACCGTTGGCTACTATCTAGTGAAATAGCTGCTATCTCCACTTGAATTACAGTCTTGAGGTCGGCAAGGCTGTGGGGCCGATATGTGCAAACCTTAACTTTAAGGTGACGAACGGCGCGGCCAAGTAACATCCCCCACCGAACGACATCAGTTTTCCAGGAAACGGATCTGTGAGTACTCTCACGGACACTCCAGCTGTACGCGCTGTAACACCGTCTTGTCGAAACAACTCACCATGGTTATCAAGTCCTCAATTCAAAACTTCAGTCCGTAAGAATTTCTCAAAGAAGACAACGTAACGGTGGAACATGGCATAAATCTTCAAAAAAACTATAGACTAATAATATTATTTCTGTAAACTAATTAACCTTAGAGACCAATGTAGATATTTCTGTGTTACTTACCATGTAACTGAAATTTGTTTTAAGTTTCTAAGAGGTTGTAATCGAGATGGTATGTTTGGACTGGCTGTATGTGTGTCGCCGAATGCCAACATCTTAAAAAAAAAAAAAAAAAAAAAAAGGTGGTTTGTGCATCACACTATCGTTTCCTACTAAAATTCAGAGAACGTACATTTCTAGAAGAGTCAACCAAATATATTGCTCCCTCCTACATATGCCTCACGAACAGACTTCGAAAGTAAAATTAAACAGATTCGAACTCACACGAAGACCTACCAATAGTCGTTCTTCCTGCCCACCATTCACGACTGCTACAGGGAAGTTGGGATGTGCCAGTGGGACACAAACCAGAGCCATCATATCGCGGCTCGCGGAGTAGAAATATAGATGGTGGTACTGCAGGAAATCGGCTGTGACCTCTCAAAGGAACCATCAACACTTCAACCAAAATAACTTAGGGAAACAATTTCAGTATCAGCACCATCGAGAGTGATTGGTTGATTCGGGGAGGGGACAAACAGCGAGGTCATCGGTCCCAATCGAGAGAGGATTTGAGTCCTGATAACAACTGAAGGTCCGATATCATAACCACGGTAGCCTTTCTTTCGAGCGTTTAGAAGACTAGAAAGCAGGAAGGAAGAGTGGAGTAGTTGCCTCCCTCACCGAGACGGGTACTGAATCATGCTGCTCCATAACCAGTCCATCGTCGCGTGTTTTTCACGGTAGTTTTCTTTCCTGCTTAATATAATCCATCTAGTTTTGTTTGCACTGATTGATCTATGGACAGAAAAGTAAGAGCTAAGTACCCTACGATGGCCGTCACCCCTGAGTAAGTTAATCTCTCGATGTCCCGGCTTTAGCCTAAACAACGAGCTTCAGTTAAGTACGCAACGAGCAATTTTGAGTGGTAGTCAGCTTTTACTTAAGAAAGTAGCCATGATTTTCATAGTCAAGGAAAAATCTGATGGTAATTCTGTGTGGATGATGCGGCATTTCTAACAATGGGCCAGGTAGTTGAATGGTCGAAGTACACCATTTCCTGGAATCATTTTACAGATACAGAAAACGAAAGTTTTGAACTCTCCCGATGTGTTTCTGAGCTCTAAGGCTTTGTCATTTCAGATCCGTGAACTTCATTGCAGTAAAACCTCAATAGCAGGGCAAAATGTTCTGTCAGTTCAGATCTCTGCACTTCACTGTAGTCAACCTTTGTGGTATGGCAAAAGCACAACATAGAGACCGTGTAATGTTCATTTTGGTCGCAGCAGAATATGTCTTTTATATCTAAGGGGATATAGCTATTGGGTTTTGAAAAAGAGAGTTATAAAAGAAGCGTTAGAACATTTTGAATAGTATTGGTTATGTCGTCGGCTTTTCAACTAGTCTGAAATATGGTGAAATCATTTGTCTTATGCCGTATGTCTAGACGATTATTTTAAAATTTAGGTTTTTCATATTGACAGACTGTCCTTCGATCAAAACCGTTTTCATCTCACTTTCGTTTTTCTCTAATTTGTTATAATGCTCCAGATTCAATGACTACATTTTGTCACTTTTGATGAGAGAGAGGTGGAGCGGGCTGGAGAATGATGGTTCTTGTAAACTGGTGGTCAACAGTAAAAAATTAAGCCAGTTAGTCTTATTTTATTATTTAAGGCCTGCTTTGTTACATTTCCAGCTGATTCACGGTATTATACGTGTAATTTTAAAACGATGCTCAGATCATTAGATACTGTTTGTTGTTTGTTTCATCATATATAACGAATATATTCGCGATATTCCAGTTTCTAAATTGTTAGCAAAGTTGTAAATCCAGGGGAATCTTCATTTTAGCACCGCTGAAAACTTAATGTTGGTTACGTAATTGAAACGAAACAGTGTGAGAGTCACCCACAAGTAAATACACAAACACACTCATACATGTACAATTTTCAGCGTTTCATTTTAAAATGCGGCCGCTTAGGGAACTCGCCAACTGGAATAAAAAGAAAGCCGGAGACATTTCCGTCTGGTTTTCCGAGTGGCTTGACATTTTTTTGAGAACACTGTCATCGAGAAAATTAGGAAGTTGAATTTAATAATTTGAGTTCCACCCTCTCCTGAAAGAAATTGCATTTGGCAAAAAAAGTGGCTGTTTCGTGCGCAATTTTTGCTCCTTTGTGTACGTTCCGCTGTCTCTTATTATTTAAACTGCTTCTTTGTTTCCTCCATAATGGGGCATCCCTGCAGGGGTGTCCACCCCGCCACCGCTTCATGCACGCACCCTACCCCCAACCTCCCTCCACCGCCGCCTCCCCCCTTTTACTCATACACGTGTCCTCACTCGCCAGCAACCGCAGACCGGGCGCACATGCTCATGGAGCAAATGCATTAAATGAGGAATACACGCGCGCCGTAATAAAACATGATGAAAACGGTGTTTTTGTCGTAATAGTGGCAGCTAACTGGGGAGGAAGACACAAAGGCGGTCGGCTTAGCCGCGGCTTTATTTCCTGTCCGCTCGCACATAAGGGACTCGCCCCTGCCGTCTTATAGAAGGAGTGGGCGTGCTTTTTGTGATAATCCCGCCTTGTATTCTTTTATATCAGCGCCATACGTATGCTAAAAGAGCAGGTTTGTACTTCCGTACAGTTGCGACACTGACGCAAAAATTATAGTGGTTGTGAAGTCGCGTGCTTTTCTTCATTTTTTTTTTTTTTTTTATCAAGAGCGTTCCTCTACATAAGCTACACGTGATACTTAATATATTACAGTGACATTCGAAAAGAAAAAGAAAAAAAGATAAGAAATCGCAAATACTTTATCATTTGATAAGTTATTAAGCTCTAGCGCAGAATGTCTGTCCCTTGAGTAATTCAATCTGAAATCTAAACATATGTTATCAAAAATATGCTACGTATGGCACCACACTGATATAGTGTCGTGATAATTTGTATCAGATTGTTTTCTTTCATTGTGTGGCATTTCATGCCACAGGCTAAAGAAATTATGGAGAAAGAGATGGCTATGTTAGTGACTATAACTTTATGAGCGTTTAGTCTAGACTACTTGCGGTTTTTAATGTATACACCCAGTCAAAATTGTATTTCATTCATCAAGAACTGTTCTCATTGAAACCCGAACCTCAGTTGTCTGTCCTATTCCTTTTATCAAAATCTTATACGTCTTACTGTTAGCAGCACAACGTAAAGCGAGCTTGCTGCCCATCTGATGCTTGACTGATTCACCACACTGACCTTCGAAAACCATTTCTGCAGAAAGGCGTCAGCCCGCATCTCGTGGTCGTGCGGTAGCGTTCTCGCTTCCCACGCCCGGGTTCCCGGGTTCGATTCCCGGCGGGGTCAGGGATTTTCTCTGCCTCGTGATGGCTGGGTGTTGTGTGCTGTCCTTAGCTTAGTTAGGTTTAAGTAGTTCTAAGTTCTAGGGGACTGATGACCATAGATGTTAAGTCCCATAGTGCTCAGAAGCCAAGCCAGAAAGGCGTCAGCTAGAAGCTGCTAAAAACGTCTCTTTTCATTCCACGGAAAAGTCCAACAGACTCCTTGATTTACGGAGATACGAGAAACTTCTTTAAACTTTCTTTTACGTTTAGACCTTTTTCCATGTAGTATTGTAATTGCTGATTCATTTGCTTGACATCCATTCTCATCAGCTGTATCCCCTCTTCCCATAATTGCTATTTTATTGTTTCTGCCTATGGCCTTGATTTCTCTTTACTATTATTTGTACAATTAATGGTTCAAATGGCTCTGAGCACTATGGGACTTAACTTCTAAGGTCAACAGTCCCCTAGAACTTAGAACTACTTAAACCTAACTAAGCTAAGGACATCACACACATCCATGCCCGAGGCAGAATTCGAACCTGCGACCGTAGCGGTCGCGCGGTTCCAGACTGTAGCGCCTAGAACCGCTCGGCCACTCCGGCCGGCATATAATTAATATTCAGAACAGTTTACCCTTACGCAAATGAAAAGTCTCAGACATTTAACCCAATGTAGGAACTTAGTGAGCACTGTCAACGTTCTTGAGAAGCGAACACGCTTGCCATAGGGACATTCACTCACACATTGAGGAAGAAAGAATGTTTAACGTCTCAGAAGCGACGCCTGCTTCTATCGATTTCGAGTCCAGTGACTTACCTTTGCACCTCCTCCTTGGATTCCACTAATAGAACGTGTACAATGGAATTGTCCTTTGGCTAGAAGGAAGCCAGGCACATCACGAGCAGCTGGACCATACTACGGCGCTCTCTCGCACCACACTTTGAGCACGTAAAGCCACTTCGCGAATTGAAATTAAGGTCATATAAGTTTTTCGCTGTGAAAGGTCCTTCCCACGGCTTTAAGTGGACTGATGACCTCAAATGTTAAGTTCCAAAGTGCTTAGAGCCATTTAAACCATTTTTGATCAATTTGGTATCGTTTTTATTTTATAGTACGGTTTCTTTAGCGAAGTAGTCCCTGCTTGTTTTGGGATTACAGTACTAACAATCCCTTCCATCACTTTTACACTCGTATAACCACTTCTCGAACTGAAATCGAGGTCGGATATCTTTTTTCGATGAAAGACTCTTCCCCACAGCCACCACGTGTTTCGGAAAGTATTCTCTGCTTACGAGAGAGTGATACTACTGGCGATTCCTTGCAGGATCCGTCGTCTGAGGCAGCGGTTGGTTCGAACCCAAAGTACAGTTTCTTTCTCGAAATAGTCTCTGCTTCCTAGGAATAGATAATACTGGTTATTCGTTGCATCACTCTCTTAAAAGACATGAAACCACTTCTCGAACTGAAAACCAGTGCTGATCATTTTTTGCTATGAAAGGCCCGACCCCAGGGTCTTATTACATGTAAAAAATGTTCCTCAAGATCAATCTTGGTACCATTTTATTTTATAGTACAGTTTGTCACGATGTACTTCTGTTTCCGAGAGAGTGATAGTGCTCCCGAGAGAGCGATAGCACTGGCGATTCCTTAGACGACGTAAAACCACTTCTTGAACTGAGAACCAGGATAGACACTTTTTTCGCTATGAACGGGCCTTCGCCAACTCCTCGAAAGCTATATCTAACGAATGTTCCTCAAGGATTAATCTTGGGACAGTTTTTATTTTATTTATTCCTTATACGACGTAAAACCACTTCTTGAACTGAAAACCAGGATAGACACTCTTTTTGCTATGAATGGACCTTCGCGAACGCCTCGAAAGCTGTATCTAACGAATGTTCCTCAAGGATTAATCTTGGGACCGTTTTTATTTTATAGCGAAGTGCGCTTCGTAGAGTATTCTCCACTTCTCAGCGATTGATGTTACTGGCGATTCCTTGCAGTATGCGTCATCTGAGGCAGCGGGCGGTTCGAACCCCGGCTGGGCCCCGTGCGTGCGCCGGAGGTAATCCCCGCTGCGGCGGCCGGCGCTGCTGGCGCTCCCCGCAGTCACACACGCAATTTACTCGGGCGGCGGGCGCTCGCACATAAATCTGTCCCCGCGCCGCCGTGGCGATTCATCAGGCCTCATTGTGCTGCGCCGCGCCAGCTGAGCTTCCGAGGAAGGGGCGCGCGGGCGGGGGCTGCGCTTCAAAATGGCAGAAAACCGAACGGCCAATATTTTACAAGTTTTTGACAACCGGGATGGCTTTTCCATCTTTGTGAGACTCGGATAGATGCCGGACACCTGTGCTTTTAGGGAGGGTGAGGAGGGAAGAGGGAAGGGGGGGAGGGTCTGCCCGATGGCGGGAGGAGGAAGAGGATGGCGAGCCTGCATCGGGGGGTGTCGGAGGCGCCCTGCGAGTGGCTCTAGGAAAGGGGGGGGGGGGCAGGGTCACGGCGAGAGAGTGTGAGGCAGACGAGGAGGAAAGACGGGGCGAACGAGAGAGACAGCGACAGAGCAGCGGAGGTGGCCGCGCCAGTGAAGCCGTGAGTTACTGCGAGAGAGATGGAGAGATAGACGCCAAGAAGAAAAGCCCGGGCCAGCGCGGGCGCCTTCTCTCTCTGTCCCTCTCTCTCTTCCCCCCCCCCCCCCGCCGCTCTCCTCCCCCAACCTCTCTCACGAGCACGCGCTGCTCTCTCTCTGTATATGTGAGTTTCTCACTATACCTTACTCCCCCTCTCTCCCCCTCTTACCCTGATTTATGTGATTCCGGAATCATGGCTTGGAGGAGAGCAAGCATACAGCTTGGATATTTATTTTATACATCTGTTCCCCTTGACATAATGTCCCTCTATATATCGTGTGCATGCTTTTAGAGTGAAGGCTGCTGGTTCTGCTGCCACTACTGGCGGACAGAGAGGGGCAGAGACAGACAGAGAAAGGGAAGGAGACGAGCGGCAGCAGGAGGAGGAGCAGACGCAGACGGCGAGAGGAACAGACTGCCGCGCTGTGGTGCGGGGGCGGAGGTCGAGTCGCCACGCACCTACCAGAAAAACGCCCCTTCTCGCCCTTTTTTCCCCCGCCTCCGTGCTTTGTCCAAGGATTTGTTGGGTGTTTCACTTTTAGCGCACTTTCTCTTCCACCATGCTTGACCAGGTGCTCGTGAATCAATGACATCTTGTCAACGATTGCTCCGGAGAACGTTTGATTCCTAATACACCTGAATACATTCTGAAATTTGAAAAAAAAGAAAGAAACATTACGTCCCATGAGCTTTGCTGTAACTACTTTGTTTAATACTGTCTTCTGATAAAATTTAATTATCAGGGCAGGAAATTTGCTTTCTTCATGTGTGTCTGTCCGTCCTGTCTTTCTTACGACACGATACTGGCATACCGTTGCTCAAAACTGTATGGAAAGTCATTGCTCGAGTCTCGACGCGACACAAACGAATGTGTTCCTACTACTAAGAAACTATTTGTCTTGGGGTTATAGATCATGCGAAGCTGAGGAAATTAGATTAGGAAATGAGCCTCTAAAACGCGTGGTCCAGGCTTGCCATTTGGTTGGCGAAACAACTGGCGATGGCAGAAGTGGGAGGAGATAAAAATAAAAACTTCCAGTAGTATGAAAAGAATATACAAAAAAGAGAAATTTGTTAAGGTCGTAAAGTCATAAGTTTGGAAGTCTTTTCCGAAAGTATTCTCCTGAAGGATACTCGAATATGGGAGTAAACGTAGATGACAAATCATTAAAAAAAATACTCGAAAAGATAACTGAAGTTTCTGAAACGTGTTGTTCAAGAAAAATATTGCACATTAGTTGGATAGGTCGGATAAATGATGAAGAGGTTCTCACTCGTGTCGGGGAGATATGGAATGTGTGACCCAAATTCACTAAAAGTAGGGAAGCGTTGATAGGGATCAACGTGAGGCCACTTTGGTAGGTGCGTTCCATAAGTAATGCGACCAAATTCATAAAAAAATAATTTACTGAATATACTTGCACAAATATTCAAATATTTTCGAAATAGCACCCTCTTGCGTCCATACACTTCTGGAGGCGGTGTTTTCATGCCTGGAAGGCATCCTGGAATGCCTTTTACGGAATGTCCTTTAGAGCTGATGTAATATGCACCTGGATGCTTTCAATCGTGTCCCAGTGCTTTCAGGACTCCTTTTAACCGAGGAAACAAAAAGAAGTCAGCGACAGCCAGGTCGACTGTAGGGAGACTGGGGAACCAATGGGGTCTTGGTCCTGGCCAGGAAATCGTTGACAATGAAGGCGCTGAGACTCGGCGTGTTGTCGTGGTGAACTTATCCACGTGTCCTAGATGTCGCTTCTGCAACGCGAGACCCTCCTTTTCAGTCTTTTGAGCACTTCAAAGTAGAAAGCTCGCAGCCGAATGAGATAAAGAGCGTGTTGAAGCTAACACACCCCTCCACTTAGACCAGACGGCTACAACACGCTGTGGTGTACCGTTGCGTCAGAAAAAAAATTGGTCGCATTACTTATGGAATGCACTCTGTATGTGGAAGTAAACGTAGACGACGAATTATAAAAATATATTCGAAAAGATAACTGAAGTTTCTGAAACTTGCTGTTCAAGAAGAATGTTGGACATTAGTTGGATAGGTCGGGTAAATGATGAAGAGGTTCTCACTCGAGTCGAGGAAATAAGGAATGTGTAACACAAATTCACTAAAAGTAGGGATGCGTTGATAGGGAACACCGTGAGGCCACTTTGGTAAAGATGCGGAGGGTGGGGGATAAAAACTGTAGAGAGATGCCAGGGCTTGACTACAGTGATCAGATTCAAATGGATGTAGGTTACGGTAGTTAAGCAGAGGTGAAAAGGCTTGCATAGGATGATCTAGCATGGGGAGCTGCATCAGACCACGCTTAGGGGTGAAGACCACATTAACTATAATGTATTATAGGGTCTTCTCATGACATTAAATTGTTTAGAGCAGAATATTTGCTTTCGCATATGCATCTGTCTTATGTTTCTCACGTCAAACAATATCTCATTGCTCGAGGTTCCATGCAATTAAAAAAAAAAAGGAAAAACGAGAATGCTCGCATTACTACGGGACTATTAACCATGGCATATAACTGCGTGTTTATTTTTCGACACTGAAATCTGTCGCTACACTGTGGTAAGTATCATCAAAATCCAGAATGAAGTTTCACTCTGCGGCGAAACAATGTGTGATGATGTTAAAAAGTTAAAAACGTTTTTATTGAATTGTGTGGAACATCCATTTCACCTCGTTCAAGAGCAAAAAAGTCATGTATTAAGACGATTTACAACTGAGGATGACCCCACGGGGTCAGAAATGCATCATGTATTTAATAAAACACAAAAATTTGTGGCGGAAGGCGTTTTTTAATACATACTTCCAGCGCATTGTGTAATGGATTGGAGAGTCTGTAGATGTAGCATCATGGGATGGAGATTGGAAGTGAAACAGCGGAGGTGCAGTGCGCTCTGCTGTGCACAATTCGTTGATTTGAAGATGCGTGAAACAGTTAATGATAATACATTTTATCGACGCTATAATTGACAACAACTGTGTGCCAGTCTCCCTTTCAAACGTATTTCATGAATTATTGAACAGTATTCCATCACATATATTCAGAGTTGCTTACTCCTATATTCTTTATTGTAGTATATGCTTCGCACCCTTTGTAGATACCACCATTTTATCTCGTCTTACACGTAGCTCTCTATCCTGCAGTGTAATAAGAAGTCTGAATAGGAGTGGTACAGGTGAGTGATGGCTATAGGCATGCACTAGTTGTCCTTGGGTGAGTTTTTCCAGCGAGCCGTATTTTTCCAGTTGTGCGTGTCTTATTTCCACAAGCTTGCATCCATCTACATGACAAGTGCTGCTCCGACCTGTTCCTTAGTAATCTGACGTTTGATATGTCTGCCGCATTTCTCAACGTCTCAAGCCGGGTCTCACGGAGTAACCGATATTTCGGTCAGCTACCTTCAATTTAAGGCATAAAAATTACGACTGAACTTGCTTCACCCGTAGTTTTCGGAGTGGAAACATCTCGCTGAGTGAAAATGCTTCGTTACAGATTATACACAAAACAAATTTCAACTAATTTTCGAGTGTCTCTTTCTCTCTCTCGCTCTGTCTCGTACATACACATCTCTCGGCCTAGAAGGACTGATCGCTTCTTCGCCGTGTAATATGTTCTCAGCTACTACACGCCTATTCATTCTACACTGAAGACCCAAAGAAACTGGTAGAAATGCCTAACATCGTGTAGGGCCCCGGCGAGCACGCAGAAGTGCCGAAACACGACGTGGCATGGACTCGACTAATGTCTGAAGAGTGATGGAGGGACTGGACACCATAAATCCTGCAAGGCTATCCGTAAATCGTTAAGAGTACGAGGGGTTGGACATCTCTTCTGAATAGCACGTTGCGAGGTATTCCAGATATGTTCAATAATGTTCTTGTCTAATGAGAACGGTGGCCAGCGGAAGTGTTTAAACTAAGTTCCTGGAGCCACTCTGTAGCAGGTCTGGACGTGTGGGGTATCGCACTGTCCTGCTGGAATTGCCCAAGCCCGTCGGAATGCACAATGGCCATGAATGCATGCAGGTGATCAGACAGGATTCTTACGTACGTGTCACCTGTCAGAGTCGTATCTAGACGTTATCGGGGTCTCATATCCCTCCAGCTGTACACGCCCTATGCCATTACAGGGCCTCCATCAGCTTGAACAGTCCCCTGTTGCCGGGCAGGGTGCACGAATTCATGAGGTTTTCTCCACACCCGTACACGTCCATCCGCCCCATACAATCTGAACGAGACTCGTTCGACCAGGCAACCATTTTTCCAGTCATCAACCTTCCAATGTCGGTGTTTTAAGAGGACAGACTAGGTGTAAAGCTTTTTGTCGTGCAGTACGTGCCGTCATCAAGAGTACAAGAGTGGGCCTTCGGCTTCGAAAGCCCATATCGATGGTGTTTCGTTGAATGGTTCGCACGCTGGCACTTTTTGATGGCCCAGCACTGAAATCTGCAGCAATTTGCGGAAGTTTGGCACTTCTGTCACGTTGAACGATTCTCTTCATTCGTCGTTGGTGCCTGTCGTGTAGAATCTTTTCCGGCCTCGGAGATGTCGGAGACTTGATGTTTTACCGGATTCCTGATATCCACGGTACACTCGTGAAATCTTCGTACGGGAAAATCCCCACTTCATCGTTACCTCGGAGATGCTGTGTCCCATCGCTCGTGCTCCGACTATTACACCGCGTTCAAACTCATTTAAATCTTGATAACCTACCATTGTAGCAGCAGTAAACGATCTTTCAACTGCGCCAGACACTTTTTGTCTTATGTAGGCGTTGCCGCCCGGAGCGCCGTATTCTGCTTGTTTACATACCTCTGTTTTGAATACGCTTGCCTATACCAGTTTCTTTGCGCTTCAGTGTATGATACCTGTTACAGAATGTTTCCTTGCTTTTCTTCCTGTAGTCATTTTAACATTGAAATCTGTGAAATTGGTCCTCTCTTGCCACAAATGCAAACTAATAACTTACGCCTGAAACAGGAAAGTGCACTTCATTAATCATCTTTTTTATGCTGCTTTCAACGAAAAGAGAAGGAAGTGGGTCCTAATGTGATAGGCGAAGAGCGACAATGCAGACCGGGAAACAGCCTGTTTGAAATGTCTACTTGCAGCCATATTATTCATAGTCGTTGGTGTGAAGGCCTAAATGTCTTGGGTCGCATCCGGTCTGAGATTTATTTTTATGTAGCTCCGCTGCGGCAAACAAAAAACTGGTTCTGTGGATAGTGCAGTTCGTTACGTAAACCTACCCCGAGTAACAAATTGCTCTCCGCAGCACTGCCCAATAAAAGTTTAATTCTGAATAAAATAATATTAAATTGTATACCATATATTACAAAAATGAAATTAAGTAAGGTTAATCTACGACCCGTACTAATCCAAGCGGCATATTCAAATGGGGGTGGCGGTATTCGTGCCCGGGTGAAAGTCTACTGGGAGCAGTGGAATGGCAGAACTGAATGGCTTCAGGCTATTAGCCGTGGACGGCAATTTCTGCCCCACAGATCGTTGCAGAAAGAGATACGTGTGAATGGAACATATCTGAACTCTCATCACATTTCTTATAATATTTTACTGTTTGCCTCTTTTGCATTATAGCAAGCGATATTTCTGCCTCGCGTGCAGTACGTATTATGCGAGTATAAATGTGGATACAAGCGGCTGACCGGATGGCATTTCGTAAGGAAATACTAATCGAGCTACAAAAAGGGTGACAATAGGACTACTCATCCAGAGTTATGTTTCCAGCCATTTCCGTAAATCGCGCAAGTGGAATACAAGGATAACTGCTTTGAAAGGGCATGCCTGATTTCCTTCCTTCCCCTTCTCCAATACGAGGTTACATTCCGTCTACAGTGACCCCGTTGTCTACGGGACGTTAAACCTCACTCTTCTAGTGGAGATAATCTTAAAAAATAAGTGGAACAACTTAACAGAGAAAATCTGAAAGTTGGCAATTACAATTAGTCTAAAATAATGCATAATCAACGTATCTAAAAGGAAATAGTGGAAATAATCGGTAAAAAAAAAATGAAATTATTGTGTGGTATTGTTGGCCGGGAGGCCCCATCCGGGGAAGTTCGGCCGCCGGGTTTCAGACGACGCCACATTGGGCGGCCAGCGCGTCGATGATGATGATGATGAGATGATGAGGACAACACAACACCCAGTCCACAGCCGGAGAAAATCTCCAAGCCGACCGGGAATCGAACCCGGGCCGCAACACGGTAGGCAAGCACGTCACCACGCAGCTAATCAGGCGGACAGAAACTATCGGTGAAGTCCTAGAACAAGTGGACGAGTTTTTATATTGAAGATGGTTGATGGCAACGGCTCGACTGCCAGGGAAAAAATGAAAAGAAGATTACAGACATCTTGAGGCGCTTTTGGCATACTTAATATGGTTTCGTAAAGTAAGCTTCGTATGGAAATCCTACCAACATTTGGTGTGTCTTACAACAGGATTTGACTTAAAGGCAGTGAGACATGGACTTTTAATGTCAAAACTATTCTGAAACCGATGACAGATCGGCGAACGATGATGAAACGCAAATTGGGAGCGCTTGGAGAGACTGACGAATGTGGTTATGTGGTTAACAGGACTTGTTGCTAATCAATGTTTTTCTAATAAAAATGCATGCTGACCATAATCGGAGTAAGGGACGTCGAGAGCACGATGTGGTAAATGGATACAATACGTTGTTCCTGAAAGAACATCATCTCGAACTCGTGCACTCTTGCAAATAATACTGATTTATTATTCGAGCGTAATACGAAAAGTCTTCGTCATCTGGAGGTTGTTATTTGTAACAGTGAGTTACATACAACACTTTCCGAGGCTCACGAGAGAGGCAGGTCGTGGCGCGTACGTCATAGCACGTGACACAAATGTCAGCGGCCGACTCCATCGGGGAGCGAGTAACTATTACAGACGAGTTTAATAACTCTTGACTGCACGTTTAAATGCACGCAAGATTTCGACAGCACAGAGCAAAGTTAAGACCTTTAGAGGGTAGTCTTTCAATTACATATTGATTTTCCGCGTGCCCAAGCTGAGCGTTCGCGAAGTGTGACGTGCAAGGCGACTAGTGTGACGTCACAAGTTCGTGACAGGGCTCGTATTTCTCGTGGGCCCTAACACTTCCCGGGTAACATCAGTTGCTTTTAGCATCACCGAATGTGTTATGCGTCAGGTGAAGAATTTCTCTTCTAATAAGTACCTGAGGTTGTTAAAAATACCATATTTTCGTACTGATGTTACATACTTTGCCTTTTTTTACTTTGTAAAGGCAAGTGCTATTAAGTGACGTCATTTAGAGGAGTCCAGTGACAAGGGACAAACGAGCATTGTATTTCATTGAAGGTCCGTTCGATTAAGAGGCTACACTGAATGAAGCTGAGAAGTTATTTCCATTGGAAAAAGTGACGATTTGAGAAAAAGTGCCGCATCTTGTAATTTAGACTCCAGTCACCTGATTTCCAGGAAACGTCTGGTATCTCTATCCGAGCGCACCGGTTCCAGACTGCCAGCCAATGGGAACAACGAGTTGGGAGTCGCATTGTTTCTCACACCACAAAGAATGGAAGTCTAAGCGGTGATAGGAAAGGGAAACTGTCATCCCACACCGTACTAAAAAAGGGAAGCACCCTGATCGCTAAAAGATACTCACATCGGTTGTTAAATGTGTTTTTGGGGTGAATCTCTACCAAAATGTGATAGTTTTGCTTCGTTACATTCTTTCAGTCTAGCCGCAAATATCGATCATATCTAAAATAAGGAATAAAATATCAGACACTAACATGTAATGAGACAGTAATTAACTGTCTTTCTCTTCCCGTAGCTTAATATTCTCGATAATAATATCTTCCTTAATTCTTTCTATACGGCTTTCATCTGGAACTCTGTGTCTGAAGTTTCTTTAATTCACATTTAAAATGTTTCCCGTTAGCGGTGTTATGAATACTGGCTGTCGCTAATATCACCAGGTACATAAGCCACGAAGATTGTGATACTCGTCTGGCTGATGTAGTTGCCTTAACAATGATCGCATACAAACAAAAAAAAACTAACGACCTGACTTAGTGACACTAATTCAACTAATAGGAGGAACACCTTTCCATTTTTGTTCATCTTGAAGGCCTTTTATGGCTCATAGAACGCGGTACTTACTCCGGTGTGTAAGTAAACAGTAAATTATATCTGATGATACTATTCTGAGCAAAACGTATTTTCTTGCTGCTCTCTTTTAAATTCTAATTCTTAGTTTGTTTTTTTTTGCAGCGTCCTATTCTGGCGTTC
Source organism: Schistocerca cancellata (assembly GCF_023864275.1). Classification (NCBI taxonomy): domain Eukaryota; kingdom Metazoa; phylum Arthropoda; class Insecta; order Orthoptera; family Acrididae; genus Schistocerca; species Schistocerca cancellata. The sequence goes on from NC_064626.1 coordinate 237,849,872, forward strand.
TAATGGCCTGCATCCAGTCTGTTCTTCGCTGGCTTTGTTTCAAGGAATTTTCATCTTCCACTGTCATAATATCAGTCCGACTGACCGTCTCAGCTGAGTCTAGACGCTTGCATTTGTGTTCTAGTTTGCCTTTCTCGTGAAGTGAGCAGCTACATAATTTAGCAATTCGACCTCATTCGCTTGTCAACTCATGAAATTTAAAGATTTCGTTTTTATGGCCATAACGTCCGTAGTTGTTCCATAATTGCTGAAGGTATTCTAAATCCATCTGTGCAATTATGCCACTGGTGATTTCTTATATCAGTGGAACGAAACGCATTTGCTTACAAAAATATGCACTTTGTTGTTGTGGCACAGACGGATTTAAAATACCTCCAAAAATGTAAACTGTTGTTTTGTTTTTCTTTTCTTGTAGTTTTGTTGAAACTCACATTTAAAGTATATATGTGGAACGGAGAGGCCCATAATTCCAAAGGATATGTGTTGTTCGCTGGTGGACTCGTCTGCTAGTCGCTGAATTGTCCACACACACACACACACACACACACACACACACACACACACACACACACACACACACATTGTGTCCTACTGATAAGTGAATAAAAGACCAAAGAAAAATCTTAAGTGGCAGGCATTTGAAGAAAAATGCCATACAGAGATTGTAACGAGTATAAATCATCAGCTGAGGATGCAGATAGGAGGGGCGTGTGATCAGCACACCGCTCTCCCGGTCGTTATGATGGTTTTCTGTGACCGAAGCCGCTACTATTCGGTCGAGTAGCTCCTCAGTTGTCATCACGAGGCTGAGTGCACCCGAAAAAATGGCAACAGCGCATGGTGGACCGGATGGTCACCCATCCAAGTGCCGGCCACGCCCGACTGTGCTTAACTTCGGTGATCTGACGGGAACCGGTGTATCCACTGCGGCAAGGCCGTTGCCCTGTTTACATATTAAGATACCAAATATTAAAATATCTGCAGTTCTACCCATTACAACCTCTATTTCGTAACAACCTGCGTAGCAGATTCTGATAAGCGGCTTCAGGCAGAAACTACACTCTAACAGATAACTTTAGCAAGTAGTATCTTGCACAGGAGCGTCCCACTATCTATTTGTGAATGAAATGGGACTAAAGTTAAATAGGTGCCACAATAAAAAGCGTCATCTGTAACGCAGTTCACAGTGATTCACAGAGTATATACGTAGATGAACTGAAAATAAAATTACGTCGTCCTCTTTCTTTTTTGACGCACTGTTTCATCGTTTTGAGGGGCATTAGGAACGATATATTGTTTTCTACATGTGACTTGTTTATTTTGTCTCATTTGCACACTGACAGAAATGAAAAGTGGTACACCATGAAACACCAGTCCGATATATATCAAACTTCGGGTAAATGTTCATTACATTGAATTTTCATTCCATTCACAACTAATGTGCAGCATCAACGTCAGTAAGACGAGTATACTACTATATTTGTTGTGCCATGGAAGCAAGCCGGCCGAAGTGGCCGTACGGTTCTAGGCGCTGCAGTCTGGAACCGCGAGACCGCTATGGTCGCAGGTTCGAATCCTGCCTCGGGCATGGATGTGTGTGATGTCCTTAGTTTAGTTAGGTTTAACTAGTTCTAAGTCCTAGGGGACTAATGACCTCATAAGTTGAGTCCCATAGTGCTCAGGGCCATTTGAACCATTTTTTTGAACCATGGAAGCAAACAGCTTCTGAATGTCATGTTACTATGCCTAAACACATGCCGTTTCACTTCGTGAAAACTGCTTGCATGAGAACGGTGTGAAAGTATATGCCATCTCGTCAGATTCTGGACATGCTTGATGGGTGATAAATCGGGGGACTGGTAAGGCCAGCCAAGTATCCGTATGTTCCTCAAGACGATTGTGACGCGAACTCCAGTTCAATACTTTCATTATCCTGCTAGAATATGCCATTTGGTATCCTGATAACTAGGAGAATAACAAAAGTATTTGTCATTCTTGGCACTTATCGGTGAGAATGCAGCCTCTCTTCAACAATTACCAGATCAATCCCGAACCAGTTGCACAGTCCTAAGGTTCCCTTATGGGGTAGTTCTTCTGCAAAAACCCTGCTTACTGTCTCCACACTACTGTTCTGCAGTCACTGAGCTATAGAAAAAATCTGTACTGTCTGTTGATATGACGTTCCCATGCCCCTAATGCCATTGGTTCAACTTTTGTCGAAGTCCGACAGATTGCTATAAAATATGCTCGTCCTTTGTGTATTCTAACTCGTCCTCTCTACCTGAAAAGTTCCAGTAATATTAAAAACACTTAGTAGCCAATATGTGCTGACACCATACTTCAGTTGTAGGCATGCTTTATTCTGTTGGTGTAAGAATGAAATTTTAATCATCATGTCCCAAAGGCATGTACATTTCTGTAGCCGAGTGGTCAACGTGGCTGAGTGCCAAGCGGAGAATGTTATAGTTTCTAAAGCGAATCTTCCATTACTGTGGCTGTTTACGGACGATTCAGACACTATAGCGGTAATTTTGTCATAAATATATTTTTTGTTTATCTGACGATATATTCACTTTATACAAAGATGCATTTTGAGAATTAGTTTAAAAAAATTCAACAGCAAACCCTTTTTAGCAATACCAATTTATTTATTAATTGTTTATTATTTGATAATTTATTATTTATTAATAATATTAATTATTTCAACTCTAGATAAGACTTATGTCATCATTTATATGTCTGTGTTTCTTGTAATGATACGTAATTGATGTTGAAACATAACAGTAAGTTTCCAGTTTTAATGTTTGCAATTTTTTTGCTGTTTTTATCCATTTTTACCTCTAAAAGTCTTTACATAAATACATGCCCTCAAGGAACGTTCAGTATACTGAATTTGATGAAAAATCTAAGAACGCAATTCACACGAACATAGTGTTAGCTCATCAGAAGTTCTAGAAGTTTCGAGAGGAAACAGCTTATCAAATATTATTGTTCACAGGAGATAACTTCGTCAGACTGTTTATGGTGTGGATTAAATTAACATCTGTAAAGTTCTTTGCGGTGTATTGGACAAATAAACAATGAAAAGAGTTCTATGTTTTATTTTTCAAATTCTCATGTGAAAATCTGAAACTACGTGTGAAATTTTATGTGGAATGGTAAATAAACCACATTTTCTGACAGAGTAGCTATTAACTACATGCCATATCATTTAACACCCTGGGCCTCAAATACGATACTACGCAATATATCAATGCCTCTCGACACTGACGCTATCTCAAAAATGCCAAGTAGGCGTTTTAGAGTTGTTAGTTATCATCTTTCTTGCATCTGAATAATCGCTGCTCGTTAAACAGTGAATGATTTTAAGCAATGTCAACCTGAACTACAAACATAAATTTCTTATTGCTAAAGCAAGGGATAGCGTCACGGTGTTTAGTTCGCGGCACTGCCATGGATTTTTCCTTGTTGGGAAGATTGGAACAGGGTGCACTCAGCCTCGTGATGCCATTTGAGGAGCTACTTCAATGAGAAGTAGCGGCTCCAAGGTCTGTAGAGCCGGTAACGACCGGGATAGCGGTGTGTATTGACCCCTCGCCCGCTCATACCGCATCCGAATGACGCCAGTGGCAGAGGATGACACTGCGATCAGTCGGTCTTGATCGGTCCGTTTGAGGTCAAAATGTCGGAGCTTTGCGCTGCCCACAGGCATGAAAATTGTGGAATATCATAAACTGCTTGGCAAATTAAAACTGTGTGCCGAACCGAGAGCACCGAGAGAGGTGGCGCAGTGGCTAGCACACTGGACTCGTATTCGCGTCCGGCCATCCTGATTTAGGTTTTCCGCGATTTCCCTATATCGCCCCAGGCAAATGCCGGGATGGTTCCTTTGAAAGGGCATGGCCGACTTCCTTCCCGTCCTTCCCTAATCCGATGAGACCGATGACCTCGCTGTCTGGTCTCCTTCCCCAAACAACCCAACCCAACTCAACCGAACCCAGACTCAAACTCGGGAAAATTGCCTTTCGCCTACTTACTGAGCTACCCAAGCACGACCCGTCCTCACACCCTTACTTCTGCCATTACCTTGTCTCTTCGAAACGCCATGCCATGTCTCTGCAATATCCTTTCTTCCAGGACGTCTAGTCCTGCAATTTTCGCAGCAGAACTTCTGTGAAGGTAAGAAGGCAGGAGACGATGTACTGGCAGAAGTAATGCTTTGATGACGGGTACTCCCGGCCGCTGTGGCCGAGCGATTCGAGGCGCTTCATTCCGGAACCGCGCGCCTGCTACGGTCGCAGGTTCGAATCCTGCCTCGGTCATGGATGTTTGTGATGTCCTTAGGTTCGTTAGGTTTAAGTAGTTCTGTTCTAGGGGACTGATGACGTCAGATCTTAAGTCCCATAGAGCTTAGAGCCATTTGAACAATTTGATGACGGGTACAGAGCCACGCTTCGTTTCAAAAATGGTTCAAATGGCTCTGAGTACTATGGGACCTAACAGCTGAGGTCATCAGTCCCCTAGAACTTAGAACTACTTAAACGTAACCAACGGAAGGACATCACACACATCCATGGCCGAGGCAGGATTCGAACCTGCGACCGTAGCGGTCGCGCGCTTCCAGACTGAAGCGCCTAGAACCGCTCGGCCACAAAGGCCGGCGCCATTCTTGGGTAGCTCAAACGGTAGAGCACTTGCCCACGAAACGAAAAGTTCTGGAGCTTGAGTCTGGTCGGCACACAGTTTTAACATGCCAGGGAGCTTCGTATCAGAGCACACTTTGCTGCAGAGTGAAAATCTCGTTCTGGACTGGACTATCAAATTGGTGGCATTCGGTCAAGGAGTTCATAGCGCAAGTGTATTTCAGGAAGGAAATGAAACAGACTGTTGGGGTGAAATGATCGTATGGCATTAACGGAAGGGAGCCCATATCGCCAGCTCGGTGGCCGAGCGTTCCTAGGCGCTTCAGTCTGGAACCGCGCGACCGCTACGGTCGCAGGTTTGAAGCCTGCCTCGGGCATGGATGTGTGTGATGTCCTTAGGTTAGTTAGGTTTAAGTAGTTCTAAGTTCTAGGGGACTGATGACATCAGGTGTTAAGTCCCATAGTGCTCAGAGCCATTTGAACTATTTGAGCCCCTATCTGGAGAAGGTCGGCCGCCAATATGCAAGTCTTGTCACCTAACGCCCCACTGGGCAGTTTGTGTGTGGATGATTATGAAATGGTTATGAGAGGACCACAACAGCCAGTCTCGAACGGAGAAAATCTCCGACTAGGCTGGGAATCGAAGCCGGGCCCGCTACATGGCAGTCAGATGCGCTGAACACTCAGCCAAGGGAAGCAACGAAGAAAATCTGCAGTTTATAGATTCGATAGCCCTGCTGGCGTATGCCTTTCAGGGATTGATTTCCTCCGTTGTGCCCTACATATCAGTTTTCAGACCCAGTGCCCTGCCTACACGGTGCTCGAGATCCAGTAGCCCGCTGGTGACAAGAGCGCACTGTACCCGCGTTGTCTCTCCAATTAGCGACCTGGGCGACCCATCAAAACGGCGGCGGCCGCTGCTGGGGATAGGACGGCGCGCGGCGGGGCTGGTTTTTTGGCCGGCGACGGATGCGGTGATTGATGCCGCAGCTGTTGTCGGGGCGCGCGCAGTCAGCGCGGACTTGTATACTACCGCTGTCTCTGCTGAAGTATTGTGCCGGCTCTCTAAATATATTGTAGGTCCGGCCCAGGTCGGCGGCATTCCTGCCGCCTGGCAGATGCGAGCTCGGTATTTCACTTTTACGCGACGTTCTTGGCAAGTTGTGACGGCGTCGTTTCTCTTTTGTTCGCAGGTAAGTACGCCACCGGCGGCGCAGGGGCAGCGGCTAGCTACCCGCCGACCCCGCCGTGGCTGCGACGGCGCCGCTGGCACCAGCTTCGCCCCTGCGGTGTCGCCGGCAGGCACTCGGCAGCTTAACCCACGAGACGCCAAGTAATGACGTACACTCTTTACTGCCAGTCCGCCCAGATGGATGATTAATCAACTGTGATTCGCATTGTCCCTGACCTCTCGCAGCTGGCAGTGTTTCAGCGAACAGTGTAAACAAGTTAACGACTGGCCTTCTTCATTGTGGATGCCACGTGGAGGAATTTTCGTAATAAGGCTTCCAGTGGCTGCTGTTCAATCTTGCGTAAATGAGGTTAGCTCCAGTTCGTATCGACATAGCTTCCTCCTTAGTAGACAAAAGCGTTAGCCACAGGAGTTTGGAACGTTGAGTAGCAAAGCCAGACAAGAAACATGTTCTAACGAAGAAATTCCATATTAGCCACTGATATTATCTTGAAATGATTGAAAACCTTACAGACGGCTTAATTTCCTGTTACTCAGTGAGAAAAGGGGCGCAAGGTTTGGTGCTGAAAACCTTGAAAAGGTACAAATTTCTTTCTCTCCAACAGTTACTTCATTTTCTTATGGTATAATCTGTTTCGAAATACGTAACAGAAGATAAGAAAAGCGAAAAAAAGAGCAAATAAATTAGCTGTTGTAAAGACAGAAAATTCCACGTGCTCAACAATCTGTTTAAACATATTAGGTTTTGTATAACTCAAAATACCAAGAGCCAGCGTACTTCTCAGCACAATCAAAAATAACAGGTCCCGCGTTAAATGAATATTTGTCGATGTTCTAATAGAAAATAACTAAAAGTGCGTTAATTGAAAGAGCATTGCATATCTTCAAATTGCTTTTCCAAATGAAAAATATTCATTCCTGTTTGAGAAAAAAATATGGCTCAACATTTGCGAGTACATTATGTTTTATTACTGATGGACTGAATGGATTTAGTACATTTGCCAGCTGCAGTATTTAACCTCAGAGTTAAACAGAAAGTGTTACTTTTAGATCCTGTTTTTTACGATTGCTTTCAAATTTTATTCGTAAGACGTCAACGTTTTAAGGATGTCTCAAACCCTCACAAATAACCAGAGCGCAGGAAACAACGGTAAAACCTATGAAGGCACTGGCAGTGAACATAAAATATTTCACAATGAGTGACGTGTTTATCGTAAGAAATAATTCTAAAAAGGAACTAGTACATAATACGGATGCCTTTCTTGTACGTTATTGTAAATATATTTCACTTACATACAGATCCACCCTCTGTTAAAGACTCTATGTACCCAGTAATATTTTCTCTGCCAAGACAATGAATATTTTCTAAGGATAACGAAAGCAGATATAAGTTGTGTGACGTTCACAGCGTTATTGGAACATCACAATCACTATTTAAGATCTTAAATCAGAACTTTACACTACTTTAATCTTGTATAATCAACTTCCCACAATTTTTTTCCCTTTATTCCGTCTAATCTCACGATATTGTTGCCTGTCTTTTTTTTTGTTTTTTCTTTTAACCATTGTCGAGATGTTAGTAGAAGTCTGAGGGGATCGTATATACCGGTTCATATACTATCCGAGATATTGGTTTTGTATTGAGTTATTGTTTTTATCAATACAGATAAATGCACTACATATTGCTATATCGTTTCACAAGAATGTCTCTACGGCTCCTCCCACCACGTCTCTCACCCATCCGTCTCCCTCGCTGTTCATGACACCTCTGTTGACTGTACTTGTGTGATGCGTCCTAGGGGCAGTCTTTTGTCATTGTCGTGAAGTTCCATATGCTAATGTACCTCCTCCAGAACACGAAAAATAGCATGCCATTTGCTACCCGGGAATCTGTGCATGTATTCATATAGCATTTTATTTAATGTTTGTGATACACTGGGCGATACAATCAGTAATGACGCAATTAAAACCCATACTCATGCCCAAAGAGGAGCGCAATCACGCCTTGTCCTCCTTATGATTCAGCTACGCTATGCAGAAACAGCTGAGGTCAACGCAAAGAAAGAAAGAAAGAAATAATACATATTACGATGGCCATTAAGAAATTAATATCTCCTTTTTCTGATTCATTAAGTGGGTAATGTAGTATACTTTTTATACAGCCCATTGCAGTAACAGCTCCCTACATCAACTTATGGCAAGACTGTATAAGTTTATAGAATGACGGACATTGTACGTATGTGACAGCATTCTGAGACTGAATTCCTTACTACAGAGATGAAACGCCCTGTAGCATAGTGATGCTACAGTGGATATCAGTACTGTTAGACGATGCGTTCATTGCTGTAGAAAAGCTGAAGAGCAAACGTAGTTGGTTGATGCAATGCGGAGCGTCCGGCCAGCGACAGCAATGATTTCACGCAGCATCCGGAGGGAGTGATTCTGGTTGATTTTTTGGAGACAGGGAGTCCGATAAACTCTATCCATTACGTGAAAACCTCCAGGACGTTCAAGGGCCTTCTTCAGAGATTGGCGTATCAAAGTTTACGGTGGATGTTCTTCGTTTGCACAACAATGCAAGATCGCACCTTTGAAGAATTGGATACCTTGAGAAATTGTGTGCGCCAGTGGCTGTGGAAGAATAACTATGCTTTTTTCTGCACAGGTGTACACTGAGGTGACAAAATTCATGGGATAGCGGCATGCACATATACAGCTAGCGGTAGTATCCCATGCTGAAGGTATAAGAGCGCGGTGCATTGCCGGACCTGTCATTTGTTCTCAGGTGATTGATATGGAAAGGTTTCGAATATGACTATAGCCGCACGACGGGAATTAACAACTTTGAACGCGGAATGGCAGTTGAAGCTAGACGCATGGGTCATTCCATTTCGGAAATGGTTAAGGGAATTCGGTATACCTAGATCCACAGTGTCAAGAATGAGCCGAAAATACCAAATTTCGGGCATTATCTCCCATCACAGACTACGCAGTAGCCGATGGCCTTCATTTAACGACCGATAGCAGTGGCGTCTGTGTAGAGTTGACACTGCTAACAGACAAGAACGCTGCGAGTAATAAATGCAGAAATCAACGTGGGACGTAAAACACACGCGTCCGTTAGGGCAGTGCAGAGAAATCTGGCATTAATGGGCTATGGCAGCAGACGGCCCACAAGAGTGTCTTTGCTAACAACACGGCATGGCCTGCAGCACCTCACTTGGGCTCGTGAGCATATCGATTGGAACCCAAATGACTGGAAGACCGTGACCTGGTCAGATGAATCACGATTTTAGTCGGTAAGAGCAGGTGGTAGCGCTCGAACGTGGCGCAGAATCAAATGTTCAAATGTGTGTGAAATCTTATGGGACATAACTGCTAAGGTCATCAGTCCCTAAGCTTACACACTACTTAACCTAAATTATCGTAAGGACAAACACACACACCCATGCCCGAGGGAGGACTCGTACCTCCGCCGGGATGAGCCGCACAGTCCATGACTGCAGCGCCGCTCGGCTAATCCCGCGTGGCGCGCAGAATTCACAAAGCTAGGCACTGCGCAGTCTGCTGGTGTCTCCGTAATGGTGTGGACTGTGTTTACATGGAATGGACTGGGTTCTCCGGTCCAACTGAACCGATCATTGACTGATCATATTTGGTTACTTGGAGACCATTTGCAGCCACTCATGGACTTCATGTTCCCAAACAATAATGGAATTTTTATGGATGGCAAAGTGCCGTGTTACCGACTACAGTTGTTCGAGACTGATTTGAAGAACATTCTCGACAGTTGGAGTGAATGATTTGTCTAGCCAAATCGCCCGACATGAATTCTAAAGAACATCTGTGGGACATAATCTAGAGATCGGGTCGTGCACAAAACCCTGCACCGACAACACTTCCGCAATTATGTACGGCTATAGAGGCAGCATGACTCAGTATTTCTGCAGGGGACTTCCAACGACTTCCTGAGTACATGCCACTTCGAGCTGATGTACTACGCGGGGTAGGGGAGGGTCCGACGTGATATTTGGAGGAGTCCCATGAGTATTGTCCCCTCAGTGTACTTTTATTGCATAATAAAAATTTAAGAGAATTAGGATCCATTGCTTTTTGACTGGCGTACTTATGAATTCCTGACCCACTGAGTATCGATTTATGTAGTTGCTCTTTATATTGATCTTAATACCAGCCACTTTGAGATCGCGTACTCGCCACCATGTCGTTACTCATTAAGTGACCTCCACCGCGGAGTGAGAACAGGGAAGTGGTGACTCGAGCAGTGCTGACACACGCCGGTCTGGCAACCGGGTGCTGCGTGGCAGTGGCAGGGCCGGCGCCGCCCCCGTACCTGTTGCTGTGGGCGGCGGGGCGGCGGCGTCGCGGCGCCTCACGCGTTGGCACCGCATCGCTCAACGTCTCCCGATAAATAGCGGTGGCCACATTAGTTGTTTATGAAACATTCCCGCCCGGCTCCATAACTCAGCGCGCACTCGCGCCTCGCCGAATAACTATCATTTCACGTCCCGGCCGCGGCCCGGCGCAGTAACTCATGCCGGCCACCGCTCCGCGAGCTGAAGGACGACCAGGCAGCCGATCGCGCGAGCCGCCGCTGCACATTCCGCGCGTTTCCTGCCGAGCTCTGTAGCGGCCCGGCCGGGGTTACCGGGGGCGTTCTTATGGCCGCTAAATACGGCTAGGTGCTGGGATGAGGACGCTGGCCTCTTGCTGCCACGGCCAGACCGCTGCTGATGCTGTAACGGGGATCTCGCTCCGGTGCGCAGCGCCCACTAGTCACCCGTGCATTTTGGGTGGAGTACTGTCTAGGTTCTCTTTTAAATTATTTATTTGCCTTGAGCTAACACGTTATAGCAAGCCTATTGACACACACGCAATATATATATATACCGGGTGATCAAAAAGTCAGTATAACTTTGAAAATTGAATAAAGCACGGAATAATGTAGATAGAGAGGTACAAATTGACACACATGCTTGGAATGACATGGGGTTTTATTAGAACCAAAAAAAAAAAAAATTTAAAAGCTCAAAAAATATCCGACAGATGGCACTTCATCTGATCAGAATAGCAATAATTATCATAACAAAGTAAGACAAAGCAAAGATGATGTTCTTTTCAGGAAATTCTCAATATGTCCACCATCATTCCTCAACAGTAGCTGTAGTCGAGGAATAATGTTGTGAACAGCACAGTAAAGCATGTCCGGAGTTATGGTGAAGCATTGGCGTCGGATGTTGTCTTTCAGCATCCCTAGAGATGTCGGGCGATCACGATACACCTGCGACTTCAGGTAACCCCAAAGCCAATAATCGCACGGACTGAGGTCTCGAGACCTGGGAAGCCAAGCATGACGAAAGTGGCACACGATCGTCACCAAACGACGCGCGCAAGAGATCTTTCACGCGTCTAGCAATTTTTTTTTTTTGTTCTAATAAAACCCCACGTGATTCCAAGCATGTGTGTCAATTTGTACCTCTCTATCTACATTATTCCGTGATTTATTCATTTTTCAAATTTATACGGACTTTTTGATCACCTGGTATATATATATATATATATATATATATATATATATATATATATATATATACCAGGTGATCAATATCATATATATTGCGTGTGTGTCAATAGGCTTGCTATAACGTGTAAGCTCAAGGCAAACAAATAATTTAAAAGAGAACCTAGAAAGTACTCCACCCAAAATGCGCGGGTGACCAGTGGGCGCTGCGCACCGGAGCGAGATCCCCGTTGCAGCATCAGCAGCGGTCTGGCCGTGGCAGCAAGAGGCTAGCGTCCTCATCCCAGCACATACTAGCAATACAAAAATGTCTCCCACAAAGTTTCGTTCTGCATATATTTTGGGTAGTAAGCGGACGTAATACTTGGCAGTCTGGCAACACTGTAGTCACGCGTACAATAACTCTCCCTGTGAGGTTGAAGTAGTAGCACTGTGCAGTTAGTGCAGTGGATAACGTTTTGTGTTAACATTCACGAGGTCGTGGGTTCGATTCTCGGTCGAGGCTTATTTCTTTCTATTCGCTAATCGTAGTCTCCGTGTGCGGTATCTGGGGTCATGTCGTCGTACAGCGATTAAAATGGGTCTTCTGCAAAACAATTGCTGTTACGTACTATGAGTACAGAAATGGAAGTACAATCGTTTTCACTGGTCAGCCTTTAAAGAAAACTTTTGCACGTCGTGGACGCGAATTGTTTCGGACCACTGCACCTATTAGATTCCAAACTTGTTTTGTGTGTACCCTTTTCCAGTGGTCCCATTATTATTACCAACTACTATTCTTGCCACGTTCATGTCCATAACATTTCGCCACGACCAGCAGGGCTAGCGACCTGCTTTGCAAATAATTTCGATGCGAGAACTAGGGGAGGGTGTACAGAAAACAGGTCTGAAATCTAGCAGATGCAGTGGCGCGAAACAATACGCGTCTACGACATTCAAAATGCTTCTTTAAAAGCTGAGCAGTGAAAACAATTGTACTTCCGTCTCTTTGTTTGTAGTACGCAACTGCAAACGTTTTATAGAAGACCCACTGTAATCTCTGTATGACGATTAACACGCCAGATACCGTGCCACACAGTCTAAATAAAAACAAGTAAGCCTCGACCCAGACTCCAACCCTCGACACCCATCATGATAACCCAAAAAGTTATCGGCCGCACCAACTGCACAGCACTGCGCTATGTGCTGAGAGCATGTGGTATAAGTGTTGCCAATCGCCCATCTTCAACGTCCACGTCCTGCCCGAGATATGCGCAGGACGAAATTTTGTGACAGACATTTTTGTGTTCCCAATATGAGAGGAATACCGCTGCGAAGTCAGAGTACGCGAATTTTTCTTCACCCTATATATATTCAGCTGCCCCTACCTATGGGTTTTATCCAATCTGCTACGCTTTCAACTACCACACAAAAGATTTTCATTTTCTCTGATTCGCTATGTGCAAAGTGCTAGTCCTATAGAAAATATTAACAACATTCTTTTGTAGTAAATTTAATGTAGTTAGTAATTTTAGGTCCATAACATTTCGGTACGGCCTTATGTCAGCAGCAGGGCTAGCAACCTGCTTGTTTGGGATACGTTTTCGCTAAAGGAGTAGTTTTCGAATTATTGAACAAGAACGTACAATAGTGACCTTCAAACGCGGTTTTCTTGAATACTTCGATAAACTCTGCCTCCAGTGAAAACGTACCCAGTGCAGAATTGAACTACATTGAATTTCCTACAAAAAGTTCCTGTCCATTTTTTCGGTAGAAAGTTTGTGCGTAACGAGCGGGACAATATGAAAATCTAGCGCGTGGTCTTTGAAGACACTGTGGGTTGCATAAAATATGTATGTAGGAGCAGCATAAATATATATATGGGTATGATTACAGATATTTTTATATTTACTCACATCAGTGTGTTGGTTGTTCTTCTCTGTGTCAGTCTTCCCACAAATACGTCAAATAATTTCCCACCTGATCGGAACTGTACGGTCGTAACTGCGCCAAGTGTACTACGCCTCTCAGAATAGGCTAACCGTTTTGCGTCCACACGTAACATTTCAACACCTGTCCTGCTGCCCAGGGGAAAATAAGCATTACTGGTTCTTTCCAAGTGTGCATGGAGACATGCCACTTGTAATAGGTACAATTATTACTCTGCAACTGAATACTGATGTAACTCAGTGCAGTGTCCTCAGACATCAATAGTAATATCTACACTTATATCGAGTCAAATACTTTGCAGTGACAGCGTCAACAGCCGGCCTTTGTGGCCGAGCGGTTCTAGGCGCTTCAGTCTGGAACCGCGCGACCGCTACGGTCGCAGGTTCGAATCCTGCCTCGGGCATGGATGCGTGCGATGTCCTTAGGTTAGTTAGGTTTAAGTAGTTCTAGGGGACTGATTACCTGAGATGTTAAGTGCACTATGTCCCATAGTGCTCAGAGCCAGTTAAAGAGCGTCAACAAACTGCTCTCGTTGAGAGAAATGTGTTTGTTGCCATGGTGAGTATGTTAAGAAGTAAATATGTAGACGTGAAGAATGAATATTTAGAATGCTAATAACGTTTGTTTTGTGTAAAAAAGCTGAACGGGTTTTCATATAAAAAATTCGGAGGCGTTACTTTTCAGCACGGTCTCCTACTTACTGCTTGCGCTTCACGCATTCTCTTGCAGGACTCGCATTCGGGAGGACGACGGTTCAATCCCGCGTCCGGCCATCCTCATTTAGGTTTTCCGTGATTTCCCTAAAATCGCTCCAGGCAAACGCCGGGATGGTTCCTTTGAAAGGGCACGGCCGACTTCCTTCCCCGTCCTTCCCTTATCCGATAAGACCGATGACCTCGCTGTCTGGTCGCCTTCCACGAAGCACCCCCCCGCCCCCCCCCCCCCTGTCTTGAAGGAGAGATCTTACCGCTTTACGAGTCCGGCTAAACGTGTGCGGTGAAGCGGGTGTCTGTGGCGGCGCACTGCACTAAAGCAGACGGTCGGCTGCATTATCCGCTTCCGGGACGTGTGTGCAGCGTGCCGGCCACCTGGCGGGACTGCAGCGCCGAGGTGCTGGCCGCCGTGGTTTATGGCCCGCCGATCTGCAGCAGGTGCGGAAGGGCCGGCCGCGAGCACTAAGTGCCGCGCGCACACACAAATATATTTCATTTGCTGCCAGATTTCAATCACGTACGTCCGTTGAATAATTCATGCGGCGGGCGGCCCGCGGCCCGTGGCGCCGGTCACCGACGCCAACCGCAGCCACTGCGTCAGCGCGGGTAGCTCTTTTACGCGCTCCCACACATATCGTCGCGGTACGCACGGAGGCGTCGAGGCGTGGCGCTCGAGTTTGCCGTCGGACTGCTACTTACCACCCAGCACTCGCTAGCAGTGGCGTGAGAAATTCCTCTTGTCGGTCATTCAGATTACTGTGAAGCTGCAAGTCGAATGGGAAAGAGAAGCTACCTGTGGCTCGAAGAGGTGACGCAAAAAGCGTTATAAATCACGTGTGTTCCATGTATTCCACAAGCATCCTGGTGACTTCCACAACATTGAGATGTTTGCCCCCTGGGAACGGACACTCCTGGCGTTTATGGAAGTGCACGGTTTGCGTTCAAGATTCGGGGATGCAGATATATACAGGGTGTTTCTAGTACACATGTGCTCTAAATTACATATCTTAAAAACTATAAGGCGTTTGATACAGTTCCCCACATTCGTTTAGTGAACAAAGTAAGAGCATATGGACTATCAGACCTATTGTGTGATTGGATTGAAGAGTTCCTAGATAACAGAACGCAGCAAGTCATTCTCAATGGAGAGAAGTCTTCCGAAGTAAGAGTGATTTCAGGTGTGCCGCACGGGACTGTAGTAGGACCGTTGCTATTCACAATATATACACTGCCATTAAAGTTGCTACACCAAGAAGAAATGCAGATGATAAACGGGTATTCATTGGACAAATATATTATACTAGAACTAACATGTGATTACATTTTCACGCAATTTGGGGGCATGGATCCTGAGAAATTAGTACCCAGAACAACCACATCTGGCCATAATAACGGCCTTGATACGCCTGGGCATTGAGTCAAACAGAGCTTGGATGGCTGCCCATGCAGCTTCAACAGGATACCACAGTTCATCAAGAGTACTGTGACGAGCCAGTTGCTCGGCCACCATTGACAAGACGTTTTCAGTTGGTGAGAGATCTGGAGAATGTGCTGGTCAGGGCAGCAGTCGAACATTTTCTGTATCCAGAAAGGCGCGTACAGGACCTGAAACATAAGGTCGTGCGTTATCCTACTGAAATTTAGGGTTTCGCAGGGATCGAATGAAGGGTCGAGCGACGGATCGTAACACATCTGAAATGTAACGTACACTGTTCAAAGTGCCGTCAATGCGAACAAGAGGTGACCGAGACGTATAACCAATGGCACCCCATACCATCACGCTGGGTGATACGCCAGTATGGCGATGACGAATACACGCTTCCACTCTGCGTTCACCGCGATGTCGCCAAACACGGATGCGACCATCATGATGCTGTAAACAGAACCTGGATTCATCCGAAAAAATGATGTTTTGCCATTCGTGCACCCAGGTTCGTCGTTGAGTACACCATCGCAGGCGCTCCTGTCTGTGATGCAGCGTCAAGAGTAACCGCAGCCATGGTCTCCGAGCTGATAGTCCATGCTGCTGCCAACGTCGTCGAACTGATCATGCAGATGGTTGTTGTCTTGCAAACGTCCCCATCTGTTGACTCAGGGATCGAGACGTGGCTGCACGATCCGTTACAGCCATGCAGATAAGATGCCTGTCATCTCGACTGCTAGTGATACGAGGCCGTTGGAATCCAGCACGGCGTTCCGTATTACCCTCCTGAACCCACCGATTCCTTATTCTGCTAAAGTCATTGGATCTCGACCAACGCGAGCAGCAGTGTCGCGATACGATAAACCGCAATCGTGATAGGCTACAAACCGACCTTTATCAAAGTCGGAAACGAGATTTTACGCATTTCTCCTCCTTACACAAGGCATCACAACAACGTTTCAGCAGGCAACAACGGTCAACTGCTGTCTGTGTATGAAAAATCGGTTGGAAACTTTCCTCATGTCAGCACGTTGTAGGTGTTCACTGGCGCCAACCTTGTGTGAATGCTCTGAAAAGCTAATCATTTGCGTATCACAGCATCGTCTTCCTGTCGGTTAAATTTCGCGTCTGTAGCACGTCATCTTCGTGGTGTAGCAATTTTAATGGTCAGTAGTGTATAAATGACCTTGTGGATAACATCGGAAGTTCACTGAGGCTTTTTGCGGATGACGCTGTAGTATATCGAGAGGTTGTAACAATGGAAAAGTGTACTGAAATGCAGGAGAATCTGCAGTGAATTTGACGGATGGTGTAGGAATGGCAATTGAATCTCAATGTAGACAAGTGTAATGTGTTGCGAATACTTAGCAAAAAAGATCCTTTATCATTTAGCTACAATATAGCAGGTCAGCAACTGGAGGCAGTTAATTCCATGAATTATCTGGGAGTAAGCATTAGGACCCCCCCCCCATGAACCATGGACCTTGCCGCTGGTGGGGAGGCTTGCGTGCCTCAGCGATACAGATGGCCGTACCGTAGGTGCAACCACAACGGAGGGGTATCTGTTGAGAGGCCAGACAAACATGTGGTTCCTGAAGAGGGGCAGCAGCCTTTTCAGTAGTTGCAGGGGCAACAGTCTGGATGATTGACTGATCTGGCCTTGTAACATTAACCAAAACGGCCTTGCTGTGCTGGTACTGCGAACGGCTGAAAGCAAGGGGAAACTACAGCCGTAATTTTTCCCGAGGACATGCAGCTCTACTGTATGATTAAATGATGATGGCGTCCTCTTGGGTAAAATATTCCGGAGGTAAAATAGTCCCCCATTCGGATCTCCGGGCGGGGACTACTCAGGAGGACGTCGTTATCAGGAGAAAGAAAACTGGCGTTCTACGGATCGGAGCGTGGAATGTCAGATCCCTTAATCGGGCAGGTAGGTTAGAAAATTTAAAAAGGGAAATGGATAGGTTAAAGTTAGATATAGTGGGAATTAGTGAAGTTCGGTGGCAGGAGGAACAAGACTTTTGGTCAGGTGATTACAGGGTTATAAATACAAAATCAAATAGGGGTAATGCAGGAGTAGGTTTAATAATGAATAAAAAAATAGGAGTGCGGGTTAGCTACTACAAACAGCATAGTGAACGCATTATTGTGGCCAAGATAGACACAAAGCCCATGCCTACTACAGTAGTACAAGTTTATATGCCAACTACCTCTGCAGATGATGAAGAAATAGATGAAATGTATGACGAGATAAACGAAATTATTCAGGTAGTGAAAGGAGACGAAAATTTAATAGTCATGGGTGACTGGAATTCGTCAGTAGGAAAAGGGAGAGAAGGAAACATAGTAGGTGAATATGGATTGGGGGGAAGGAATGAAAGAGGAAGCCGCCTTGTAGAATTTTGCACAGAGCATAACTTAATCATAGCCAACACTTGGTTCAAGAATCATAAAAGAAGGTTGTATACGTGGAAGAATCCTGGAGATACTAGTAGGTATCAGATAGATTACATAATGGTAAGACAGAGATTTAGGAACCAGGTTTTAAATTGTAAGACATTTCCTGGGGCAGATGTGGATTCTGACCACAATCTATTGGTTATGAACTGCAGATTGAAACTGAAGAAACTGCAAAAAGGTGGGAATTTAAGGAGATGGGCCCTGGATAAACTGAAAGAACCAGAGGTTGTAGAGAGTTTCAGGGAGAGCATAAGGGAACAATTGACAGGAATGGGGGAAAGAAATACAGTAGAAGAAGAATGGGTAGCTCTGAGAGATGAAGTAGTGAAGGCAGCAGAGGATCAAGTAGGTAAAAAGACGAGGGCTAATAGAAATCCTTGGGTAACAGAAGAAATATTGAATTTAATTGATGAAAGGAGAAAATACAAAAATGCAGTAAATGAAGCAGGCAAAAAGGAATACAAACGTCTCAAAAATGATATCGACAGGAAGTGCAAAATGGCTAAGCAGGGATGGCTAGAGGACAAATGTAAGGATGTAGAGGCTTGTCTCACTAGGGGTAAGATAGATACTGCCTACAGGAAAATTAGAGAGACCTTTGGAGAGAAGAGAACCACTTGTATGAATATCAAGAGCTCAGATGGCAACCCAGTTCTAAGCAAAGAAGGGAAGGCAGAAAGGTGGAAGGAGTATATAGAGGGTTTATACAAGGGCGATGTACTTGAGGACAATATTATGGAAATGGAAGAGGATGTAGATGAAGACGAAATGGGAGATACGATACTGCGTGAAGAGTTTGACAGAGCACTGAAAGACCTGAGTCGAAACAAGGCCCCCGGAGTAGACAACATTCCAGTAGAACTACTGACGGCCTTGGGAGAGCCAGTCCTGACAAAACTCTACCATCTGGTGAGCAAGATGTATGAAACAGGCGAAATACCCTCAGACTTCAAGAAGAATGTAATAATTCCAATCCCAAAGAAAGCAGGTGTTGACAGATGTGAAAATTACCGAACTATCAGTTTAATAAGTCACAGCTGCAAAATACTAACGCGAATTCTTTACAGACGAATGGAAAAACTGGTAGAAGCCGACCTCGGGGAAGATCAGTTTGGATTCCGTAGAAATGTTGGAACACGTGAGGCAATACTGACCTTACGACTTATCTTGGAAGAAAGATTAAGAAAAGGCAAACCTACGTTTCTAGCATTTGTAGACTTAGAGAAAGCTTTTGACAATGTTAACTGGAATACTCTCTTTCAAATTCTGAAGGTGGCAGGGGTAAAATACAGGGAGCGAAAGGCTATTTACAGTTTGTACAGAAACCAGATGGCAGTTATAAGAGTCGAGGGGCATGAAAGGGAAGCAGTGGTTGGGAAAGGAGTAAGACAGGGTTGTAGCCTCTCCCCGATGTTATTCAATCTGTATATTGAGCAAGCAGTAAAGGAAACAAAAGAAAAATTCGGAGTAGGTATTAAAATTCATGGAGAAGAAGTAAAAACTTTGAGGTTCGCCGATGACATTGTAATTCTGTCAGAGACAGCAAAGGACTTGGAAGAGCAGTTGAACGGAATGGACAGTGTCTTGAAAGGAGGATATAAGATGAACATCAACAAAAGCAAAACGAGGATAACGGAATGTAGTCAAATTAAGTCGGGTGATGCTGAGGGAATTAGATTAGGAAATGAGACACTTAAAGTAGTAAAGGAGTTTTGCTATTTAGGGAGTAAAATAACCGATGATGGTCGAAGTAGAGAGGATATAAAATGTAGACTGGCAATGGCAAGGAAAGCGTTTCTTAAGAAGAGGAATTTGTTAACATCGAGTATAGATTTAAGTGTCAGGAAGTCGTTTCTGAAAGTATTTGTATGGAGTGTAGCCATGTATGGAAGTGAAACATGGACGATAACTAGTTTGGACAAGAAGAGAATAGAAGCTTTCGAAATGTGGTGCTACAGAAGAATGCTGAAGATAAGGTGGGTAGATCACGTAACTAATGAGGAGGTATTGAATAGGATTGGGGAGAAGAGAAGTTTGTGGCACAACTTGACTAGAGGAAGGGCTCGGTTGGTAGGACATGTTTTGAGGCATCAAGGGATCACAAATTTAGCATTGGAGGGCAGTGTGGAGGGTAAAAATCGTAGAGGGAGACCAAGAGATGAATACACTAAGCAGATTCAGAAGGATGTAGGTTGCAGTAGATACTGGGAGATGAAGAAGCTTGCACAGGATAGAGTAGCATGGAGAGCTGCATCAAACCAGTCTCAGGACTGAAGACCACAACAACAACAACAACAAAAGCATTAGGAGTGATTTAAAATGGAATGACCATATAAAATTAGTCGTCGGTAAAGCAGATGCCAGACAGAGATTCATTGAAAGAATCCTAAGGAAAAGCAATCCGAAAACAAAGGAAGTAGTTTGCAGTACACTTGTGCGCTCACTGCTTGAGTATGCTCACCG
Organism: Schistocerca cancellata; assembly: GCF_023864275.1. NCBI lineage: Eukaryota > Metazoa > Arthropoda > Insecta > Orthoptera > Acrididae > Schistocerca > Schistocerca cancellata. The sequence goes on from NC_064626.1 coordinate 237,870,237, forward strand.
GTGTGGGATCCGTACCAGATAGGGTTGATAGAGGAGATAGAGAAGATCCAACGGAGAGCAGCGCTCTTCGTTACAGGATGATTTACTAATCGCGAAAGCGTTACGGAGGTGACAGATAAACACCAGTGGAAGACTCTGCAAGAGAGACGGTTAGTAGCTCGTTGCGGGCTTTTGTTGAAGTTTCGAGAACATATCTTCACTGAGGAGTCAAGCAGTATATTGCTCCCTCCTACGTATATCTCGCGAAGAAACCATGAGGATAAAATCAGAGACATTTGAGCCCCCACAGAGGCATATCGACAATCTTTCTTTCCCCGAAGAATACGTGACTGGAATATAAGGGAGAACCGATAGAGGTACTCAAGGTACCCTCCGCCACACACCGTCAGGTGGCTTGCGGAGTATGAATGTAGATGTAGATCTTCCCTTCTTTGAAACACGTCTTTGCTCATATATCGAACATGTGCTCATAGCTCTTGAAGTATGCATTTTAGATCCCATGTTTACTGAACTTTCCATACTATCTCCGGAAATATGGTAAGCAAAGAGACTGCAGTAGGAGAGATTTATTTTACATCATCAAAGATGCAGAGGTGCTTAGAATTCTTGAGGTATGCAGTGTAGAGTTCATGTTTACTAGACTTTTTTCGAAAAACTTTTTCCGACAAGTGGCAGTAATGCTACAACAACCTATAATATACGATGACGTAATGGTGGTCTTGGTTGCAGGGTTGTTTTTATCATTGATTTACCAATGGCACGTTTCGCCTGATCCAGGAATCTTCAAATTGGCTGAATATTAGCTGGTGTGAGATACATGGGATACCGAGCACGTTTCCATATTTTTGACGAAGGCATTTATTAGCTGCGACGTTCTGTATTCTCGGTATCCCATGTACCTAACACTATGTAATATTCAGCCAATATGAAGATCCCAGAATCAGGCGAAACGAGTCACTGGTAAAGAAATAATAAATCTCTTGCAGCACCTGTCACTGGAGCTTGTTGAGCATCTCAGTAAAGCTCTCGCCCTTACTAAGCGATCCTGTGTCGAATCATACCGCTCTCAGTTGCATCTTCTATTAACCCAACCACATACGGATTCTAGACTGATGAGCAATACTCAAGAATCTGTCGATTTTTTTTTTCTTGTAAGCCATTCCTTTCACAGATAAGTTACATTTCCTTAAGATTCCCTTAATGAAAATCAACGTAGTTGTCTGCTTCCCTCGTAATCAGTTTTATGTCATCATTCCACATTAAGTCACTTAGAACAGTTACTCCTAAGTATTTCGCGGTTGATATAATATTGTTTTCCTGGGTAAGCATTTCTCTCCAATATGGATAACAACAAACTAACTCAAATGGCCCGGCGCCTCTATTGTACCTAGGTGTGAACACAGTCAATAAACTGTGGCGTACACTATAGGCGTAGTTAGGAATTCAAAGAACATTGCGTGAGTACTTACGTTGACGTCCAGTACATACGTTCTTATCCATACTCTCTAAATTTGATTTAGTTCCAACTATTTCTATCATGAACACGGCTGTAGTTCATTCAGTCCATTTACTATGAAGTTAATTAAATCTCTTTCACTCAACAATTTTGTCGTGTCTCATATGAAACCAACAAGTACATTTAATTTTTTCTGTCCTGAAGAACAAGAACTTTTTGATCGCGCTAAAATAACCCGAGAGCACTTCTCCAGAACATTACAATCAGCTAAATTACTGGAGCCGCTGCGAAGATTTAAGTATTGTGTCCCTGGAAAATGCTTTCGACGTGGAACTGATGATCCAGTCTTGTGGCTCGCAATAGTGTGATATTTACGACAGTTTACATAATCCTCTTCGGATAATGTGTGGAGGATTACAGAAAAAACGAATTTCACGTTTATCTGCGCTGAACCTGTTCTGCTAGAGGACTGCATACGCTTCACTTTCGTCCAAAGCTACGCAGTTGAGACTGATATTCCCTGAGTATGTGATTTTAGATTTTAGGTACAAGAAAATCCAGCTGTGAGGACCAAGCACGGCTGCTGATGTATCTTGTTGGAGAAAGCTAGGCTCCACAAGTTAAGAAACTCCTTTCACATTATCAGCTGACGTCATTTTTCCTTTATTTTGTTGTAATTGTTGGACAATTATGTATAAGTCTCTAACAGCTACGGCAAGGCTCTATGGCCATTTTAAAGAGATCAGTACTTACAGATAACCCGGAAAAACACACTTAATGTCCAAATTACACTGAAGCACCAAAGATACCGGTACAGGCATTCATGTACTAATACAGAGATACGTAAACAGGCAGAATAGGGCGATGCGGTTGGCAACGCCCATATAAGACAACAACTGTTCGGCGCAGTTGTTAGATCGGTTATTGCTGCTATACTGGCAACAAGATTAAAGTGAGTTTGGACATGGTGTTATAGTCGGGGCACGAGCGATGAGACACAGCATCTCCGAGGTAGCAATGAAGTGGAGATTTTCTCATACGACCGTTTCACGAGTGTACTGTGAATATCAGGAATCCCGTAAAACATCAGATTTCCGACATCACACTACCGTAAAAAGATCCTGCAAGAACGGGACCAACGACTGAAGAGAATCGTTCAATGTGACACAAGTGCAACCCTTCCGCAAATTGCTGCAGAGTTCATTGCTGGGCCATCAACAAGTGTCAGTATGCGAACCATTCAACGAAACATCATCGATATAGGCTTTCGGAGCCGATCGTCCACTCGTGTACGCTTGATGACTGCACGACACAAAGCTTTACCCCTCTCCTGGGCCCGTCAACACCGACATTGGACTGCTGATGACTGAAAACATGTCGCCTGGTCCGACATGTCTCGTTTCAGTTGTATCGAGCGGATAGAAGTGTACAGTTATGGAGGCAACTCATGAATCTATGGACCCTGCATGTCAGCAGATGATTGTTCACGCTGGTGGAGGCTCTGTAATGGTGTGGGGCGTGTGCAGTTGTAGTGATATGGGACCCCTGATACGTCTAGATACGACTCCTGACTGGTGACACGTACGTACGCATTCTGTCTGATCACCTGCATCCGTTTATGTCCATTGTGCATTCTGACGGACTTGGGAATTCGAGCAGGACAATGCGACACCCCACACGTCCAGAATTGCTACAGAGTGGCTTCAGGAACACTCTTGTGAGTTTAAACACTTCCGCTTGACACCGTACTCCCCAGACATGAACGTTTTTGCAACGTGCTGTCCAGAAGCGATCTCCACCTCCAAGTACTCTTACGCACTTATGGACAGCCCTTCAGGATTTATGGTGTCAGTTCCCTCCAGCAATACTTCAGACATTAGTCGTGTCTATGCCACGCCGTATTGCGGAACTTCTGCGTGCTCGCGGGGCCCTACACGATATTAGGCAGGTGTACCAGTTTCTGTGGCTCTTCGGTATTTATCTGCACGTAAATGCATCAAAAAATGGTTCAAATGGCTCTGAGCACTATGGGACTTAACATCTGAGGTCATCAGTCCCCTAGAACTTAGAACTACTTAAACCTAACTAACCTAAGGACATTACACACATCCATGCCCGAGGCAGGATTCGAACCTGCGACCGTAGCGGTCGTGCGGTTCCAGACTGAAGCGCCTAGAACCGCTCCGCCACACCGGTCAGCGTAAATGCATCAGTAGCCCGTACGTATTCCGTAATTGGTTTACTAGTAAATAGTGCAATTATATCTTTACACAGACACGTATATGATGGAGTGGCAGCGTTCAAATTTTGATTTTTTTTTCTTTTTTGGATATTTCTTTAGAATTTCAACTGGTAATGTGCAATTCTGGTACAACTCCAAATCTACTTTTTATGTTACAGGACAGTAAATTTTCTGCGGGGTCGGCGCTGTTATATATCGGTTGTGGCAGTGTTAAGGTCGTTTCACACTTGACGGAACGGAACGTCATGTCATGTCATGTCATGTCACGTCACGTCACGTCACGTCATGTCACGTCAAAATATTCCGGGACGCATTTCCAGTGATTGCATTCACACAGGCCGTCAACGGAGCGGGACATCACGTCACGTCACACCTCACGTCACATTACATCACATCACTGTCAATGTTTCTGGGGAAGAAAGTTCTGACGTTGACGTCGGTGGGAGGAACTATGTGGTCGTCTGCTAACCTATTTTTGGCGCGCTCACTCATGTTGCAGTAGCGGATTTCGTGCTTTTCTGCCTTCTTTATCTTAATAATTTTACTTTGCTATAATTTTCGTGATAAACTGCAAATGTTCCGTGGCGAATTGGATACTTTTTTTTGTTGTGTGTTCTTCCATAACCGAGGCCATATATTTGAGAGCGAAAATGATTTAGGTTTGGAGAAGAAACTGACACCTGCAATGTGTGTAAATAGTATACACTAATGAAGCAACTCTTATTAGATAACCTTTTATTAGGTAAAAAGTACGCTATTTAATGAGAAACATACAGCTGTTTTTTACGTTATTTGCTTTGTAGGGAAAGCAAACATAACGCATACGGTGAATGTGCTCTGTTTCTTTCGTTGTAAGTGTTTGATCTACATTTGTTTTTTGAGCGGGGCGGGGGGGTCCGCCTTGAACAAACCACAATTTTATCTTGTGCGGATCCACATCCAAAATCAAATCTATTTGTAAGCAAACACAAACAAAGAGCTTCAACCTCAAGATGATTGTCTGATGTGTTTGTATGTGTATGTTTTCGTTATCAAAATAAAATTGGATGTTTCATAATATTCTTTCACTTTTAGCACTTCACCGTACAAAGAATATGAATTTTGCTTTAGCCATTGATGTACTTTGTCGTTGTTCGTCAATTGCGATACTATACTCAGATTTCTTGTATCATGGATGGTATCTCACAACCTGACTTTCACCGTTCGGTACAGGGAGAAGCGAACTGACGTCATTTTGAACTTTGGCTTAGTGCCAGTGTGAACCCTCCACCAATAAACGGTGACGTCACGTGACTGAGCGTTCCGTTCTGTTGACGCCTAGTGTGAATTGGCCTTTAGTGGTACTTGGTAGCCGGATACCCTTCCTCACACCACCACTCCCCGTGGGAAGGGATTTACCCCATCTGCGTCTAGTGTACATCTCATGAGCAAATGTGATAACGCTTTCTGAGTGTCTTCTTAGTTTTTACTGAAGACGGGGCGTGGCTACCACCAGCTATTTACCTAACTGGATGTGAGAAATCGCACAGCAACGACTCCAGGCTAGCCGGATCATCTGTCTTCGTCATTCATCCTCGAGATGGATTCGATCCGGGACTGATTCCTCTTCCCTGCTTCCGAAAGCGGACACATCTGCGGTCTCGTCTATGCTGGCGGGTATCTCCGGGGCAATGAAGTAGTCGGAAAACGTAATAATGTTCCTTACAAATTTAATTAACTTTCAGATGTGTATGATATGGTGTATATCTGTGAACGCATTAAACGGAAGCAAGACAGGAATTACCTAATTAGTAACCAAGTACGGAAACCGTCGAAGAAGACGTGCTAGGATTGCTCGCTCCTCTGGCTCCTGTGGTTCAAACAGAGCCATTTGATTCTTTTGTACAAGAAGCTAAAGACATTAGATGTCAGTGTCAGGGAAACTGTTTCGAAATTTGGCAGCAAATCCCGAGAGATTCTGGCCGTATGTGAAGACGCAGTCAATACCTCCACTGCGCGATAGGGATGATAATGTTACAGACGGGGGGTGCCACTAAAGCGGTTTTCCGAAATTCCTTCATTAAAGAAGACGAAGTAAATATACCAGAATTCGAATTATGATCAGCTGCCAACTTGAATAACTTACAAGAAAGTAACCTTGGTGCCGTGAAGTGGTTTATATCACTTAACAGAAGCAAGTCATCTGGTCCCCATTGTATACCAGTTAGGTTCCTTTCAGAGTATACCGACACAAGCCCGCCCGGTTAGCCGTGCGGTCTGACGCACTGCTTTCCGGGCGGGAAGGCGTGCCGGTTCCCGGGTAGTGTCGAGGTCCGGTGTGCGGGCCAGTCTGTGGATGGTTTTTAAGGCGGTTTTCCATCTGCCTCGGCGAATGCGGGCTTGTTCCTCTTATTCCGCCTCAGTTACACTATATGTCGGCGATTGCTGCTCAAACACTATCTCCACGTACGCTTACACCATAATTTCTCTACCACGCAAACATTGGGGTTACACTCGTGTAGTGTGAGACGTTCCCGGTGTGTGTGTGTGTGGGTGGGGGGGGGGGGGGGGTTCAAATGGTGCAAATGGCTCTGAGCAGTATGGGACTTAACTTCTAAGGTCATCAGTCCCCTAGAACTTAGAACTACTTAAACCTAACTAACCTAAGGACATCACACACATCCATGCCCGAGGCAGGATTCGAACCTGCGACCGTAGCGGCCGCGCGGTTCCAGACTGTAGCGCCTTTAACCGCTTGGCCACCACGGCCGGCTGTGAGGGGGGGGGGGGGGGTTCCACGGGGGGCCGAACCGCACAATTACCCTGGGTTCGGTGTGAGGCGGCGGTGGGGTGAGTGGACTGCTGCAGCCTGTTGTGGGGTTGTATACCACGAAGCCTCTCCGTCGTTTCCAGGTCATCAGTTCAGTACAATACAATACTGATACAATAGCTCCACACCTAGAAATCATATTCAAGCACTTGCTCGACGAAACCTCTGTACGCAGACTGGAAATTTTCAAAGGTTACACGAAAACTCAAGAAAAGAAATAGGAGAAATCTGCTGAATTATAGATCTGTTTCACTAACGTCGATCTGCGCTGTTGGGAATATCATGAATTACACCGAAGAAAAGGATTTAGCGAAAAATAGTGAGTACGGATTCAGAAAATATCGCTCTTGTGAAACACAACTAGCGCTTTATTAACACGCAGCAATGAGTGCTATCAGCAGGGGATCTCATACTGATTCCATATTTCTACATTTCCAGAAGGCATTTGCCACTGTTTCCCAGAAGAGGCTTCTAATGAACTTGCGTGCCTACGGAGTATCGTCTCAATTGTGCGACTGGATTTGTGATATCCTGTAAAAAAAATTACAGTTCGTAGTAACTGGCGAAAAGTCATCAAGTAAAACAGAACCGATATCTGTTGTTCCCCAGTGAAGTATTGTAGACCTTCTGCTGTTCCTAATCTATGTAAACGGTTTAGGAGACAATCAAAGCAGCCATCTTAGATTTTTTAGCGGACAGTTATGTTGTTTACCGTCTCGTAACATCAACAGAAGATCAAAACCAACTGAAAAATGATTTAGACAAGTCACCTGTATGATATGAAAACTAGCAGTTGACTAAATTGTGAAGAGTATGATGTCATCCACGTGAGTATAAAAAAAATCCGTTAAATTTTGGTTACGTGGAAGTAAGACAAATCTAACTGTAAATTCAACTAAATACTCATGGATTATAGTTACAAGCAACTTAAATTGGAACGATCGCGTAGATAATGTTGTGAGGAAAACTGATCGAAGACTGCGATTTATTGGCAGAACACTTACAAGGTGCAACAGACCTATCCAAGAGACTGCCTACAGAACACTTGTCCGTCACCATCTGGAGTACTATTGTCCTGCGTGGCATCACCGTCAGATAGGACTGACGAGGGACATTGAATAAATTCATGGAAGGGCAGCTCGTTTTGTATTATCGTGATAGAGGGAAGAGAGTGCGACGGGTATGATAGATGCCTTGGGGTAACAATCATTAAAACAAAAGAGTTTTTTGCTGCCGCAGGACCTTCTGATGAAATCACCTTTTTTCTTCTCAGGGCGCGAAAATATTTTCTTGCCGTCCACTTAAATAGCGAAAAATTATTTCATAATAAAATAACAGGCATCAGAGCGCACATGGAAAGATTTAAGTCTTCGTTTTTCCCCTGCTCTATTCGACAGTGGAACAGTTTAGAAATACCTTGAAAGTGTTGAGATGAACCCTCAGCCAGCCACTTAATTGTGAATTGCAGATTACCCATGTTGTGTCGATAGCTACGATGCCACGGCGTAAGTTAAGTTCTCACTACTACGAGACACCGACGACAGCGCCCTCTAGCAGGCGCAGTTGAGATCTACGAGCTGCGCTGCAGTTTCAGCCCATTTGATCAAGAGCAGACGACCAGGATGCTTAGCTTCAGCTTGAGACTGTGCTCATCTGTACAAGTTATGCATGCCTCTGTATATATATCCAGGCTCCAGTAAACCACTTTTACTTACTTGCAGTACCGACGTATTTTTCCTGCCCCTGCTCCTACCCACGCCCCGCCTTCCAGGCGGGATACAAAAACCCATGTAGATGCAGATGTCAGTGACAAACTAGTGGGCTACAATAAAGATTTTGAGCCAGAGCGTCTGGGACCTGGAGCCGTTCAAAAATACCGCGGTAATCGGAGAACCATCTCAGCAACCAAGACTGTACCTCACAGATGGAGAAAGGAGCCATGTTGAAGAAGAGTGGGTGCTTGGGGAGGGGAGACAGATGTGGGTGGCACACTCGCAGCTTGCGGATTAAGAGTTGGCAGCGGCCAGACAGGGGGAGCGGACGCCCGCCCACGCAGCCGTGCCGTCACACGTCGTGTGCCGCGCTTTCAGCCAGGTTAATGTTATTCCGAGAGCCGCCGAATCAAGAGCGGCCCTCTTCCGCACTCCTGTCCTCAGGTTTCCCGGCAGAGCACTCACTCCATCTGGCGCTGACGCTCTCGACGCGCGCGCTGTTGGTTTAAGCGCGCGGCCGCGGTGGGCAGCAACAGCCGACCCGCCGGTCAAGGCTTCCCGGGTCAGGCAGGCCAGACAAAAGGTCCTCCCACCTGACGCCGAGCTGACGAAACACGGTCGTCTCCGCCGTCGCTACGTTCCCGCTCGCTGACCAGTTCTCCAGGCTCTCTGTCTTCTAACCGGGTTCGTACAGTTTTACTGTACTCATCGTTTTCTCACCTGACCTCTACAGTTGGACGTCGTTTTTATGGTTTGCATTGGATTGATGTATAAGTTCGTAGCGTTTTTGTTCGGCATGTCGGTATGTTGGTATTCTGGTTGCTATCGGTTCATTTATCGATCGTCATTTTTTATTCATTTTTCACTGTCGCTGTTTGATTTTACATATTGTCGTTTTGAAACTTCCTGGCAGATTAAAACTGTGTGCCGGACCGAGACTCGAACTCGGGACCTTTGCCTTTCGCGGGCAAGTGCTTCACCATCTGAGCTACCCAAGTACGACTCACGCCCAGTCCTCACAGCTTTACTTCTGTCTGTGAGGACGGCGCGTGAGTCTTACTTGGGTAGCTCTGATGGTAGAGCACTTGCCCGCGAAAGGCAAAGGTCCCGAGTTCGAGTCTCGGTCCGGCACACAGTTTTAATCTGCCAGGAAGTTTCATATCAGCGCACACTCCGCTGCAGAGTGAAAAATCTCATTCTGGATATCGTCGTTTTGTCTCCTGGAGGCAGTAAATGGAAGTATGGACGCTAAAACACGGCGTGCCAAATGGAGAAATCGGAACACTTCCGACATGTTATTCTATTTGAGTTCAGTAGAGAGGTGACAGCAGCGTAGGCAGCCAGAAACATTTGCGCCGTGTATGGCGATAATGCCATTGCACAGAGCACGGCAGGAAAATGATTTTCTCTTTTTAAGGAGCATCATTTTGACATTAGCGGCTCTCCACGTCCAGGAAGACCTTCAGGGTTTGATGGAACTGGCTTAAACGCATTAGTCCACTGTGATCCACGTCAGTGTAGTCGAGAACCGGCAAATGTGATGAACTGTGACCATTCCGCCATCGTGCGACATTTGCATGCAATGAGGAAGGTTCAAAAATCGGGTGTGTGCCTTCTGCATGCTCTAAACCAGAATCACAAAAATCATCGGGTAGCCATAAATCGTTCTATGCCTGCTCGTCATCAATTGGCTCGTAAACAACACTGACCATTGGTATGCTGTACCGTTGCTGGTGACGACAACTGGTGTCTCTGTGCTAACATGAGGAAATGAAAGGAATGGTTGAGCCCAAACAAAGCAGCACCTCCCCGTATAAAGACTTGCACACATCCACGAAAGATAATGTTATGGTTCAAATGGCTCTGAGCACTATGGGACTCAACTGCTGAGGTCATAAGTCCCCTAGAACTTAGAACTAGTTAAACGTAACTAACCTAAGGACAACACACACATCCATGCCCGAGGCAGGATTCGAACCTGCGACCGTAGCGGTCGCGCGGTTCCAGACTGTAGCGCCAGAACCGCTCGGCCACCAGCAGCCGGCGATAATGTTATGCATCTGGTGGAGCAGCGACGGTGTGGTCTGCTACCAGTTGCTTCTCCGATGTGTAGCCATGACTGCTGACATTTATTGTCAGCAACTGAGACGTATTGCATACGCAATCCAGGAAGAGCAGGAATACTGCGTGAAGTGATGATATTCCATGATAGCGCCCGCCCACAGTCTGCTAGACTTACGAAAAACCCTATACCGCAGTTGTGTTTGGAATTCATTCCGCACGCACTTTATTCACCTGGTCTTGCGCCCTCAGATTTGTCACCTTCTCCGCTCTCTATCGACAATGTTCAAGGAGCTTCCTTTTCGGATCAAAATGCGTTCCGAATATGGCTCAACGAGATCTTCGCCTCAAAACGACGTGATTTCTTCAGTGGCGGAATCGAAAAGTTTCCGTAGCGTCGGTAGACCGTTGTAAATAGTTAAGGAGAATATATTATGGATGGCTAAAGTCACTGTTAGGTCTGTCTGTTGTGTTTACTAAACTTACGGAAAAGTGCTACGAATTTACGTACCAGTCAATAGTTTGGACGCGCGTCACCAGTGACGCGATATACCTAATAGAGGAGTGGATTTATCACTGTTATGACTAGTCGCAGGAAGAGCACACTGAATTCCCATTTCCGAAACAAATTTTGACTCTGTGCGCTGATATGAAACCTTCTGGCAGATTAAAACTGTGTGCCAGGAAGTTTCATATCGTGTTTGAAAAATTTTGGGAGTGCTTGTGTACCTTGTAAGGACGGGAGTATTCAAGGATTCCATAGGGGAGGGAGTGAGCGCTTGGTTTTCTAAGCGCGAGGTCCCTCAATGGAAATTCGCTGCTGGCACTTCCTTTTTTTCATTCGCACGTAGCTCCAGAGACAGATTTATTGTTTTACTTAACTCCATCCTGAAAAAAGAGGATTTTTTTTTACAAAGTGATTGGAAATAAGGCGATACACACAAACTTTCAATTTAATCAGTACAATCATTTTAATTATGTTATCGTATCTATATTTATGATAAGTATAATATGCAACATAGAGCAATGCATGAATTACTGTGGTACTGATCATAGAAACAAAGAAAACAACAATTAATGCGACATGCAGCACATTACATAAAACGCTGATATTTTTGCTTGTGCGTGTTTCTTTCAATGTATCTCCTGCAAAACAAATTTGATTTACATTCACAAGCGGTTCTCGGTCATCATCATTTTCAGGCGTTCGACACGTATTTGTTGTTACTTAGGTTCACTTAGAAATGGAGAAAAAGGAAGTAGCGGAAGCGAAATTCGATTCAGCGTCTTCACGTTTTCGAAAGAAAGCGCTTACTCGCTCGGCTGTGGAATCCTTGAATACTAGAGAGCTTAATAAGTGTATAAGTACCGCTGTCAGAGATATCAGAACGGTTTTCGCTAATAACATTCGACTCGTTCGTTTCCGGTACAGGGACCCTCACCTCAAATTCATACATTTACGCTTCTCCATCATCGCTGAAATTTTGTATATCACGGAATACCCCTGTACAGGGTGTTACAAAAAGGTACGGCCAAACTTTCGGGAAACATTCCTCACACACAAATAAAGAAAAGATGTTATGTGGACATGTGTCCGGAAACGCTTAATTTCCATGTTACAGCTCATTTTAGTTTCGTCCACCTACGCTCAATGGAGCACGTTATCATGATTTCATACGGGATACTCTACCTGTGCTGCTAGAACATGTGCTTTTACAAGTACGACACAATATGTGGTTCATGCACGATGGAGCTCCTGCACATTTCAGTCGAAGTGTTCGTACGCTTCTCGACAACAGATTCGGTGACCGATGGATTGGTAGAGGCAGACCAATTCCATGGCCTCCACGCTCTCCTGACCTCAACCCTCTTGACTTTCATTTATGGGGGCATTTGAAAGCTCTTGTCTACGCATCCCCGGTACCAAATGTAGAGACTCTTCGTGCTCGTATTGTGGACGGCTGTGATACAATACGCCATTCTCCAGGGCTGCATCAGTGCATCAGGGATTCCATGCGTCGGGGGGGTGGATGCATGTATCCTCGCTAACGAAGGACATTTTGAACATTTCCTGTAACAACGTGTTTGAAGTCACGCTGGTACGTTCTGTTGCTGCGTGTTTCCATTCCATGATTAATGTGATTTGAAGAGAAGTGATAAAATGAGCTCTAACATGGAAAGTAACCGTTTCCGGACACATGTCCACATAACATATTTTCTTCCTTTGTGTGTGAGGAATGTTTCCTGAAAGTTTGGCCGTACCTTTTTGTAACACCCTGCATATACATACATTTGCAGGCGCCGAACCCTATGACTCTGACGCTCTGCAGCGTCATTGAATGACGTTCCCATTTCTACGTAAAACTTGATCCACTAAATCCCATCTACAGCCTGTAGAAGGGTGTAACATGAATTGTGAAACTCCCAGTATATAGAACTTACTTTCCTTGTAAAATAAACGTAGAAAATAGGATCCTTTACTTTATGAGCCGGCCGGTGTGGCCTTGCGGTTCTAGGCGCTTCAGTCTGGAACCGCCTGACCGCTACGGTCGCAGGTTCGAATCCTGCCTCGGGCATGGATGTGTGTTATGTTCTTAGGTTAGTTAGGTTTAAGTAGTTCTAGGGGACTGATGACCACAGATGTTAAGTCCCATAGTGCTCAGAGCCATTTGAACCATTTAGTTTATGAGTGACTGTCGTAAGTATAAAAAAACCAGTGTGCGAGATTTTGGGTGTAGTAGTAATGTTGGGATGAAAAAATTGTACGAGGGCAGTTCAATAAGTAATGCAACACATTTTTTTTCTCGGCCAATTTTGGTTGAAAAAACCGGAAATTTCTTGTGGAGTATTTTCAAACATTCCCGCTTCGTCTCGTATAGTTTCATTGACTTCCGACAGGTGGCAGCGCTGTACGGAGCTGTTAAAATGGCGTCTGTAACGGATGTGCGTTGCAAACAACGGGCAGTGATCGAGTTTCTTTTGGCGGAAAACCAGGGCATCTCAGATATTCATAGGCGCTTGCAGAATGTCTATGGTGATCTGGCAGTGGACAAAAGCACGGTGAGTCGTTGGGCAAAGCGTGTGTCATCATCGCCGCAAGGTCAAGCAAGACTGACTGATCTCCCGCGTGCGGGCCAGCCGTGCACAGCTGTGACTCCTGCAATGGCGGAGCGTGCGAACACACTCGTTCGAGATGATCGACGGATCACCATCAAACAACTCAGTGCTCAACTTGACATCTCTGTTGGTAGTCCTGTCACAATTGCTCACCAGTTGGGATATTCAAAGGTTTGTTCCCGCTGGGTCCCTCGTTGTCTAACCGAACACCATAAAGAGCAAAGGAGAACCATCTGTGCGGAATTGCTTGCTCGTCATGTGGCTGAGGGTGACAATTTCTTGTCAAAGATTGTTACAGGCGATGAAACATGGGTTCATCACTTCGAACCTGAAACAAAACGGCAATCAATGGAGTTGGCTCCGACATCGACCAGTGGAATGGTACCGTGCAGGCATACAGGCCCTCATTTCAAGGTGGCGTAAGGCCGTAGCATTGAATGGAGATTACGTTGAAAAATAGTGTTGTGTAGCTAAAAGATTGGGGAATAACCTGGTGTATTTCAATGCTGAATAAAACAACCCCTGTTTCAGAAAAAAAATGTGTTGCATTACTTATTGAACTGCCCTCGTAGAAGATAGGATAAGCTGGAGAACAGCAAAAGACCAGTTGGAAGACTAAGGACTTGAAAGAGCTGTGTTGGGTTATTGCAAGCGTCTCCAGAGACGTCGGCAATAGTAATTTTCGCCGTGCTACGAGAAGTTGTGGGATGACCCCTCCCCCTCCCCCCCCTCCTTCAATTGGCGCCTTTCTTCGAGCTGACTGAAGACGGCGCACCGCAGGCGGCAGTGGCGGCAGGTGAGCACGCGTCGCCTCGTCCCTGCCCGGCCGGCTCGTTCTTCTGTATCACTTGTCCGGCCGTTCCACTGCAACGTTCGGCACTCAGCAGAACGAGATCCGCCGGACAGCGCAAGAGACAATAACGCGAGGCGGCCCCGGCCGTTTCATTAGCAAGAGGCGTCTCCCTTATTGGGCAGGTACGAGCTCGGGGCCCGGGACCCCGCTGTATTTTGAGTGTATGCGCCGCTCCAATATACTGTAGTGTAGCCCCCTGCGAAATTGTCGCCATTGGGACGCGGGCCGCGAGCCGTGTCTCGCAGCTAAACGTTTTTCATTAAGCTCGAGCCGCCTCCTCGCCCCGCCGCTCTCTGTATCTAATCCTGTTACGTGCCGCCGTAGCCGCTTCCGTCCCCGTCTCTCCATTCCTTTACCGGCGGCGAAGAGCCGACCGAAGCGCTGAAAAGTCCGAAAAGCCACCTGGCTCAGAGCTTGCCGCTCGAGACCGAGGAACTGCCTCACCGACAGGTGTACAGCTCCGCGGATTGTCCGAGAAGTTCCTGTGACGCCCTTGACTTCGTGCGACTTGGGACAAGTAGTTGCTTCATTGATATCGCTGTTTTGAAGCTCATCACAATAGAAAAGATGTGAACATGAAGCGATTTGGATCTACATTTGTCAACGAATTTCCTGTCAGCCGACGTGGAGGAGCGAATTGTAGCCTCCCATGCTTTTAAATTAAAAGAAAGGTCAGCGTTGGCCGTAATATTGATAGCAAAATCGATTTTCAATCACATAGTGATCATCTTCAGTGCTGGAAGTTAAAATTTCACATAGCGATCAGTGAATAAAAAACAAAAACCACAAATACACCTGAGTATAAACCAACTGTTGGAAAGAACATACCTGTGGTGCACAAATTAAACTCATAGGCACTGGTATCAAGTTATCATTAACTAATACTGAGAAGTGATCACAATAACTGAAGCCGCTATTTACATTCACCTATTAAGCAGACCTCGCTTTGACATGGTCTTGGAACGCCCTCCATGTGGCGTGTGAAACGTGAAGACTTAACAATACTTTATTTGGCAAGAGATTACCACAAAATACCAAAGTCCACTTTAACTGAATATTTCAATTTTAAAATTGTACATTAAAAAACGCATATCAAAAAAGAAAGGGGGAAATGCACATCTTGCCAACATATGCTGGCGTGTTATTTTCAAACAACTTAAAAAACATGTAAGAATAAAAATCAAGAGGTAAAATTATATGGTGTCAGATTATAGGACTAGTAAAGAAGAAAAATATACAAATAACATGACATCAAATATAACAGAATTTGTTATAACACGGTAACCGCCATCTGGCGTAGGGAGTCAGAGATATTAAGTTCTTAATTTACGTAAAATAATACATAGAAACCAAGAATTCAAATACATAAATAGTGGCAAATACATAAATAGTGGCAATTATACAATGTATGTCACAATATAGCAGGTCAAAATGCCATGAAACATTACGCGTGGAAATTTTTTTTCAGTTATTGTGATCGTTTCTCAGTTTTGGTTACTGATAACTTGATACCAGTGCCTATGAGTTTAATTTGTACACCACAGTTATGTTCTTTCCAACAGTTGGTTTATACTCAGGTGTATTTGTGGCTTTTGTTTTTTATTCACTGATCGCTATGTGAAATTTTAACTTCCAGCACTGAAGACGATCACTATGGGATTGAAAATCGATTTTTCTATCAATAAACCATCAATATTACGGCCAACGCTGACCTTCTTTTAATTTGGCATATATGGTCGTTGTGCACGCAGCACTCAATAGAGTCGCCAATCAACTTCCATGCTTTGTTGGCACGGTTTCCAACTGCCAGGTCTCATTGAAGAGTCGTTTCCTGATGAATATGCACCACGTCGCTGTTCACACAGGAGGAATAACTTTGCATGGCTTGGGGAAAATCCCCTGTGTATGCTACAGTTGGTAAGGAACACATCTCGTGCTATGATATGCGCCGGGATGTCAAAACGACACGTGTGTGGACCATATCCCGTCAGTCTAAAAAGTTTCGAGATTACTAAATAAACCATAGGTGTAGGTTAAGATGATAGTTTTAAAGCTTCAGATGTTCTACATATCCCCCTGCCACCAACACAACCGCCGCTACGCACACAACTGAGTACAATGCACATAAATTTCATACAGCGATGTGAAACTGTCAGAGAAATTCTTCTTTGAGATGCTATTCCACTCGCACGTCACATTCACACCTTCTTCGGCCTTGGCGAACCATCAGGGACCCATTATGCACGTTGCCATTTTGTGGTAGATTCGTGTTGATAGCGCCGAGTCTTGTCATTCATTATGATTTATTCCTAAAAGCACTGTCCGCATTTTGCATTTCAAAATCCACATATTGTTGTTTTTGTTCGGGAGTTGAGGTGCAACTTTGGGCACACTTTTCTCGTCTTCAGAACATTGTAGTGAAGGTCTTGAACAACTGAATTTCGTATGTAGCTTCATTGTGATTTGTGGAACAAGAGACGTTGACACACTACAGCCGCACGTCCACACTAGTTAGCTCTGTCTGCTTGCAACTCACTGGCCGAATATACATCTGTTTTTGCCATTTTTATATCAAAGTCACCATTCCAATTGCTGCTCTGATGTTCCTTATACCCCTGGAATAAAATCCGTCTCAAACTTTTTGGATGGCCGGTGAGATTTTCTTTTTTGTAAAAGTGTACAGAAATGAAACTTCTTTAATTTCACCTCTTGTTAACGTGGTTAACAGCTCAGCTCGCAGAAAAAGGAATCATGGACCTTATTTGGTTATCGCAGCACGGAGCTGAGCACACTTTGCTGTTCAGGTGTGTGACTTTCTTGATAAAAAAATTCGAGGCCCTTGCATTCGGCTTGTGTCAGCAACTATGCAGTCCCACTGAAACGATCACATCTAAGCCTGGACCCCACCACGCCAGCTAACTCATTGTGGCGTAATTCAGAGTCAGTGTAAGGCTAGCGAATTATGGCGCAGAAATGTTGAGGAAGCCTTTTGAGACGTGATTCGTGTGATGTTCTGCAGGATGTCGGGGCATACGAAGATGCGTAGGTCTTTCTGTAAGGGAAGAAGGGAGATTAGATTTTAACGTCCTGTCTACAGCGGATTCCTTAGAGATGGAGCACAAGCTCTGATTATGAAAGGATTGGGAAGAAAATCGATCGTGTCCTTTTCAAAGGAACCATTGTGGCATTTGTGTTGAGAGAAGACCTCTTGTATATTTTGCCACCTTAGATATTTGTTGGGAGTGCCTACTGGATTAT
This sequence comes from Schistocerca cancellata, assembly GCF_023864275.1. Lineage (NCBI taxonomy): Eukaryota > Metazoa > Arthropoda > Insecta > Orthoptera > Acrididae > Schistocerca > Schistocerca cancellata. The sequence continues at coordinate 237,887,745 of NC_064626.1, forward strand.
AGTTACCAAGTTAAATCCAGTGGTATTCCCTTGGCAGACACCATAAGAGAGCGTTGTGCATTACAAAGAGATATACTGTTAACATTTCGCGAGCAAACTTTATAGAATGTGTCATGACACCATGTCAATTCCTCACACATACGTCACGCGAAATGACCACGGCAGGAAAATCGAAAAATATTTAGCTCTCGTGGAAGCATGTAGCCGCTCTACGGCTTTGTATTTTTATTTATTTAGTGCACCAAAAGAGAGGAAATTAGGTCTTAACGAAATAAATTCGAACGCTAGATGGGGAACAGAAATCGGAAATTTGGTTCTATAGTTCAGCACCAATTTACTCCAACATTTAAGTTGCTTCGGGATCTACAACCTAAACAGTTATTTTTTTTTTTTTTTGAGTGACAGCAATCTGCCTCGCTGACTGTCTTTACTTTCATTAAAATATGCTTGTATTTCATATTATTCGCTACTGCACTGTTTTAACTGTGTAGCCACTTTCAAGTGCATGGTATAACATTTCAAGCGGTCATATTTGGTTTTCTGTTGAAACTTAACTTTCGTCACACGTTGTTAAAATATAGTGGACAGGCTGAATTTTTTTTTTCCTGGCGCTAAAAGTTTTTTGAATAGCTGTGACGTAACACACCACGTGTATACTGTTGTCATTCAGAAAACGCATTTAGTCTGTGAGTGGTAACATATTAATTTGTTCATTCGTAAAATTTTTATGTGCTAGTCTGTTGCAGAGATGGATTCTGTTCCCAGATTGGTAGATATTTTTAATTTGCCAAGACTGTTCAAGTCTCTGACATAGATTTTTATTCGTTCGTGCGTAAGACGCTCAGATTTCGCAGAGACATTAGCAAGAAGAAAAGAAGGGCGTTGTCAGGCATTACTTAATGTGGACAGAGGAGATATCTTTCTACTGAGCGCTCTGGTACGAATGCATAAAACAGTAAGACAGCGTTCGAGTTCAAAAATGGCTCTGAGCACTATGGGACTCAACTGCTGTGGTCATCAGTCCCCTAGAACTTAGAACTACTTAAACCTAACTAACCTAAGGACATCACACACATCCATGCCCGAGGCAGGATTCGAACCTGCGACCGGAGCAGCAGCGCGGCTCCGGACTGGAGCGCCTAGAACCGCTCGGCCACCGCGGCCGGCTCGTTCGAGTCTAGTGCCAAGTAAACACCTGGCTCGGTTCACGGACGCCGTCTCAGTTGCAGATAAACTCAATGCTGGCTGCACACCCGGTGTCGCCTAATTGCCACTCCGTCGTGTGCGTACATGTGTGCATCTAGAGCGACTGTGCGCGTTGGAGAAAGATACTCTAGAAGAGGTGGGCAGCTGACTGCGTTAGTAAAATTAGTTTATAATGAAGCGATTACCACTTTACTTCTGTCAAGTGAAGCCCACGTGATACATTCCCATTATTAACATTTGCCGAAGCACTAAGATACGCAGCATTACAGTTTATAGAGCCATAATTATTGTTACAAGAATTCTTACCATTACCAGAATATTACGAGATTTATAATCGCAGTTTAAGCGATCACTGTTATGTACCTGTTCTAGCGCACGATGTTGTTGTCAGTTTCTGGGATAACGATTGTATTAATTTCACAGACTTCCTGTAGCCTGATTTTATTTCCCTTGTCCCTTTTGAGTGACTCCTCGCCAAGCATGCAATACAACTAATTATTTTTATTTCCCATCCTTCTAAGTATACTAAAACAATAACTGGTTTCTGAATGATATGAAATCTCAGTACTTACATTAAAAAGTCTAAGGTATGTAGCTTAACCTCCATAATCATATTATAGTACAGGGGAGCAAATTCATGTTTACAATAACGCAGGAAATAACTGTTGTGTTGTCAATGCAGAAAGTACTTGGCGATGTTCGAGCTCTCTTTTCGCCGACTGTTGTCTTCGCCTGCTACGCTCATGATGTAATGCTGAAATCACTCTGTGTTGTGTGCTCTTTGCGAACATTCGTAGGAAAGTTGCTTTGTTAGTAATCGGTTGTTCAGCGGCAGGTAATATACAGTTGCGTGGCAAAAGAAGTATTAATAAAAATCACAAATCTAGATTTTTTTTAAAATGAACAGACCGTCATTTCACTGTATTGTTTATTTAATTACGACCTACGTTTCGGCCTTTTATGCCATTTTCAAGTGCCTGAGTTTATGTTATTAACGTATATTGCAGGACATCAAGCTCAAACTTAACCATAAATTAAGAAAAATCTTGGGTCTCAACGAAATGCCAGATGTAAAATCACCATCTTGTAAAAAAATGAGGGAAGTAATAGTGGGAGTGGGTCGTATTTAGTAGAAACAAGTTTACTTTGGTATATACAAGGTGAACACATGTCCTTGAGTCATAATGATAGCGGAATTTCATCACCATTACGACTGAAGGAAGCAAATCAGTATAGGCGAGGAACCTTTCCATTAAATTATTTTAGCCGCTCTGTACCTCCTATTCTCATTCCTCTTAAAAAGGCGGCAGTTCCTGTTATATAAGGATATTACACACGTGCGTCAGACTCACCCCTTGGGAGGCAGGATATTCGGGCACAACTTGTCATGATGTTCAAAAACAAGAAATGGTGAAAATGAGAGATACTAGTATCAGAATTAATGATAACTGATGTATAAAAACGAGAAATTGTGTATCATTGGAAAAAGTGACATGCTGTCCATGGAGATTACGTCATTGATTGATTGATTATGTGTCACGTAAAAAATATAGTGAAATAGATCTGGCTGTCTGGCGTAACGTGTAGCGTGCTAGCTTGCAGGACAGGGATGTGACACATGTGGACAGAATTCACGAGGCCGTCGTTTGGTACAGTACACCGGCCCCCAGAGTGTAGTTTTTGGTGGTTTCCTACATTCGCTTAAGCAAATGCTGGGCTGATCTCCAACTTCCACCTCAGAGAACACTATACAGGAACAGTTAAAATACGGTAACACGTGAAACAAAGTGGTGTAATAGTGGGACATGGTGGACAAAGCTTTCCTTCCTCGAGCTACATTGACGACTGTGGCGTCAGGAAGGTCATCCGGCCAAAAAGTTAGATAATAAAATTTTCCAAATCCTGAAAATTCACACCCCGTACTAGACAGGATGAACGATAGAAAAAAAGAAGGAAGAAAGTAGATAAAAATATCTATATAAATGAAAATCAGTTGTTTCATGTATGAAATATTACCAAAGAATAACAGCTCGACTGTTAGGTTGGTTTTTGCCTATGTTGTGTTCGTAACTGTCAGAACAAGGTTTGTGTGAAAGAAAAAATTTGGAAAATCCCTGGAAAAGACGGAAATTAAAACCAGTTGTAAAAGATCGTTTTTGTGGCTCGATGCTTCTCTAACTGTGAATGGTAATGGTATCTTTGGTATGAGAAAAAGAATAAATAAAATTATTTCACTTTGATAGTTCTGCTGCCATAGCAAAAATTGACTTTGATAGTTATATATGTATATAATACTATGTATAAATACATATGTAGTAAGTAAAGTGAAAACGTTTTTGCCGACGGTGTCGAAAAGTTCTTAACCGATTTACTACAAATTTTCACACTACACTGTAATGAACGTTCGAACGGACACACGCTATATATTTTTGTCATATATATAATATATACGCACATATGCGATATATAAGGGGAAGCATAGTTACCACAAATTTCGCAAAGTTCTTGACTGATTTACTTCAAATTTTTACACGATACTCGAACCAACATTCGGACGGACATAGGCAAATAGGCTATACATTTTTGTAATACATGTAATGCGTAAAGGGGTAATGTTATTACCAGAAGCCTCGATAAAATCTTAACGGATTTACTTCAGATTTTTACGCAGTACTGTACTGCACATTCAGAAGGAGAGAGAACCGAGATGAAGAAAGAGGGGGGGGGGAAGCAGGTCATGCCCAGAGTGATGGGGGGAGTGGGAGGATGAAATGTGCGGCGGGGGGGGGGGGAGGGAGCTAGATAGAGAGAGAGAGAGAGAAGGAGGGGGGGAGGGCGCACGAGAGGGGGGTGCAAGAAATTTGGGGAGGAGAAAATGTACGGAGAGAGAGAGAGAGAGAGAGAGAGAGAGAGAGAGAGAGAGAGAGGGCGGATGAGATGACGGGTAGAGAGAGGGGAAAAGAAATTTAGGATGTATATGCAATTCTCATATGTATGTAGCAATTGCAAAGCATTGCCGGGTTCGCTAGTAATAAATGAAAAGATTATTCAGACGAAGAGAAAATTGTAGGAGCCGGCCGAAGTGGCCGAGCGGTTCTAGGCGCTACAGTATGGAACCGCGCGACCGCTACGGTCGCAGGTTCGAATCCTGCCTCGGGCATGGATGTGTGTGATGTCCTTAGATAAGGTAGGTTTAAGTAATTCTAAGTTCTAGGGGACTGATGACCTCAGAAGTTAAGTCCCATAGTGCTCAGAGCCAAAATTGTAGGAAAATTAACGATGACTTGTGTGCAAAAACGAGGGATACTAAAAATGAAACGAAAGTGTAGTAGAACGAATTTTCGCACCGTATGGAGGCTTTGCCCAAAGCCTCTTGGGAGAGGACAGAAGCCAGGTGGAGAAACACTCTGGACTACCGGCGATTCTCTCCCCAGACGACAACCGCCGGGCGTCGATCGCCGTCGCTGTTTTTTGCGGACTCGCCCGCAGTCCATCCGTCTGTCTGCCGTCTGCGCCACTCGCCCACATCTCACTTTTTGCGCGGTCGCTTCGCGCGACAAGAGGTCCGCCGCAGGGCCATTGAATGTTCATTAAGTGACCACGGGACAGCTGCGGTCGCGTCTCTTTCCTCGCCACGCTGTCACCTGCTGTTAGGTGTTGCGTGTTTGGAAGTGCCTTAGGAACTACTCTGCCTGGCAACTAGAGAACTGGCAACGACTCATCCGCGATTCGTGTGCCAAAGTAACTCATATGAAGACCCAAATAGCATTTCCAAAATAAACACAGATGTGTTCGTGCTGAAGTAACACAATTACTTCGAATGAAACGCTCTTACTGTGCGAGCGTATTTTTTGCTAGCCGTTCTCATTTTCGTAAAAGTTTTTCCTTGCATGTTACTGTGCTGTCATGTTGTACAGGGTGGCCGAAAACGCCGCTTTACAAACTAAGTCAAGCACACAGAAGGCATGCTAACAAGGGAACCTCCCCATCGCACCCCTCTCAGATTTAGTTATAAGTTGGCACAGTGGATAGGCCTTGAGAAACTGAACACAGATCAATCGAGAAAACAGGAAGAAGTTGTGTGAAACTATGAAAAAATAAGCAAAATATACAAACTGAGTAGTCCATGCCGAAGATAGGCAACATCAAGGATAGTACGGGCTCAGTAGTGCCGTGCTCCCATGGTTAGCGTGAGCAACTGCGGAACGAAAGGTCCTGGGTCCAAGTCTTCTCTCGAGTGAAAATTTTTACTTTCTTTATTTTCGCAAAGTTATGATCTGTCCGTTCGTTCATTGACGTCTCTGTTCACTGTAATAAGTTTAGTGTTCGTGTTTTGCGACCGCACCGCAAAACCGTGCGATTAGTAGACGAAAGGACGTGCCTCTCCAATGGGAACCGAAAACATTTGATCGCAAGGTTCAAATTGGTTCAAATGGCTCTGAGCACTATGGGACTCAACATCTTAGGTCATAAGTCCCCTAGAACTTAGAACTACTTAAACCTAACTAACCTAAGGACATCACACACACCCATGCCCGAGGCAGGATTCGAACCTGCGACCGTAGCAGTCCCGCGGTTCCGGACTGCAGCGCCAGAACCGCTAGACCACCGCGGCCGGCTGATCGCAAGGTCATAGGTCAACCGATTCCTCCATAGGAAAACACGTCTGGTACATTCTATACGACACTGGTGACGGCATGTGCGTCACATAACAGGAATATGTTGTCGACCCACCTAACTTGTACACTTGGCGAATGGGTGAAAAGATTCTTCTACCTTGCCCGATTTACGTTTTCTTGTGGATATGATAATCACTCCCAAAAAAGTGATGAAAACATAAGAGTTTGTCACATAAACTGCAACAAATGAATGTAACAGTTTCACAGTCGCACAGTTTTCCCTGTGCTCTGTCAAAACATATGTTTTTAACGTTTTCAAATTTTTCCGTGTGTAAACTGTCAAATCCTGCATATGTCCAAGCAAATCTGAACATGTCCTGGAATTTTGGAGAGCGAAGTTATTTATGTGTGAGTACCTGAACTTCGATAATTTTCTGAAAAAAAAAAATTAAACTTTTCACTCGATGGAAGACTTGAACCAAGGACCTTTCGTTCCGCAGCTGCTCACGCTAACCACGGAACCACGGCGCTACTGAGCCCACATTATCCTTAATGTTGTCTATCTTCCGCATGGACTACTCAGTTTGTATATTTTGCTTATTTTTTTCATAGTTCCACACAACTTCTTCCTGTTTTCCCGATTGATCTGTGTTCAGTTTTTCAAGGCCTATCCACTGTGCCAACTTATAACTAAATCTGAGGGGGGTGCGATGGGGAGGTTCCCTTGTAAGATGTCAGTATTATGTCAGACACATACTCCTCACCGGCGGGGTGTGTAAATGATTAGAGTTGCAATCCTCTGTGACTTGTTATGGCATGTAATGGGTGTGAACAGCCTCAGATGTTGACTGAAAACTGTGAATGACATGGAGGTGCCGCTAACTTGAGCGAGACAGTGTTACCAGTACCTGTCAGGGAAAAGGTCATCATTGTGGGTCTATATTTGGCCGGCTGGTCGAATCGTGCAACATCCAGATTCGTGGGTCATTCGGATGTGACAGTAGCCCGATATTGAACTGCATGGGAACTTGTGGGTGCCCATTTTCTGTGTGACAGTACTGCCAGTTGAAGGTCAAGCCCCAGAAAAAATGACACAAAACCGTGACGTCCACTGTGCTTTAAACGTTCTTCATATTACAGTTTAGCTCTTCCGATACTACTGTTCAGATGGCTCTGAGCACTATGGGACTGAGGTCATCAGTCCCCTAGAACTTAGAACTACTTAAACCTAACTAACCTAAGGACATCACACACATCCATGCCTGAGGCAGGATTCGAACCTGCGACCGTAGCGGTCGCGCGGTTCCAGTCTGAAGCGCCTAGAACCGCTCGGCCGATTATAATGTCTCTGTGTGTCTTCTGTGGAATTCACGCTTACAATTTTTTTCTTTCAGTATTGAACTGCTGAATGGAATGAACAGTCTAATGGGTATTGAATATGGATTGAGAGTAAATCGAAAAAAGAGGAAAGTAATGAGAATTAGCAGAAATGAGAACATCGAGAAACTTAACATCAGGATCGGTGGTCACGAAATAGATGTAGTTAAGGAATTCTGCCTCCTAGGCAGCAAAATAACCAATGACGGACAGAGCAAGGAGGACATAAAAAGCAGACTGGCACTGGAAATAAAGGGCATTTGCGGTCAAGAGAAGGCTACTACCGTAGTATCAAACAGAGACCTCCATTTGAGGAAGAAATTTCTGAGAATGTACGTTTGGAGCACAGCATTTTATGGTAGTGAAACATGGGCCGTGGAGAAAATCCGAAAAGGAGAGGCTCGAAGCATTTGAGATGTGGTGCTACAGAAGAATGTTGAGAGTGAGGTGGACTAATAACGGAAGGAATGAGGAGATTCTCCGCAGAAGACAAGAGCAAAGGAATATATGGAATGGATGGTAGGACATGGTTTACTTCCATCGTAGCCGGCCTGTGTGGCCGTGCGGTTCTAAGCGCTTCAGTTTGGAACCGCGTGACCGCTACGGTCGCAGGTTCGAATCCTGCCTCGGACATGGATGTGTGTGATGTCCTTAGGTTAGTTAGGTTTAAGTAGTTCTAAGTTCTAGGGGACTGATGACCTGTGAAGTTAAGTCCCATAGTGCTCAGAGCCATTTGAAGCAATTGAACTTCCATCGTACTACAGGGACTTGTAGAGTGTAAAAACTGTAGAGGAAGCCAAAGATTGGAATACATCCAGCAAATAAATGAGGATGTAGGTTGCAATTGCTGCTCTGAAATTAAGAGATTAGCGCAAAAGAGGACTTCGTGGCGGGCCTCGCCAAGTCAGTCAGAAGATTGATGACTGGAAAAAAAATCCCTCTGACTGTCTGTGGCACCTGCCTTTCTCACGACCTAGTATATGTTAGGTGACTGATGACCTAAATAAAACTACACTGACAACCGACCTACCCCACCCACCAGTCGTACACCCTGCGATAAACATTGACAAATGTTGAGTAACCTGAAATTCCATCATACATTAGAACTGCGTGACAAACCGGTATCCGAATCTGGAAACTTTCATTTCGTAGACAACGCTCACTGTTACCTTCTGAATTATGTAAACTATCCCGCTGCATCCCTATTACAGTACCTCTTCCCCTCCCCCCACTCCCTCCGACCGTACACGGCACATAATTTTAATCTACCAGCGAGTTTCACAACAACGAATACTTCGTTGTCGAGTGAAAGATTCATTCAAATTATTTAACGTTCGCCAAGTATATGGTTTTGCAAAATTTGTTTGCTTATTATTTTTTTGGTAAAATAATAATATAGTAATAGTTAGTCGGCAGGATGTATTATCAAGACTCGGTAGAAACAAACATATCTCGGATACTTTAAATCTTAAAAGAATGTTTCGATTAACCCTTCGCTGGTGAACCTTCACTGAGGCTGCCGAAGCCCATCGTTAGAAGTGTTCGGTGCACTGTGTGTTCAGACACATTTGTACTCTGCCCAGCATCAAAGTTTGATGTATTGTATTGTAAGTTAACCGGAGACCTAGAAACGACGGAGAGACTCCGTCCCCACCGCAGCCGCAGTGGTCCACAACCCCACGACGACTGCCGCAGTCCACTTCACCCCACCGCCGCCCCACACCGAACCCAGGGTTATTGGGCGGTTCGGCCCCCGGTGGGCCCTCCAGGGAACGTCTCACACCAGACGAATGTAACCCCTATGTTTGCGTGGTAGAGTAATGGTGGTGTACGCGTACGTGGAGAACTCGTTTGCGCAGCAATCGCCGACATAGTGTAACTGAGGCGGAATAAGGGGAACCAGCCCGCATTCGCCGAGGCAGATGGAAAACCGCCTAAAAACCACCCACAGACTGGCCGGTTCACCGGACCTTGACACATATCCGCCGGGCGGATTCGTGCCGGGGACCAGGCGCTCCTTCCCGCCCGCAAAGCCGTGCGTTAGACCGCACGGCCAACCGGGCGGGCTAAGTTTGATGTTAGTTCCGCCACAGTTCGCCGCCTGTCCTGTTTTACCAGCCTGCCCAGCCTACGACGTCCGACATCTGTAATGACCGCGGCCGCCTAACCTCATGACGTTTGGACATGATTCCACCTTGGTTGCGCCGCCGCAGCACCACAGCACTCCTCGAACTCGACACAAGTCGTGCTGTTTCCGAAACAATCGTGCCAAGCCCACAGGCAATCACAATCTGCCCTAGGTCATACGCAAATACACTCCTGGAAATTGAAATAAGAACACCGTGAATTCATTGTCCCAGGAAGGGGAAACTTTATTGACACATTCCTGGGGTCAGATACATCACATGATCACACTGACAGAACCACAGGCACATAGACACAGGCAACAGAGCATGCACAATGTCGGCACTAGTACAGTGTATATCCACCTTTCGCAGCAATGCAGGCTGCTATTCTCCCATGGAGACGATCGTAGAGATGCTGGATGTAGTCCTGTGGAACGGCTTGCCATGCCATTTTCACCTGGCGCCTCAGTTGGACCATTGTTCGTGCTGGACGCGCAGACCGCGTGAGACGACGCTTCATCCAGTCCCAAACATGCTCAATGGGGGACAGATCTGGAGATCTTGCTGGCCAGGGTAGTTGACTTACACCTTCTAGAGCACGTTGGGTGGCACGGGATACATGCGGACGTGCATTGTCCTGTTGGAACAGCAAGTTCCCTTGCCGGTCTAGGAATGGTAGAACGATGGGTTCGATGACGGTTTGGATGTACCGTGCACTATTCAGTGTCCCCTCGACGATCACCAGTGGTGTACGGCCAGTGTAGGAGATCGCTCCCCACAACATGATGCCGGGTGTTGGCCCTGTGTGCCTCGGTCGTATGCAGTCCTGATTGTGGCGCTCACCTGCACGGCGCCAAACACGCATACGACCATCATTGGCACCAAGGCAGAAGCGACTCTCATCGCTGAAGACGACACGTCTCCATTCGTCCCTCCATTCACGCCTGTCGCGACACCACTGGAGGCGGGCTGCACGATGTTGGGGCGTGAGCGGAAGACGGCCTAACGGTGTGCGGGACCGTAGCCCAGCTTCATGGAGACGGTTGCGAATGGTCCTCGCCGATACCCCAGGAGCAACAGTGTCCTTAATTTGCTGGGAAGTGGCGGTGCGGTCCCCTACGGCACTGCGTAGGATCCTACGGTCTTGGCGTGCATCCGTGCGTCGCTGCGGTCCGGTCCCAGGTCGACGGGCACGTGCACCTTCCGCCGACCACTAGCGACAACATCGATGTACGGTGGAGACCTCACGCCCCACGTGTTGAGCAATTCGGCGGTACGTCCACCCGGCCTCCCGCATGCCCACTATACGCCCTCGCTCAAAGTCCGTCAACTGCACATACGGTTCACGTCCACGCTGTCGCGGCATGCTACCAGTGTTAAAGACTGCGATGGAGCTCCGTATGCCACGGCAAACTGGCTGACACTGACGGCGGCGGTGCACAAATGCTGCGCAGCTAGCGCCATTCGACGGCCAACACCGCGGTTCCTGGTGTGTCCGCTGTGCCATGCGTGTGATCATTGCTTGTACAGCCCTCTCGCAGTGTCCGGAGCAAGTATGGTGGGTCTGACACACCGGTGTCAATGTGTTCTTTTTTCCATTTCCAGGAGTGTAGATCGCGCACCTTTCCCCTTCTACAAACGAACAGCACGTTCACTGTTACTACATCCGCCGCCTGAGTGTCTGACAAGCAGTCATTCCTCGCCAGGTGAGGCTGCTGTCGCCCGGACGGGTTTATATCGATACTAGGTCGGCGGTCATAATGTTCCGGCCGATCAGTGTATATTGATCGCTACTGGTCTCCGCACAGCTCATCCCATACCACGCATGTTACTAATTCTGTCACTCTTGGTGAACGTCGGTTTCAGCCGATTAATAATTTAATGTTTCATGTGGGGCCCTCAGCACATCGCCGAGGAGCGTCGGAATCGATAACGTTAATCTGTTCTGAGTGGCAGAGGTAATTAATAGCTGCGGCGCATCCCCGTGCGTTAAATGAGAACGCTATTGAACGCATTGTCAAACCCGTGTGACACTGCTCGCTTAAATAAAGATCGGACAATCGCCGCGTCGCGCGCCGTTGCTGGATAAACGAGTGCCCATCATACAGAGTGCTTCTCGCAGCTGCCGCGGCACTCGTGGCGGACACTGTTTCATATCAAACTGCGAGGGTACACAATTTTACACACACGTGGCGTTGTTTGATTATAACACTTTGCATTCTTTGGGATTGGCGGTTCGTCGACAACGAGGAATCAGAATCCAATAGCTGGTCAGATTATAAGGAGACTTTGAACTAAGGATGGGAAAAACCGGTTGAAACCTGTACCGCCATTTTAGTTCTGAATAACAGGTATTTTTCGGTATTTGTTTGCTCTCGGTTATAAGAGGTCTCTATATTTTTATTTTTTGCTAATAACCGACTATAAAAACCGAAATACAAGGGTCGTCCACAGCGCTACGATCGCAGTTCCGAGCAGTTACTCTGATTCAAGGAGAAGACATGTATGCTATTTTCAAATCGTTGCTGCCGATGTGTGCTCTGTAGTGCTTCTTTGTAATGTCAGTCGTAATTGAAAACGCCGCCACGTGTAAAATCAGATCTGTGATTCAATTTCTAAGTGCAAAGAAAGTTAAACCATGGGTAATTCATCTGCAAATCTGCAAGGTTTGCGTACAAAATGCTATGAGTGATTCAATGGTTAGAAGATGGGTCAAACTGTTCATTGAAGGACGTGATCAAGTGCACGATGAAGAACGAAGTGGACGCCCGTCTGTGGTTACTGAGGAACTGGTTCACACAATTGAATAGAAGATTAAGCACAATCGTAAGTTTACACTTAGTGCCCTTGCTATGGAAGTCTTACACCTAAAATATGTCCTTTTTGGTCAACACTTCAATGATGATGACGAGCTGAAAGAACATGTTACCACATGGTTGAATACATAGGCGGCAACCTTCTATGAAGAAAGCATACAAAAACTTGTGCCACGCTATGACAAGTGCCTACAAAATTTCAGAAGCTATGTAGCAAAGTAGTTTAACAGTTGTAGATTTTTGTACAATAAATATTTTTTCTGTATCTGTACACGTTTGTTTTATATAACCAAACGGAGCTTACTTTGTGGACGACCCTCGTATCAATTAGCTAAAATTTTTCGGTTTTAAATAAATCTTTTTTTAAAAATGACTAATTTTTATTCGTAAAGTTTCCTTTGGTTCGAAATATTTCGTTATAACAGAAAATGGTAAAAACGATTAGTGTTATTAAAATAACAATAATAACAATGCTGATAGAAAGGAGTAACGAACAACAAAACACATGGCATAAGAAATGGTACACCATCGCTTTGACAGTAATGTCCCTGTTGCCGTGTGTTGTGGCTTTAAGTACGCGTGTTCGCGTAGTGTGAAAGACATGCCCCCAACCCGATCTATTCGGTATTCCTCGCTGTCGAAGCCGAACATCAATTGTATTGCCGAATGGCACCAACCCTAGTCTGGAAATACTTTTACGAAGTGAGGTAACAATGAAGTACAATGCCTCATAACTTTCTGAACAGCATGGCGGCGAGCTGGTATGACATGGGCATACAAAAACTGCCACAGTGTCTACAAAAATGCATCGACAGAACTAGTGATTATGTCGAAAAATAGCTAAATGTTCAGGCTGTAAACGATGTAAACCATTGTAGAAATAAACAAGTCTACGTACTTATAAAAAAATAGGAGACCTTACTTTTGGAATTACCCTCGTACAATTACCAAGTGTTACCATCTAATGTCGAAACTGAATTATTTTTGTTCCACTGGTTTATTCCTCGCCTTTCTTCTGCATATCCTTACATTTGTTCCCGCAAAGTTTAACTGTCTTGCAATCATTAGATTTTCATGCGGACACTCTCCACCGGCTGAAGTTTAATTATAAGTACGCTGTACAAAAAACGTAAACTTGGTAGTGGTTTCTAGTTATATTTCTGTTCCTTGTTACCTCCGGTCTTGGCGTATGCTTTATAGCAGCATGGAAATAAACTCTTTGCAGACAGACAGTTCACAACGGCAGTGGTAAACTGGAACAAATTATTCGTGGCGTTTCCCCGCAGGACGGGAGCGAGGCGCGGTTTGCGGCAGAGGCGCTGCCGCCGCTGTAGCCGGATCCCGGTCTGAGCGCCCGCCGCAGCTCGCTTTACGACGAGGCGAGTTACGAGCTCGCTATTGCTGTAAAGTGAGCCATAAAACCCCGCCGTTAACGGCATTACCCATCGTTTTTGTTGACATATTAATATTAATTCTTGCGTCTTGTACACAGTGTTGGCGCGTTTATGGTCGCGGCGCGCTGTTGCGCCGCGGTTGTTGGCAGGCCTGCGCTCACTGTGCACCACCGCCGCCTAGCCGCAGGTGCCCGCCCGGATTTCAGATCCCTCAGGTTGGCAGCGCCGGTCGGTATTTCTCGTGTCTATCGACGGTCCACGAGGACAGGGCGCGGACGGTGCTGTTGTGATAATCAGTTGCTCTGCACAGACATACAGAGTGTAAATTTTAAATTGACAAACCACAATAACTCGAAAAATAAGCTTCACGCGAAAAAATGTGTAGAATCCAAATTTGATTATTTTCGAGAGGGACATCTGCTGGTGCTAAAATTAGCCCGCCACCCCAGCCCTCTGGGCAACTTCAAAATTTCAAGTGGGAACCCCAATTTTTTTTATTGCAGAATCAGATTCTACATAAAAACCTACGTACATTTTATCTTAAACATTTGTTTTGGTTCTTGGTAGTTGGCACTGTAATTCAAAAAAATCCATGTTCTCATTTTTGCGTTGTAAATGGTTACGGATGAATAAAAAATACTTATTTACTTCATAAATTTTGAATAGCTAAAACTAAAACTCGCCCTCTCTCCCCATAGGGTGGGGTTTGAGAGAGAGGAATTAGAGTTTTACAAATGTTGACCCAAATATTAACTTAATATTGGGATTTGATAGAAAGGAATTAGAGTTTTACAAATGTTGACCCAAATATTAATTTAATATCTGGGTTTGAAACTGAGGAATTAAAGTTTTACAAATGTTGACCCAAATATTAACGAACACATCTTACAGCATAGCGTATTGCGTACAATACAGCAACACTACGGAGACGATGATTATTTCTATCACCAAGATAATGCACCCTGTGAGGCAGTGGTTTGTGGAGAACAACATTGCTGAAGTGGGTATGCCTGCCCGGCGTCCCTACCTCAACCAAATGGAACACCTTTGGGATGAGTCAGAGCGTGGATTTAGCTGCAAGCGCCACCGTCCAACATCAGCACCATCTCTGGTTGCGGCTGTTGATGTAGAACAAGCTGTTATCCCTCCAGACATTCAGACACCTCACTGAAAGTATACTTAACTGAGTTCAAGGCCCCATGAAGGCGAAGAGTGGACACACACCATATTTATGTCCACTATCAGGTGTCCGGATGCTTTTGGTCAGGTAGTGTAGACATCGATCTCATCGAGACTGTGCAGCTAAAATTGGACAAATAACGTCACGCACACTGGTCTACAAGCGGTCATTGTTCCCATGCAAAATAAATACATGGCAGCAGTGAAACATTCGTTGTGACCGAACGAGTTGGCGCAGTTGTTGGCATACTGGACTCGCATTCTGGAGGACGACGGTTCAAACCCGTGTCCGGCCATCCTGATTTAGATTTTCCGTAATTTCCCTAAATGGCTTCACGCAAATGCCAGGATAATTCCGTTGTAAGGCCACGGCCGACTTCCTCCCCAATCCTTCCCTAATCCGATGGGACTGATGACCTCGTTGACTAGACCACTCCGCCAAATCAACCAACCAAACATACGCTATGGGACGCCTTTTAAAAATGATTCAAATGGCTCTGAGCACTATGGGACTTAATATCTGAGGTCATCAGTCCCCTAGAACTTAGAACTACTTACATCTAACTAACGTAAGGACATCACAGACATCCATGCCCGAGGCAGGATTCGAACCTGCTACCGTAGCGGTCTCGCGGTTCCAGATTGTTACGCCTAGAACCGCTCGGCCACTCCGGCTGGTGACTGGAATACATCCAGCAAATAATTGAGGGCGTAGGTTGTAAGAGCTACTCTGAGATGAAAAGTTGGCACAGAAGAGGAATTCGTGGGGGACACCAGTCAGAAGACTGACGACTAAAAAAATAATAATAATTCTCCCTGTGGCTCTCTCTGGCATCTGCATTTCCCACGACCTGGTTTATGTTAGTTGCACAGCTGCAGTGTAGCGGTAATCGTTTCTAGAGCAGGTGACGTATGGAGACACTTTGTGACAGCACGCGCGGTACGCAATAGGTGAATAATTAGAGACGCCGGTGGCCGCGCTGCCTTTGGCGGGAGCTCGGCTTGTTTCAAGCGACTGCCCCACTCGCACCGCGCCGGACCGTTTACGGTGCGTAATTTATTTCCATTGTGCGAGGCGAGGCGGGCGGCTGCGTGGAAGAGGAAGGCGAGCGGCAGCTGGCGCGGTGTCGCGTCACATCGGGCGCGCATTAATACTTCCGTCGCGTCCCAGAATTTACGTCCGTCACGTAGGCCTGGCCCGCAGGGGTGCCAACCCGCCGCTGCTGCACCAGAACGCCGATCACAATCGCGCGCGACCCACCACCGGCGTTCCGGGAAGCCCACTCGCTCCTCACAAACACGCGCGCGTTTCGGAGCGCGGGATCCGAAGGCCCGTCCGCAGGTGAAATACTGATGGCTGTGTGCCGTAAGCTAGGCCTCGTGATCCCAGGCGTTTTGCTCCTCGCGCCGCAGCTGCTCCAGCGGGCGATATAAGGCGATTGACGCACCGTTAGCAGAACAGCACGACTTACATTTCCGTGTAGGATATATTTGTGCCCTTACTTGTCCCGCTTAAACAAGACTGTAAGTCAGCTGTAAACTTTAGGTGTTCTAGCACCTGCGAGCAACATATTTCTGACATGACTCCTAACTCTTTCTGCCTGTTATCGAATGTCCCAGTCTGAAACCTGTCCCTGTGGAACATACGCCGGCTTTTAAAGCTTTGCTCTACAAGTACAACCAGTTGCAGAGGACGTCCGGTCCCCACCCTCTTCCATTCCGCCAAGTGCTTCCTCCCCTCTTACCTCTCCTTTTACATCCCTCTTTACATTGATGTGACAGAAGTCATGAGATACTGGTATGCGCATATACAGATGGCGGTAGTATACGTATAAAAGGGCAGTGCAATGGCGCGGCTTTCATTTGTACTCAACTGACTCAAGTGGAAAGATTACCGACGTGATTATGGCCACACGACGGGGAGACTTTGAACGTTGGTGCTAGACGCATGGGACATTGGAAATCGTTAGGGAATTCAGTATTCAGAGATCCACAGTGTCAAGGGTGTGCCGAGAAAACCAAATACGAGGCATTATCTCTAGCCGATGGTCTTCACTTAACTACCGAGAGGAGCGTTGTTTCGAAACGTCAGTGCTAACAGACAAGCAATACTGTCTGAAATAACCACGGAAGTAAATGTGCGACGTACGACGAATGTACGCGTCAGTACATTGGGTATGGTAGCAGACGACTAACGCGAATGCCTTTGCTAGCAGCACGACACAGCCTGCAGTGCCTCTTCTGGACTCGTGACGATATCGGTCGGACCCTAGAGGACTGGCAACCGTGGCCTTATTAGATGAGTCCCGATTTGAGTTGGTAAGAGCTGATGGTAGGTCTCGAATGTGATGCACTCCCCAGGAAGCGATGGAGCCAAGTTGTCAAGAAGGCACTGTGCAAGCTCGTGGTGATGGCTCCATAATGGCGTATGCAGGGTTTCTATGAAATGGACTGGATCCTCTGGTCCAACTGAATCGATCGTTGCTGGAAACGGCTATATTCGTTTACATGGAGACGACTTCATGTTTCCAAACTACGTTGGAATTTTTATCGATCGCAGTCCAACGTGTCCCTGGGCCACAATTGTTCACGAATGGTCCGAAGAACATTCTGGACAGTACGAGCAAATCATTTGGCCATCCAGATAGGGGTCAGCTATAGGTGGTGCGTGAACTGTGGAATGGTGAACGTATTTATTTATTTATTTATTTATGCATTTATTTTACCTGGCAAGATTAGGGCCTTCAGGCCCTCTCTTACACCTAACCAGGCATACTCAGATTCAACAAATTTCAGTTTCTACAGAACATTAAGGGCATATAACATGTTATACAGTATTAATGTTAAAGAAAAAAATAGAGATTATAAAAGTAGTACAATGATAATTATAACAATCAAAAAATAATTATAACAATCAAGAATAATAATAATAATAATAATGACTATGTATATGAAAGTAAACATATTTTTCTTTTATGAATGTCAGTCCTATTGCTAGTTGGGAATATTCTCGTTATATTCTCGCAGCTTGTGTGTTATTCTCATCAAGCAGAGACATAAGATGATAGAATGGGGTGAAAGAGATATAGAAGAGGTAGATAGGTTAGAGGAAGAGAAATAGAATGGTAAAATTCGAAGCTATGATGGAGAGGAGAAAGAAAAAGATGAGAGGGGCACAACAATGGTGGCTATACCGTCCCTAATATGTAAGTCTTGAGTTCCCTCTTGAATGTTAAGTGGTTCTGAATAAGACGCAGATCACAGGGGAGCGCGTTCCATAGTCGTATGGCTGAGATGGAAAATGACATGGAGAAAGATTTTGTGTTATGTAAAGGTACAGCCAAGATGCTAGACGTATCCGATCTGGTATTGCGGTTGTGGAATGATGATAGGTGTTTAATGTGAGAAGATAAGTATTGGGGGCACCAGTGGCTAAGAAATCGATGAAGTAAGCACATCGTGTGGAGATCGCGTGCCTTATATGGGCGTATCCAACCTAGCTGGGAGTATGAGAAGTATAACCCTATCACGCGCGTCAAAGAGGAGCTGGTACCCATTATTTTGGTTGAGTTTATAATGAAATTGACCAGAGAATTAACTTGAGTCAGCCAATAAAACGTTTCTGATGAAATCCACGAAGCAGTACGTCACGGAACTTGCCTCGCGCATTGCGCATTGCCAAGAGTTAATGGTTTCTGGCCGCGGCCACGAATGTATTTTCTTGAGATGTGACTGAAGCTCCGGCACAGGGACGGAAGGAACGATTCAAGGTTAACGATTTAATACGCGTTGTATAATGAACATGAGGAAACTCCATAATTATTGGACTGGTACTTAATGGTATTTAATAATATTGCTTGCGGAAAATTTTATTTTACGATTACCTTCATTAACTGAGAACTTGTCTCGCCGTATATAGTCTTTCGTAGAGAGCTTATCAATGGCGTTGTAGTAAATGTGGTAAACGTCCAAGCCTAGTTAGTACGAAACATAACAAGGGGAAAGTCAAGAGACAAGATGTTGGTCGTCTTTGGGCAGCAACAATAAGACCTTGGAGGGCGGTCACATAAAATGCTCCTAATCGCTCAGGGTAAATATTGACAAGAGATGCGGGGATATGATAATCGCGTATAATGATAACACTATAAGCTGTAAGAACAAGAGTCGGCCGCTGTGGCCGAGCAATTCTAGGCGCTTCAGTCTGGAACCGCGCGACCGCTACTATCGCCGGTTAGAATCCTGCCTCGGGCATGGATGTGTGTGATGTCCTTAGGTTAGTTAGGTTTAAGTAGTTCTACGTTCTAGGGGACTGATGGCCTCAGATGTTAACTCCCATAGTGCTCAGAGCCATTTGAACCTCTTGTAAGAACAAGAGTGATATAACTGCGGCTGAGGAGCGAGGGTAAGGGAGGGATAAAGGGAGCGAATCTTTGGAAGGGACAGTTGTACGTCATGAAGCCCTTATAGCAGGACTAAGACAAGATTCAACGACAGACGGTTTCCTCCATCCACTCGTCATCGGAAGAATAGTGCACAGTTAGAGCTAGTGATATGGTGAGAGCTATTCGAGAACACACCATGTCAGGGAATAACGGAGGAAAAGTGAAAAATTGAATTAAACGGGGAAGCAATAAGCTTCGAGAGGAGTGTTGGGTCAGGTTAATAAGTTGGTCGCTGTATCAGCAGAGACTAACCTGGAAGAGAGTAACCAGGCTGGCCTAAGCAGAGTTGCCTGCAGTAATAGGAGCAGAGCCCGTAGAATCCTAGTCGTTTAGCTAGGGACTTTGGGTGGCGTGTCGTGGGTGTGATCCCAGTTACTACTGACAGCTCCATTTTAAGTACTCCGAGCGGTGGTAGTTAGTCACCGTCTGCTTGTAAAGACTTGGTTTCTTCTTGGGTGTGAATGCATTTCATTCAGAGCAAAAATCATTTCAATACTTCTTCCAAGCCTTACCTTTTGTGGTAAGGGAATTTTAACAACATAATTACGCGAGGATGTATGTACGCAAGATGTATGAGACGTGCGAAATACCCTCAGACTTCAAGAAGAATATAATAATTCCAATGCCAAAGAAAGCAGGTGTTGGCAGATGTGAAAATTACCGAACTATCAGTTTAATAAGTCACAGCTGCAAAATACTAACGCGAATTCTTTACAGACGAAGGGAAAAACTGGTAGAAGCCGACCTCGGAGAAGATTAGTTTGGATTCCGTGGAAATATTGGAACACGTGAGGCAATACTGACCTTACGACTTATCTTAGGAGAAAGATTAAGGAAAGGCCAACCTACGTTTCTAGATTTGTAGACTTAGAGAAAGCTTTTGACAATGTTGACTGGAATACTCTCTTTGAAATTCTAAAGTTGGCAGGGGTAAAATACAGGGAGCGAAAGGCTATTTACAATTTGTACAGAAACCAGATGGCAGTTATAAGAGTCGAGGGGCACGAAAGGGAAGCAGTGGTTGGGAAGGGAGTGAGACAGGGTTGTAGCCTCTCCCCGATGTTATTCAATCTGTATATTGAGCAAGCAATAAAGGAAACAAAAGAAAAGTTCGGAGTAGGTATTAAAATCCATGGAGAAGAAATAAAAACTTTGATGTTCGCCGATGACATTATAATGCTGTCAGAGACAACAAAGGACCTGGAAGAGCAGTTGAACGGAATGGACAGTGTCTTGAGTGAAGGATATAAGATGAACATCAACAAAAGCAAAACGAGGATAATGGAATGTAGTCGAGTTAACTTGAGTGATGCTGAGGGAATTAGATTAGGAAATGAGACACTTAAAGTAGTAAAGGAGTTTTGCTATTTGGGGAGCAATATAACTGATGATGGTCGATGTAAAGAAGATATAAAATGTAGACTGACAATGGCAAGGAAAGCGTTTCTGAAGAAGAGAAATTTGTTAACATCGAGTATAGATTTAAGTGTCAGGAAGTCGTTTCTGAAAGTAGTTGTATGGAGTGTAGCCATATATGGAAGTGAAACATGGACGATAAATAGTTTGGACAAAAAGAGAATAGAAGCGTTCGAAATGTGGTGCTACAAAAGAATGCTGAAGATTAGATGGGCAGATCACATAACTAATGAGGAGGTATTGAATATAATTGGGGAGAAGAGGAGTTTGTGGCACAACTTGACAAGAAGAAGTGACCGGTTGGTAGGACATATTCTGAGGCATCAAGGGATCACAAATTTGGCATTGGAGGGCAGCGTGGAAGGTAAAAATTGTAGAGGGAGATGAAGAGATGAATACACTAAGCAGATTCAGAAGGATGTAGGCTGCAGTAAGTACTGGGAGATGAAGAAGCTTGCACAGGATAGGGTAGCATGGAGGGCTCCATCAAACCAGTCTTAGGACTGAAGACAACAACAACAACAACAACAACAACAATTACGAGAAGAATGTCTCTCACTAACACTTACAGATTATTTCCCATCGGCGCGAACCACGTCGCCCAATCCAAAGTAACGCTCATGTCTGGAACGCGACAGTGTCACTCAAAGACGGGTGTGAAATTGTTGTTAAAGCAGACGGGAAAGACGAGTGAGGCCAATACTCTAAGACGGCCATCGGCTGTTTGTACTCGTGTTGCAGTATTAGTGACGTGGTGGCAGGTTGTGGGAGCGCGCTTTCGAGTGGTCCCGGGCAGAGGGCGGTCCACGGAGCCGCAGGCCGCCCCAGGAAGAGGCGCGGTGCGGCGCTGCGGAGTGACGGGCGCGGCGGCGGACATGTTGACAGGCGGGGAGGCAGCGGCGGCGGCCGGACTATCGATCCGGAGCCGTGTCAGTCTCGCGTCTCCTCAAGACAGCCGCCCCCGCCGCTGCCACCGCCCCCGCCCTCGCCGTCCGCATTGTGTGTCACGGCCGGCGCAGGCGCGCCCGCCGACGCCCCGGGTCACCTTGTTGGGACCCAGCTCGCTCTGCTGACCAGGCGCCGCACCCGCTGCCCGCCGCCCGCTGCCGACTCACTCACCGCGGGGGCGCGTTGCAGCTCCACCTCACCTCGTTGCCGGAGTTTGCCGATGTGTCATGCCAAGGCCGAACAGTTCTCTCTTCTTATGGCAGGAGCTAAGAGCAATATTTAAATAAATATGGACATCGTAGGGGAGAATGACAAAGAGAAGAGACTGTCCTGCCGGGTGTACTGGACGACATGCACACACACACACACACACACACACACACACACACACACACACACTGACGGAAGAAAATCGCAACACTAAGAAGGACTTGTGCGGAAACAATTTCCCGGTTATCTCACGCACCCTGTGCTGGTGTTAATGAACAGCATTCCAGGGGGTGCTTTCCAACAGAATAACGCTCGTCCACTTACAGTTATTGTAACCCAACATGATATACAGAGCGTCGATATGTCTTGGTCTGCCCAATCACTAGATCTAATGTAAGGTTTGTTGTCGTTTTTTTACATCTGAAAGATGATGTCTCTTCAGATTCTGCGCCAGTCGCATAAGAGAAGCGTTTGTAGCACCACTATGAGGATGCAAGGAAGCAAATCAGTTTGCTTTAAATACACGTTGTAACTGTTGTGAGGGTTGGTTACTTTTGAGATTGGACGTGGTGAGTTGAAATGGTTCAAATGGCTCTGAGCACTATGGGACTTAACTTCTGAGGTCATCAGTCCCCTAGAACTTAGAACTACTTAAACCTAACTAACCTAAGGACATCACACACGTCCATGCCCGAGGCAGAAATCGAACCTGCGACCGCAGCGGTCGCGCGGTTCCAGACTGTAGCCCCTAGAATCGCTCGGCCACTCCGGCCGGCGTGGTGAGTTGATCTTAGTCAACAATGCCTTTAAGACGACGAAGACGCCATAATTAACACATGACTGAGTTTGACCGAGGTCGTGTAACAGGGCTACGAGGAGCCGGATGATACTTCTGCAATTATGCAGGAAGATTTGGCAGAGTTATATCAATCCATATGATTGCTGGCATCGGTGGTAAAAGGAATGTACGGTACGGTCGCAAAAAGACCGGGTGCCGGATGGAAGACCATCGTGTTTATGGCTGTGTCGCAGCGTAATGCATCTGCAGCAGCAATCTGAGCAGCAGTTTTCACCGCAGTGACACAACGAACTGGTACAAATCGATGACATCAAGGACAGATCCGAGACAGATGCCCTGTTGCATGCAATCCACTGGCCCCAAACCATCGCCAGTAGCGACTTGAGTGGTATTAAGCGAGAGCTCATTTGAGGGCAGGACGCAGATCCGTTGTGCTTTCAGATGAAAACTGGTTCTGCCTCGGTGCCAGAGATGACGGTGTGTTGGTTAGAAGCAGGCCAGTTGAGAACCAGCAGCCGACCTGTCTATGTGCTAGACACAATGGACCTACACCTGAAGTTACAGTCTGGGGTGTGATTTCGTATGACAGCGGGAGCAATCTCGTGGTAATCCCACACACCCTGACTGCAAATTTGTACGTCAATCTGATGACTCTACCTTTTGTGCTGCTGTTAATGAACAGCATTCCAGAGGGTGCTTTCCAACAGAATAATACTCGCCCACATACAGCTGTTGTAACCCAGCATGATATATAGAGCTTCGAGATGTCTTGGTCTGCCCAATCACTAGATCTGTCTCCAATCCAGCATATATGGGTCATGATCGGACGACAACTACAGCAGAATCCACAAAAAGCATTAACTGTCCCTGTATTGACCGACCAAGTGCAACACGCATTGATCTCCATCCCACACACTGGCATCCAGTGTTGGTACAACACAAAGCATGCACGTTTGCTTGCTTGCATTCCATATGCACAAGATTGCGGAAATTTCTCCATCATTACTTTTCCCTGCTTCTGTGCTATATAGAAGTTCAGGGTAAAGTCTGTGTTGTAAGCGTGTAACGGGACTGTTGGCCTGACTGCAGTTAGAGTGAACTATTTCTATTCGTCACGGCAGTAGGAGGGACAGGCTTTTGCTGGCCCCTCACCTTATTCACATTTTTACCCCCAGGGAGGACCCCAGTACTGATTTTGACAGGAGGCTGTATGAGCCTGGGGCCGTCCTAGAGGAGCTCGAACGAGGAAAAATCACCACCGCTATCGGGAATAAAACGAGCACTCCTGGGCTGGAGTCTGGTGCCCTATCCTGTAGACTGGCACTGCCAGCGGGAGCTATGTACCTGAGTTTACACAAAAGCGCCACCTGGCCACGGACCAAAGCCTCCGGAAGGGGCCGAAAGGAGAAAAATTTAAATGTACTGACTCCTTACGTTTCGTTTTCTCGCGGAGACAGCCTACTGAATATGTGAATGAGCGTGTGTAAATTCCATCGTTCATCTCGAGTGACGTAATGAAACGAAAGAAAACTTAAAGTACTTGGGCGCGAATTTCAGCCCCCTCAGAGTCCAGTGACTACACCCCTCCACTTTCCTGCTCAGTGGAAGGACCCAGACAGGGGTTCCTTTTATTAAAATCGACCAGCTTAATGAACATAGCTGTGTGGGTGTCAGTATTTATGATAGAAAACTATTCTGGTCTGTAATTCGTAGTGGGACAGGTATCGCCAGTGTTAAATTTGCTTCAGTATTTTTTTTGGCCCAATTTTAAAGTTTATTCGATGGCGTCACTTCATATGTTACTCTTATTATCTGCTGTTTGACGTATCGTGGAAGGATCGGAAAAAAGGACTGTCTTTCGTTAGTTTTGTGCCTTCCTCTATTCATCTTTTCCAAAGTCTCTGAAACTTCACTCTCGTATGTACATACATACTCCAATTTGCCACAGATACCTACGAAATAAAATATTATATATTTAAGGCTGACCGGCCATTTGACCATCTTCTTCTGTGCGGATGCACAAACAGTGCCCGAACTCTTACGGGAATCGCCAAAAAGCCGCGAGTAATGAGTATAATGGCCAGGGGCACTATGAATATAGTGCGGGACAATAAGTTGGGAATGTGGGTCTCACGGGAGGCGTGCCAGAGATAAGTCCCTGCAGTCGCACTGTCCTCTCTCTCCTCGGTGGCTCAGATGGATAGAGAGTCTACCATGTTAGCAGGAGATCCCGCGTTCGAGTCCCGGTCGGGGCACACATTTTCAACTGTCCCCGTTGTCGTATATCAACGCCTGTATGCAGCTAGGGGTATTCATTTCATTGTAATAAGTATTGATGCGTGTGCTTTGCTGTGCGAAGTTACTGTTAATATTACTTACAAAACTGAGCTAAGAGGCTGTACCTAGTCATTCTAACAACTCACTATAAACTTGCGTGTCACTTCTGCGATGCATTAATCTATTACACGTTCGTTTCTTTTACACGCTATAAGCAGACTGCTCTGAGAAAACGAGGCGGGGCTTATCTCAGTAGCAATATTTTACGAGTCGATGGAAAGCTTCAGCATCCAGCATCCTCCGCTGAGGAGCCAAGTAACTGTGTGCGATCGGTATGATAGAGAGTTGTAAGTGATAGAACTGTTCGACGCGAGAAGAACCGACTGTCCTTTGTAAGTGCGCTTCAGCACACGCACGCGGTGTCAGCACTGCGGAGAGGGGAGCTGGAAGGCGCAGAGGCGCTAGCTACAGTGGTCGTGGTACGCCACGCTACTTAGCCTATTGTTTCCCGGGCGCTCCTCAATGTCTCTATTGTGTGGAGAAGTCTCCATCAGCCGCGCCGCTACCGCGTCCACCGGCAGCCGCGCGCATGTGTCTGCCGCTACTTAACCCTGGCCTTCTCATTAGCGGCAGACACGTCTGCGCCGCGATCGCTCATACGGCGAATAAGAAAAAAGGGTCGAGCGCACAATGCCCCGGCAGCCGCTTCCGAATCAATTTGGCAGCGCCGAGGCCGGCGGCTGCGGCAGCCCTGCGCTGGCGGCCGACGCTTTTGACATTCCCGAGAACTGCCGGCCGGCGTCCACCGCTGTCTGCAGAACAATGAGAGGCCGGCATCCTCTCCTCAGGCTGCCGCCAACTGATAAATACCATTTGCAGTCGCAACTACTGATGGCACGTCTGTACGTCACACGTGAAACCTAAGAGGCTTTTCATTTCAACCGACAATATTAGGTTCCACATACCAGGTTGGATAACATGTAGTGGCGACACCGTTATAATTCATACCAATCTTTATTGACAGATATTCATCATATTACATATCCTCATTACACATAGGTGAAGAAAGGCATGAGACAGAGAAGTGTACAAATAGAGTGGACCGTAGTACTGCGTAAACGAGGCATAAAAGTGCTGTCATTTGTACTCACGTGATTCATGTGAAAAGGCTTCCCAGGTGATTATTGCCACACGACGGGAATTAACAGACTCTGAACGTGGAATTATAGTTGGAGATAGACGTATGGTACACTCTATTTCTGAAATCGTTAGGGGATTCAGTGTTCCGACATCCACAGTGTCAAATGGCTCTGAGCACTATGGGGTTCAACTTCTGAGGTCATCAGTCCCCTAGAACTTAGAACTACTTAAACCTAACTAACCTAAGGACATCACACACATCCATGCCCAAGGCAGGATTCGAACCTGCGAGCGCCTAGAACCGCACGGCCACTTCGGCCGGCTCCATAGTGTCAAGGGCGTGCTGAGACTACCAGCCTTCAAACATTACCTCTCACAATGCATTGACCAACGGCGTTCACTTGACGACCGAGAGCAGCGGCGCTCGAGTAGAGTTGTCAGTGATAACAGACAAACAACACTGCGTGAAATAGCTGCAAAAATCAATATGGGACGGGACACGAACGTGCCTGTTAGAACAGTGCGGGGAAATTTGAAGTTAATGGGCTATGACAGCAGGTAACTGAATCTAGTACCTCTGTTAACAGCACGAAATCGCCTGCAGCGCCTCGCCTGGGCTCGTGACGACACCGGTTTGACCCTAGACAACTGGAAAACCGTGGCCTGGTCCAGTGAGTCCCGATTTCAGCTGGTAAGAACTGATATTTGAGTGTTGCACAGACCCCACGAAGCCATGGACCAAAGTCGTAAGGCATTGTTCAAGCTGTTGGTGGCTCCATATTGAAGTTGGTCGTATTTACATGGAATGGACTGAGTCCTCCGATCCAACTGAACTGATCGTTGACTGAAAATGGTTATGTTCGGTTTATTGGAGATCATTTGCAGTCATTCATGATTCCATGTTCCCAAATAATGATGGGACAATGCACCGTGCCACTGGGCCGCAGTTGTTCGTGATTGACTTGAAGAACATTCTGAACAACTCGATTTGACCATCCTGATCGCCCGACCTGATTCCCATCGAACAGCTATGGGACGTGACCGAGAGATTGGTTCGTGCACAAAACGCTGTGCTGGCAACACTTTTCGCAGTTATGGACGGCTATAATGGAAGCATGCCTCATTATTTCTGCAGAGGATTTCCAACAACTTGCTGAGTCCGTACCACGTTGAGTTGCTGCGCTACACTGGGAAAAGGAGGTCCGACGCAATATTAGGAGGTATCCCATGACTTTTGTCACCTCGGTGTACACTCGTACCGGATCTCGATCATTCTCCCCCAGACAGATGGAAGGCGCAGTACGACGTCAGTGCGTCCATCACCGTCGATATATCGTAAGGACCGCCCTATGGCACGGGTGGTGTCTTCTCTTGTGTTGTAGAGCATTTCAAGAAGAGGTTCGTCCAGTTTGGCGAACAGTTGATAATAGCACGGACCCCTATCAGGTGAACAGGGTGGACGTTCCAGTATATTCCACCCCCACGTGCGGAGCAGCTGCTGTACGGGGTTCGTTGTATGGCGCCTTGCCTTGTCATGAAGAATGATGGGATGCATTGCCAGAAGGTGCCGTCGCTTTCTTCTCAGTACGGGATGAAGGGGATGTCGCGAGAAATTGCAATAGTAGGCTGCAGTGACCGTCTCCTTCTGCGGTACAACGTGATGCAGAATTAACCCATGGATATCGCAAGCTACAATAGCCATCATTTTGATACTAGCTGTATCACGGCGCACGCTCTGTGGGCGAGGAGTATCAGTGTGTTTCCATTCACTGGAGCGTCGCTTTAATTGTGATTTGTACGGCCAAGCCCGGGTTTCATCCTTAGTGACGATCCTTCTAAGAAAAGTCTTCACCCTTGCTGTGGTAGCGATTGGGCAGTTACTCTGCAAGTGCGGAACGATGCCAGTGTTGCGCCTCGGTCATTGCATGTAGTACCCAATGTGCTGCAGTTTTTCAGAGCCCAAGAGTATCGTGCAAAATATGTACCACTGTTTTGTAACACACACCTACCTCTGCGATTAAATAGCGCGCAGACCATCGGCGACCCAGACCCAGCAGAGAGGCAAGGAGCTCAGTAGTCATGTTGTCGGTGGAGGAGTCATCCCGAAAGGGACTAATCGTGAATGGCATTGCAACCATCTCGAAACACTTTCACCACCTCTCCAACGTTCGATATGACACTGCTACCTCACCACACGCCCCACACAGTCCCTGAAAACATCAGACCTCAGTTATAAAGATTCAGAGGACATGAACAAGTTGCCAAGAGGTTGAGACCTGGCTGTAACCAATCTCAGATGTAGTTCAGTCTGTGCATTGTGCAAGCTGTGAAGGAAACCAAGAAGAAATTTGGAAAAGGAATTAAAATTCGGAGAGAATTAATAAAAACTTCGTGGTTTGCTGATGGCATTATATACGATACTATCACATTTATTTTGTCACCGCCTCTGTTCGACGTGCAATAGTTCTTGCCGACCGTTGTGGCCGAGTTCTTCTAGGCGCTTCAGTCCGGAACCGCGCTGCTGCTACGGTCGCAGATTCGAATCCTGCCTCGGGCATGGATGTGTATGATGTCCTTAGGTTAGTTCGGTTTAAGTAGTTCTAAGTCTAGGGGACTGATGACCTCAGATATTAAGTCCCATAGTGCTCAGAGCCATTTAACGTGCGATAACCACTCACAGACGGCAGGTGGCAGCTCTAGGCGTAGGAGAGTATATAATACGCATCGGGGGAACGTGGAAAAGAATACACGTAATGTGGAAACGGAGCCGGCCGCGGTGGTCTCGCGGTTCTAGGCGCGCAGTCCGGAACCGTGCGACTGCTACGGTCGCAGGTTCGAATCCTGTCTGGGGCATGGATGTGTGTGATGTCTAGGTTAGTTAGGTTTAAGTACTTCTAGGTTCTAGGGGACTCATGACCACAGCTGTTAAGTCCCATAGTGCTCAGAGCCATTTTTTGTGGAAACGGAACGATTTATCTGACGTCCAAAAAGGTATGAACATTGGCTTTCGGGCCAAGGATGGAAGCATTTCCAAAATGGCTAAGTTTGTAAACTTATCACGTGCCACCGTGATTAAAGTATGCCGTTCATGGCAAAATCGCCCTATCAAAAACTGGCACCGAGGCCATTATGGTGCACCACGGTCCATAGATAACTTGGGTGAACGACAGCTACGGAGACGGGGGAGTAGACGTGTAATTGTAGGTCTTCAGACTTTTTCGGCGAGGCGTTTTCATTTTGGAAAATCAGGTTTTCTGCCCATAGTCCACATCGTACTTGTTGGATATTTCGATCGCGTAACTCGCAATCTTAATCCGCGTCTTAGTTGCACGATATTTCGTTATCGTAACTCTCATTCTTCATCAGAGGAAGCATCTGGTGAAGATTGCATGTCACTCGACCGAAATATCGTGCATGTACGTCGCGGATTACTGGCAAAAGAATCCATTGTCCATAACAAGAGACTTGCAACTCTTGCGCAACTGAAAGTCCACGTCAACCAAGGGGCTACCACATTGTTTCCTGAGCGACCGTTCAGCGAACGTTGTAGCGTATGGACATCCGCACCAGGCGCCTGATTAATACACCCATGCTGGCTGCTGTCCATCGGTGACGAAAGCTGGAATTAGAACGCCAAAACCGCAAATGGACGTCCGATGAGTGACGTCAGGTGGCCTTTCAGATGAATCACGGTCTTTCCTCCCATCGGACAGATTGCCGTTGTCTCGTACGGCGCGAAACATCTGAAAGCAATCACGTTGCAACAATCGTCGAAAGCCTTCAGGTTGGAGGAGGCAGCGTTATGGTTTGGAGAACGTTTTCGTGGCCTTCCCTGCATGATTCCGTCATTCTGGGCGGCACAAAGGATCAACACAAGTATGCATCTATCCTTGGGGGACCATATTCAGGCTTCCGATAGGTGGTCACACTTGCGTGAGTGGACAGTGTAATTATGTCAGAGACGGTTAAGGACATGGAAGAGCAGTTGAACGAAATGGGTAGTTTCTTGAAAAGAGATTTTAAGACGAACATCAATAAAAGTAAAACAAATGTAATGGAAGGTAGACAAAGTAAATCAGATGATGCTGAGGGAAATGAGGACATGAGACACTAAAAGTAATAGATGAGTTTTACTCCTTGGGCAGCAAAGTAACTGTGATGGCCAGAGTAAGGAAGATTTGAAATGCAGGCTGGCAGTGGCAAGAAATGCATTTCTGAGAAAGAGTAATTTGCTGTCTAATATAAACTTAAATGTTAGGAAGATTTTTCTGAAGCTATTTGTCTGGAACGTAGTTTTGTACGGAAGTGAAACATCGGCGATAGGCAATACAGACAATGACATAAAAGCTTTCGAAATGTAGTGCTGTTGAAGAATGCTGAAGATCAGATGGATAGATCAAGAAGGTGATGAGGAAGTACGCAGTCGAATTGAGGAAATCGAAATTTATGGCACAATTGGACTAAAAGAATGGATCAGTTGATAGAACACATTCTGAGGCATCAACGAATTGTCGATTTTATAATGTAAAGAAGTGTGTGTGTAGGTGGGGGGGGGGGGGGCCTTGAATTGTAGAGAGAGAGAGATTGAAACTTCTATACAGTAAGAAGATTCAAATGGATGCAGGTTGCAGTAGTTAGATTAGTGGGGAGAGTTTTATCAAACCAGTCTTTAGACAGAAGATCATAACTGCAGCAACGTGAGAAATATTTACAGGATCTGGTAAGAGGAATGAACAGAGTACTGAGCAGAGGCTATCGAGTAATACAAAACCAAAGAAAGATCATAACACTGAGGAGCAGCAAAAAAGAGATTAGCGCCAAATTTTACTACAGAATTGAGGACTTCGTGGTAGACTGAAGTCAAGGAATTCTGCTACGTTGGAAGCAAAATGACGTAGGAGAAAGTAACGGAAAGTATACGCAGTTTTCCCTTGTGTCGCTCAGATACGAGACGTCTGATGTATTGAGCACAGCACGCTTCCACTCTTAAGTCGAAAACGCGAGACAGCATCTGGCGACGCATCGGCCTTCAGCTGGGGAAAGTAGTCTCCGGGCGCCTAACATAGGCACGATCGCCATACAGCTGTCGTGTCTCGGACGGACGTTTTAATCCCGTGAACTGCGGCTACGTACGCTCCAAGAAAGGATTGCCATTTTACAGTTTCGCGTCAGAAGGAACAAAACGAGTATATTAATCCACGCTACTCATCTCATGACAGAACTGAAAGAATATGACGTTCACTTGAATACTTTTCCACCTATGCTGTCTGGCATTTTTTTATTATCATCATTTTCCCGGAAAAACTTGTTTGTGGGTATGCCGCTTCAAAGACTTTGGTTACTTTGCTTTTGGTCGTACTGACGTCGTCTTCGCTCCGAAGACTGATTTGATGCGGATCTCCACAGTAGTTTGTCCTGTGCAAGCCTCGTCATCTCTCCTTAACAACTATAGCCCGCATCCACTTGCAGAGGGAAGTATCCCAAAATGACATACCGTAGGGGGAAAACTCTGCTGTGGACATATGTTTTGAATTGTAAGCTTTATTTTCTGTGAGTTAACATTAAAAACGGTTAACTACATAGTGAGTCTTGAAAGGAGATCATATTATACCTCACATCATTATTAGTATGTAAAAATAGAAAGCTTACACAATGTCATGTCATGAGAAGAGTCGTTGGGAAACATGACATACTCTTATGTCTTGTATATATATTTACTTTTATTTGCAAATATTACATCTAAACGTCCTTGCTCCTTGTGTAACCCAGCACAATGTCTGTGAGCCCACACTGAGCAATTAACACACCTGAGCCATGTCTCTTGCGGGTTAGAGGGACTAAATAATAATAATAATAATAATAATAATAATAATAATAATAATAATAATCATTATCATTAGAAAAGTCCATATCTTGCTCATCTCCAGCAGGCATATCAAAAAGAAGTTTGTTGCTAACCTTTTTAGTTGCACGTCTGTGTTCCAACATTCTTTCCTTGATGACTTTGGTTTTTACCTCTGAAACATATGGACTGCCGGTCAGAAATTCTGAACTGTCCAGTTAACTTTCGTTATAAACAATTAGTTAAAAACTGTTTCCTTAAATCACCCAATGTAAATCAATTCAGCCGGTATTCAGGGTCCTTAATGTGCTATACTTGTTCAGTTTCTAGCTATGTTGGAAACGTTTGCCGGAACCGACCTAAACTCCTATAAACTTCTACAACTTGCTAATTCTTGCCTTGTTCTCTCTTCCTTAAAGTAGCTTGAAGAACACCAAACATTTTTGAGGCATGCTGTCAGACCATTCCCTTTTTTTTATGACCAGCATCAATAGCCTTCTGCAAATTACTTATTCTCGTATAACTCCCAAACAGAATTACTGAAATAATAATAATAATAATAATAATAATAATAATAATAGTTACACATTATACTACCATAAACAGAAATGATTGGAAAGACAGGTAACATAAACTGTTGTTGTGGGTAAAATGACATACCCATATCATTTTACACCATTTCATAGTATGTTGCTTTACGCACAGTTACAGCTTTTTGTACAAGGGCACTACTCATCAACACGTGGACCTACACACGCAGAAGTATGGTTAAGTGCTTGCAAAAGAAATAGTTACTCACCGTTTGTGCAAAAAATATTATAAATTAACTTGTCCACGTGTAGTATGCCACAGAATAAGTGTCACAACTTGTAAAACTCGATGTGAATGGGTTCTTCACATAACAAAGTAAGCGTTTAAGCAAACGGCATTGCCATTTCTGGTGTAACAGTGTGCCAAAACAAGAACGTAATCTGATGCCATGAAGTGCCTCAGTGGCAGTAACAAGAAAAACGAGGCATGTCATTTTACTAGAGTATGTCATTTTAGGACGTTTTAGCCTAATCGCTTACTGTACTGAAGCCTTGATTTCCTGCTGAATTTTTCATGCCCACGCTTCTCTCCATTACAAAACTGGCGATTACTTGATTCTTTCCTTTCGTCAAATGGTGCCATAAATTTCTGCTCTCCCTAATTCGATTCAATACTTTCTCGTTACTTATCCGCTCTACCTACCTAATCTTCAGCATTTGTCTATAGCACCTCATATCAGGAACTTCCGTTTTCATACACAGTACCTGCTGCCGTCCACGTTTCACGTCTCGTTATACTTCTAGAGTAAGAGTTCGAGAAGGCAACTGTGTCCTCATGGACATACACTCAGTTTTAATATTTCCAGGTGAAGTGCAGAAGACAACATACACACACTTTCATATCCCGCTTTTTCTAAGAAAGGGAATGGAAACAAAGCCCACGAATTCGGATCGGAGTTATGTTTATAGGCCCCTTATGAACCTAAACAGGTGACTCTACTTAGAGGTGAATCCCGCTCTACAATAGTTACAACAAAGATTCATTTCCGGTATAAAGTTCCTCTCTCATGATCACATGTAGCAATGCTTGCATTCCAATTTGACAATGGAGATTTGGGTGTTACACTTCAACCGAAGGTTTAAAGGTCAGTCTGAAATATCAGGGAGAGAAATGCCCAGTACCAACACAAAAACTATGTAAAATTTTTCAGTAACAAGGGAGTTTTCCGTCATGCAGTGCAGAGTTGCTCTCATTGTTTTCCTGTTTTATACCTTGGTTATTAGTTTAATAGCATGATCGGT
Source organism: Schistocerca cancellata (assembly GCF_023864275.1). Lineage (NCBI taxonomy): Eukaryota > Metazoa > Arthropoda > Insecta > Orthoptera > Acrididae > Schistocerca > Schistocerca cancellata. The sequence continues at coordinate 237,921,368 of NC_064626.1, forward strand.
GTATTTTAAGTTTTCTGTAACTGAACATTTTCTCATTGATAAAACTGACGAAATGCCAATTTTCTTTCTTCAAACGCCGTGTTTTCTTAAGTAGTAGAATTGCTAGTATACATCAAATTGAAGGTAGCTGTAACGTGGATTAATAGGTAGGGTCCTTACAGGTGTATTTTTATACACAAACCATGTCTGATTACAGACATTCAGCTTTAATTAAAATGGCAACATAGATCACTTTCCTCCTGTTCAAGAGACTTGCTAGATTCTTTGAAACCAACAATGTCTTGTTGTTTTCGACCTATTTACCTGTATTTTGCCAGCCAAACAACCAGGATACATGATCACGAAAAAGCTGTCTTTCCTCAGAAGACAGAAGCTGAGCATAAAACACACTAAGAAAATCGTGTCATGTGTTCATGATGTATTGAAACGGAAAATTTCCTTCACTTGGTCCAGGTCACATATCAGCTGTTACTAACTGGCTCTGCTTTCTGCAGCTGTTTACAAAGTATGGTGACCTTGGCTACAGGCAAGCTTATACTCCTGCCATCGTTGAATCCCGAGCTGTGTGGATTGGCATCGCTAACACAAGCATAATGTGCTGGCATTCCTACAAGATTTGTTTGCATCATAACGTAATCACATGTCAGAGGGTAACATCCATCCAGCTCTGTAACGTTCCTAATATCTACAGTCGAGTATTCATTCACGACCTTGAGTGTCCGCCAGGTGCGTCACTGACGCGACGGAGCGGAACGTATGACTTTTATTCGAAAGGGTAACTACTTGTCCTGACGTAGCTGTTTGATTTATCTGTTCTGCGACATTACCACAAGTACGAGAACAAGGCAGAGTTAGATGATGAAAGGAAGGGCGAGAGACAACAGACGATGAGTAATTATCCGTAATATAGTCGGTCAAGAAGAACCACCGGAAGATTTACAGGTCAAAGACGGACTACAGTTTTACGTATCCTGCGGCGGGACTGATTTCGTTTCCTGGCTTGAGCAGGTATACTAACCGTGAATTATTAACCCGGAACCTGTTGTCCACGCTTGTGACTTTTACGCCCATATTTAATTACAGACCCGCGCCAAGGCACTGCCAGACATAAGTGTCTGCTGTCGGAACGTCCGCAGAGGTCGCTATTTCACTGTAGTCCCTCGCTGCTGTGATTAATGAGAAATGCTACGCGTTAGTTGTTACGCAGAAATAATTTAACTGTCCACCTGTACACATCGAGCGCGAGGTTTCGTCATCGCCAGCTAAGCGCCACGGCTGTAGCCACACATCCGTCCAGCACTGTCTCCTGTCGCTTGTGGGCAGAAAAGTGTGCTGGACGCAAGCGTAAAACAAATGTCGGAGTCGTGTGAAGGATATTTGTGGTTCTCAAATGCTCAAAAACAAAGATGGGTAATTATCCGTTATGTAGTCGTTCAAGAAGAATCAACGGAAGATTTACAGGTCAAAGACGGACTACAGTTTTACGTATACTGTGGCGGGCCAGATTTTCGCAGTCGTTCGAAAAGATGGCATTAAAATGGCTAAAGCATTTCTTATGATTAATACTGACTTCCTGGTCAACACTGAGAGTTTAATGTACATAAAACATCACGGAGGGAGAAGTCTTGTTATGCTGGACTGGAAACAGTCTGGGTAGTCGGAATTTGGGATTTTGTTTCTCTTGTTCGTATTGGTGGATATGGAGGAGAGTCACAAAAACACCCTGGGCTGAAAGAAAATCCAAATACAAAAAGATATTGAAGAGAAAAAGGGTGTTGAGTAACATAATACAGTAAAGAAACGGTGCGTAAAGAAACACCTTAGAAGAGAAAATACCCAAGAGGCTGTCCCAGAACATCAGCATTACAAGTAATTAGCCATAACTACAACTAAATGGCAAAGATGGCAATGGGCGGAGGAGGATAGGTACATCAAGAAGGCATTGCATTTAGCATCATAATGTGTGTACTGATGGTTCTGTTGCTGTCAGATCAAACTGGACCATTTCGCTGGTTTTTTTTTTTGCTCAGTTTCACAATTTTTGGTAGTAGTAACAGTAATAGCAGCGTCCACTTTCGTAGATGAGTGATCACGTAGATGGGTGCCACACGGAGGACCCGGATTTGATTTCCGACATTGCCATGGATTTTTCCTTGTGGGAGGACGAGTACGGGTTGCACTCAGCCTTGTGATACCAATTCAGGAGATACTTGACGGAACAGTAGCGGCTCCATGGTCTACAAAGTATGCAAAATGACAGGGAGGCCACGTGCCCCTCCATACCACATCAGCATGACACCGCAAGGCAGAGGATAACACGGCAGCCGGTAGATATCCCTTGGCCTTAACGGCCTGGATGAGGATCTCGCTACTGTAGTAGTAGCAACAGCCCGTGGATAATTTTTACAAGAACACCGAGTATATCGTGGCAGTACATTTCAAGAACAAAAAAATTATTCGTATATACAGAATTGTACATACTTGTAGGCCTAGTTTGACTAGGATGGGACAGGCAGTCCGCCGTGGCCTTGTAGTAATAACCATCCCAGCAGTTGCCTTAAATAATTTAGAGAAACGACGGGAAAAGTAAATCAAGAGGGTCAGATGGACATTAGAGCCTCCTTATAAAATTGTCGAGACTCTTGTGGTTGTTTCTTGACGAGTGACCTGTTCGTGGTTTGTATTCGGGCCGATGGCCGTTTAGAGGGGGAAACTCGCTAAACGACCTCCTCTAAAGACCCAGTGACGAGCGCCAACAGACGCTGTTTCCAGATGTGGCCGAAAAAGTCTCAACAGTTTCGGACTGATCGTCTGTGGCCAGGAAGTATCAATTTGTGGATTGATTCATTGACCAGCTTCAGTAGAAGAAAGCCCAAATGCTGTCTTCTCTGGCAGAAGAACCTGTTAACGACTGTCGACCGAAGATCCCTAGGCGACCACAGACGGCTGATACGTCGAGAGCTTTCATCCACCTGAAGTACAAGGCCAGTCTGTGGGAAACAGCACATTTTCGTTCGGTATCTGGCACGAGAGGAGACTTTCATACCCAGCAGTCCAAGTAGAGCCGCAGTTCTTGTCCATTATTCAGCTGTGCGTCTTTCCATAACAGGATAGGTGAATCCATTCAGATGTGGATGTAAGACACTGGTAATCGATTTGTAATAGGATACTGCAGTGCCTGTGTTGTAAAGAAAGGCAATGTAATATTCCTTCGCACATGGGTGTATGTCCGAAAGAACAGGCGCTACGGCCACTACAGTGGTCATGAAATACAAGAAATGTATTCGCAGTTACGAATGTGGACAACCATCATCTGTGTAATGGAATGATGGCAATGTAAATTTGAGCCGGACCGAGACTCGAACCCGGATTTCCTACTCTACGCAAGCGGTCGCTTTAACCACTTTGGCTATTCGTACACGAATCGCGACCAGACCCAATCCTCCATTCGTCGTCGTTCATGCGTCACAACCTGCACTCGTACATATGTAATTCCCGTACGTGGGAGGGATATCGGCGGATAAATGAGATGTTGCTTTGCCTGTCTTGTTAATAAGCATGTCAGAAGCCACACTGCAGTGTATTTCGTGATAACACAGGCAACGGTATTTCTTATTTATTCGCCAATACCAGGACCTCGACTCTCAATAAATATATCGTTCCTGTATGGGAATGTACATAATGTACTAGTGCAATTAGCCCGCCCGGTTAGCCGAGCGGTCTAACGCACGGCTTTCCGGAGTGGGAAGGAGCGCCTGGTCCCCGGCACGAATTCGTCCGGTGGACTTATGTCAAGGTCCGGTGAGCCGACCCGTCTGTGGATGGTTTTTAGGCGGTTTTCCATGTGTCTCGGCGAATGCGGGCTGGTTCCCCTTATTCTGCCTCAGGTACACTACGTCGGCGATTGCTGTGCAAACAAGTTCTCCACGTACGCGTACACCACCATTACTCTACCACGGAAACGTAGTGGTTACACTCGTCTGGTGTGAGATGTTTCTTGGGAGGAGGGGGGGGGGGTCCACTGGGGGCGAACCGCACAGTAATCCTGGGTTCGGTGTGGGGCGGCGGAGGGGTGAAGTGGACTGCGGTAGTCGTTGTAGGGTTGTGGACCACTACTGCTGCGGCGGGGACGGAGCCTCTCCGTCGTTTCTAGGTCCCCGGTTAACATACAACATAAAACAGCTAGTGCAGTTTGTGACACATGGACGACGATGTATGCGAGTTAGTGTCTGGCCGTGATACGTTCACGGATGTCCGAAGCGATTAAGGCGACCTCTCGCCTAAAGTGGGAAATCCGGGTTCGAGTCCCGGTCCGACCCAAATTTTCACTGTCGTCATTCCGTCATACAGCTGATGGCTGTCCGTATTCTCAACTGCGAATATAATTCATGATTCTTTAATAGGTTGAAGCTGAGTTAAGCACGGAGTCGCATAGGGTGCTTTGGATTTTCAAGAAAGAGCAACCAGCCTACATCGTCTCCAGTGCAGCTTGTGTTGCGCAAGGAGAGTGGTTGCGTTGGCGGGCGGACAGATGCGCAGCATCGCCAGGCCGCGTCGGCAGGACAGCGACAGCACCGGCTGGCGGCTGTTAGCAGCTGTCAGGCCGCGCTGTTTGCTCGCGCACCGCTCAGTCAAAGTGGTTATACGTGGCGCGCTGGCCTGGCCCCCTGTCCAAATGGCTGGGTCCTGCGCGCCGGCACGCGTGTGCCCGCTAATCGCTGCATGCAGGATCCGGAGAAAACGATGACCGTGTGGCTAAATGGTACCACACATCCCAGGAACAAGCATCAGTCCCCCAACCCAATCAACTACTGGCCATTAAAATTGCTACACCAAGAAGAAATGCAGATGATAAACGGGTATTGGACAAATAAATTATACTAGAACTGACATGTGATTAGATTTTCACGCAATTTGGGTGCATAGATCCTGAAAAATCAGTACCGAGAACAACCACCTCTGGCCGTAATAACGGCCTTGATACGCCTGGGCATTGGGTCAAACAGAGCTTGGATGGCGTGTCCAGGTACAGCTGCCCATGCAGCTTCAACATTGACGTATTGTGACGAGCCAGTTGCTCGGCCACCATCGACCAGACGTTTTCAATTGGTGAGAGATCTGGAGAATGTGCTGGCCAGGGCAGCAGTCGAACGTTTTCTGTATCCAGAAAGGCCCGTACAGGACCTGCAACATGCGGTCGTGCATTGTCCTGCTGAAATGTAGGGTTTCGCACGGATCGAATGAAGGGTAGACCCACGGGTCTTAACACATCGGAAATGTAACGTCCAATGTTCAAAGTGCCGTCAATGCGAACAAGAGGTGACTGAGACGTGTAACCAATGGCATCCCATACCATCACGCCGGGTGATACGCCAGTATGGCGATCACGAATACACGCGTCCAGTGTGCGTTCCCCGCCATGTCGCCAAACACAGATGCGACCATCATGATGCTGTAAACAGAACCTGGATTCATCCGAAAAAATGACGTTTTGCCATTCGTGCACCCAGGTTCGTCGTTGAGTACACCGTCGCAGGCGCTGCTGTTTGTGATGCAGCGTCAAGGGTAACCGCAGCCATGGTCTCCGACTGATAGTCCATGCTGCTGCAAACGTCGTCGAACTGTTCGTGCAGGTCGTTGTTGCCTTGCAAACGTCCCCATCTGTTGACACAGGGATCGAGACGTGGCTGCACGATCCGTTACAGCCATGAGGATAAGATGCCTGTCATCTCGACTGCTAGTGATAACAGGCCGTTGAGATCCAGCACGGCGTTCCGTATTACCCTACTGAATACACCAATTCCATATTCTGCTAATAGTCATTGGATCTCGACCAACAAGAGCAGCAATGTCGCGATACGATAAATCGCAATCGCGATAAGCTACAATCCGACTTTTATCATAGTCGGAAACGTGATGGTACGCATTTTTCCTCGTTACACGAGGCATCACAACAACGTTTCATCGCCCGCATCTCGTGGTCGTGCGGTAGCGTTCTCGCTTCCCACGTCCGGGTTCCCGGGTTCGATTCCCGGCGGGGTCAGGGATTTTCTCTGCCTCGTGATGGCTGGGTGTTGTGTGCTGTCCCTAGGTTAGTTAGGTTTAAGTAGTTCTAAGTTCTAGGGGACTTATGACCACAGCAGTTGAGTCCCATAGTGCTCAGAGCCATTTGCCAACCAACGTTTCATCAGGCAACGCCGGTCAATTGGTGTTTGTGTATGAGAAATCGGTTGGAAACTTTCCTCATGTCAGCACGTTGTAGGTGTCGCCACCGGCGCCAACCTTGTGTGAATGCTCTGAAAAGCTAATAATTTGCATATCACTGCATCTTCTTCCTGTCGGTTAAATTTCGCGTCTGTAGCACGGCATCTTCGTGGTGTAGCATTTTTAATGGCCAGTAGTGGATATTCTTCCATCAGGCAGATACGCCCTGTACAGAAACGTCGCACATGGGCGCCCCAACCGGCCCCTTGTGTCGCTTAGACTTTACTCCGGCGCTGCTCGTGGCTGAACGTCATTGCGGGTAGGGTATTTCAGAGCGACGTCAGAGCGGAGGCGTAGGCGTTGCGCGTGCGCGACGCGGCGGCGCTGGCTCCCGAGATGGCCACGTGGCCTGCCCACCTGTCGGCCGCGTATTAGAGCCGTCAGCGGGCGTTAGCGGCCCACTCCGTCCGCAGCCTGCTGACTGATTGCCCGCGTCAGTCGATAGCGGCCAGCCTCCGAGATGACCGGCCCTGCCCGCTGCGAATCTCGCTACCTGCCGGAGCTCGGTGAGGGTAGCAGTTAACTTTTCCGGCGACGTCTGCCTCCCCTGCAAACCTCGGGTGGGCGTGCGAATACAACCCGCGATTGGTTTCGATCCGCCTCGCGTAAGAAATTCCTGGGCAATTGTGAGCGAAGCGCTGCAGAATTCTGCAACAAAAATTTTTAAGCCAACTATTGTAAGAAGCCGTAAGCAAAGAAACGATGTTCACGATGCGTAAATAAATTTACTTACATACCTGAAGATGGGAGGAGCATAAAATGGATTTACTTTCAAAAACGTGACCTTCGAGGCATAATTCAGTGGCGTGGCGTGTCTAGGGAGGGATGCCATTCTGCCGGCCGCGGTGGCCGAGCGGTTCTAGGCGCTTCAGTCCGGAACCGCGAAACCACTACGGTCGCAGGTTCGAATCCTGCCTCGGGCATGGATGTGTGTGATGTCCTTAGGTTAGTTAGGTTTAAGTAGTTCTAAGTTCTACGGGACTGATGACCTCAGATGTTAAGTCCCATAGTGCTCAGAGCCATTTGAACCATTTTTGATGCCATTCTTATCGGTTCATTACCCCATACACATTAACGTGAAGGTGTGTGGGATAGGTTATGAGACTGCCAACACCGCGAGTGATCTGGCAACGCTGTGTTCTACTTGTGTAGAGTGGTGTGTTCATCCCTTCCAGATGCTCAGTACGAGTTTCAGCTCCTACAGCCGTCAGGTGACTTTTGAGAGCGTCGCCTGTGAACTTGTGTTTTTGTTGTGTGTTATGAAAATGTAACAGCTGAAATTAGAGCGACGTTATGCAATCAAGTTTTGGGTTAAACTTGGGAAATCCGTGACTGTGACCTCTGAGAAGTTGAAACAGGCCTATGGGGAACATTCCATATGAAGAGCACATGTTTTTTGCTGGCACAAATAATTTTTGGAAGGCCGAGAATACGCGAAAGATGAACCTCGCTCAGAGAGACCTTAAACTTCAAGAAACGACAAGTACGTCGAATGTGTGGGTGCTCTCGTGAGATCAAAAATGGTTCAAATGGCTCTGAGCACTGTGGGACTTAACATCTGAGGTCATCAGTCCCCCAGAACTTAGAACTACTTAAACCTAACTAACCTAAGGACATCACACACAGCCGGCCGCGGTGGTCTAGCGGTTCTGGCGCTGCAGTCCGGAACCGCGGGACTGCTATGGTCGCAGGTTCGAATCCTGCCTCGGGCATGGGTGTGTGTGATGTCCTTAGGTTAGTTAGGTTTAAGTAGTTCTAAGTTCTAGGGGACTTATGACCTAAGATGTTGAGTCCCATAGTGCTCAGAGCCATTTGAACCACATCACACACATCCATGCCCGAGGTAGGATTCGAACCTGCGACCGTAGCGGTCGCGCGGTTCCAGACTGAAGCGCCTAGAACTGCTCGGCCACACAGGCCGGCTCGTGAGATCAGACCGACGTTTAACAATAAAGATGACGGCTGACCTGTTAACTTAAACTCTTTCGCCCTGCGTCAAATTTTGACCGAAGATGTGCACATCAAGACAAGCCTCATGTCGCACGGCCACTTCCATCACGGGAGTTTTGACTTAAAGAGGCGTTCCTGTTGTTCTACTGCCCTGCTGATCTGAGTCCTAGTGATCTTTTTGTTTCCCGAAATTGAAAAATGTCTTAAAATGACGTCATTTTGAGACTGCGGAGGACATTCAAAGCAATGTGACCGACTTGTTAAAGGCCTTACCAGTTAAAGCCTTTCATTACTGCTATCAAGAATAGCAACAACGAGTCCGCCAGTGTATAGCTGCCGGTGGGAACTATTTTGAAAGGGACTATATTGTTGTTTTTAATTGTTTTTTAAAAAAGAAAAAAAACTTTGGTAGATAAAAAATGAGTCACTTTGCTTTTTTCACACCCCTCGTAGATACACATGCGCTAAGAGCACTGTCGTCGTTTTACGTGATAAGACGGTTCGCGAGCGAAATATGCGAAACAGGCGCGCGGGTCACCAGACATTGCTCAAACTTGCTGTAGACAGTGAATACTTTAGAGGAGAGGCGGACGGATTTGGTCGATATTTCAGTTACGAAGCAATCCTCTGGAGGAACTTAGGATTCGGCCAAACAGCGAGTGGGCACCGTTGTGCGATGTGGCACCGTCCCGAGCTAAACAGAAGGCGGGCATCCGCCTTAAGAACGCTCTTGCTCACGGAGCTCAGCTGATGCCTTATGATTTTGTTCAGAGATCGCAGCAGGTCAGTGTGAGAAATGCCGGAAGGAGAGGAAAGAGTAACTCATCTTGCTGATTCGAGGCAAGCTGCTTCGAAGTGGCAGCAAAATGGTTCAAATGGCTCTGAGCACAATGGGACTTAACTTCTAAGGTCATCAGTCCCCTAGAACTTAGAACTACTTAAACCTAACTAACCTAAGGACATCACACACATCCATGCCCGAGGCAGCATTCGAACCTGCGACCGTAGTGGCCGCGCGGTTCCAGACTGTAGCGCCTTTAACCGCTTGGCCACCACGGCCGACAAGTGGCAGCACATTCATTGCTAATGAGCTAAGACTAAGACGGCGTAGAAACTAAATTTTTATTTTATGGCCACGTGGCCATCTCGGGAGCCAGCGCCGCCGCGTCGCGCACGCGCAACGCCTTCGCCTCCGCTCTGACGTCGCTCTGAAATACCCTACCCGCAATGACGTTCAGCCACGAGCAGGGCCGGAGTAAAGTCCAAGCGACACGAGAGGCCGGTTGGGGCGCCCATGTGCTACATTTCTGTACAGGGCGTATCTGCCTGATGGCTAGGGCCCCCCGTGGGGCAGGCCGTTCGCCGGGTGCCGGTCTTTCAATCTGACGCCACTTCGGCGACCTGCAGTCGATGAGGATGACAGGATGATGATAAGGACAGCACAACACCCAGTCCCTGGGTGCAGAAAATTACCAGACCCAGCCGGGAATCGAACCCGGGCCCAGAGGACTGACAACCCGTCACGCTGACCATTCAGCTACCTGGGGCAGACAACTTTCTAAATAATAGGTTGCTGCATAAGTTGGTAGCGTTTTTCCATAATTTTAGTAAAACTGAATAAATCACGGAATAATGTAGATAGAGAGGTACAAATTGACACACATGCTTGTAATGACATGGGGTTTTATTAGAACCAAAAAAATACAAAAGTTCAAAAAATGTCCGACAGATAGCGCTTCATTTGATCAGAATAGCAATAATTATCATAACAAAGTAAGACAAAGCAAAGATGATGTTTTTTTCAGGAAATTCTCAATATGTCCACCATCATTCCTCAACAATAGCTGTAGTCGAGGAATAATGTTGTGAACAGCACAGTAAAGCATGTCCGGAGTTACGGTGAGGCATTGGCGTCGGATGTTGTCTTTCAGCATCCCTAGAGATGCCGGTCGATCACGATACACTTGCGACTTCAGGTAACCCCAAAACCAATAATCGCACGGACTGAGGTCTGGGGACCTGGGAGGCCAAGCATGACGAAAGTGGCGGCTGAGCACACGATCATCACCAAACGACGCGCGCAAGAAATCTTATACGCGTCTAGCAATATGGGGTGGAGCGCCATCCTGCATAAACATCGTACGTTCCAGCAGGTGTTTATCAGCCAGGCTGGGGATGATGCGATTCTATAACGTATCGGCGTACCTCTCACCCGTCACGGTAGCAGTTTTGCTGTCCAGCGCCATCTGTCGGACATTTTGTGAACTTTGTTTTTTTTTGTTCTAATAAAACCCCATGTGTCAATTTTTACCTCTCTATCTACATTATTACGTGGTTTATTAAGTTTTCAAATTTATACTGACTTTTTTATCACCCGGTACATATGGGCTTCAACTGAGAGCCAATGTGGCATCCCGCGATTTTGTACTGGAGAAAGATGCTGTGCATGTGACGTCACTGGTCAACTCTCAAACGCACGTTCAGAATATCTGACATGCTAGATATTGCTCTCTACGTCGGGAAAGACTTCCGCAGTGATTTCTCCGCGGTATGGCGCTGGAAACTCGGTACGCTCAACACCCAACGTTCGAACGCACGGTCCGTGTGAGAGAGTACTGTGTAATTTTTTGTGCGTCACGTGCGACAGTTGCCGGCTAGAAGTTGGGAGCAGAGAGCGATGTGATAACAAAGTTGTAGGTCGTGGTGAGGCGCTCGCCGGTAAGGAGTAGAGCCGCGGGGACGGGCGGCGCGGCGGCGCAGTGAACGTGCCTCGTCACGACGCAATTTCCGGCTGAGCGACGTTGACGTTTGACACGGCCCGACCGGCTGTCAGGCGCCCGGCTCACCTCCCAGCCGCGACAAGGTCGACCGCCGCCGCCGCCTCAGCCGCCGCCACCCGGCAATTACAACGCCAGCGCCTTCCCCCTCCCCCATCTCGTCACCTTCTGCTCCTTCCTCGCGGCAACACTGTTTCCACACTGGCCTCTGCTCTGCGTATTCACTCCGGCCTCAAATTTCCACAGTACTCGCCTGCCTTCGGAGGATCTCACGGGGCATTACGGAAACACTGCTCGTCCTCATGCCTCGCCAGTGGTAGGCCTACAGTTCTGCCGGTAAAGAGCGAGCAGCCGAGTGCCCACTAGAGCCCTGCATGCTCGTGACTAGCACGTGTTTTCGGTGTGCGACAGAGAGCGCAAACACATTTCGCGAACGTCGGCGGAAGTTGCCGAATACGACCGATACTTCTGCGCCTAATAACACAAGCGAGTGAGCGCTTGGCTGTGGCTACGCGGATCTCACGCGAGTGTCCACGACCAGGCGGTTAAAACGCGTCCGCACTCACGCGTACATACTGTAGGCTGCATACTGCAGTGTGTGCATGCGCGATGGGCTTTCCTTACCATTTGAGTTGGACCACATTTATTCGAATGACGAAAGCAGATAATTTTTTTTTAATCATGAACAATAAATGAAAACATTCATTCGTCATCTGAGAATAAAAAACGTTACGAAAAGATGATAAATCAGAAATCTAGTGTCATTTACTGCTACACTCTTTGTAATTTATTAAACAAATGCAGCCGGCCGGAATGGGCGAGCGGTTCTAGGCGCTTCAGTCCGGAACCTCGCTACTGCTACAGTCGCAGGTTCGAATCCTGACTCGGTCATGGGTGTGTGTGATGTCCTGAGGTTAGTTAGGTTTAAGTAGTTCTACGTCTTGGGGACTGATGACCTCCGATGTTAAGTCCCATTGTGCTCAGAGCTGTTTGAACCATTTGAAATAAATGCAGCCGGCCGTTGTGGCCGAGCGGTTCTAAGCGCTTTAGTCTGGAACCGCGCGACCGCTACAGTCGCAGGTTCGAATCCTGCCTCGGGCATGGTTGTGTGTGATGTCTAGGTTAGTTAGCCTTAAGAAGTTCTAAGTTATAGGGGACTGATGACCTCAGATGTTAAGTACCATAGTGCTGAGAACCATTTGAACCATAAATAGCTGCACATTTTGTTGCTTTTAAATTAGTTTTCAAAACAAATCATTTTTTCCCAAACATATCATCAGAAAGTTCATTTGATCGGCGAAGATTAACCTTTGTGACGCACTAAAGAACATATTTTGTAGACATATAAAGAGCTACCCGACGCCTTAAATTATCTGAAATCACCTTTATTCTTTATAATGATATGAGACTTTCAAATCACAATCGTCTTCTACAAAAACTGAGGAATAATCATTTTCGCTGTCTTTTTTGCAGACAATTTGTTGCGATTCCACATTACCTTCACCTCCCAAATCATGTTCAAAATAGATCCCCTTCTTACAACCTAACGTGATTTGAAACTCATTACCCGATTTCTTCGACATTACTTCGGCTATTATATGTCTGTAGTTTGTTGTAAGCCTCTCTTTGTCATGGAGAACAATGCAGGTGAGTTTTTGAAATCATGGATAAAGCATTGCCACGGTAATTGCAGTTGCCTTAGAAAGGCAGAAAAAGCCTGCCATTCGTCTCTTGACACTTTCTTGATAAAAAAAATCGCCTGTACTGAAATGTTATGAACTATTTTGAGTATCCGAACCTAGTGTCTCTTGTGGAAATTTTCAATCTCAGAGCTCTATGTAGCTGCATACACACATATCACATTGAAAAACTGTTCTATTCCATCTTCTAATGGAAAACTTATAGTTACTCCTAAAAGTTTTCGATTTTCGAGTGACTTTATACATTCAACAGCATTTAATAAACGTTTTAGACGCCTTTAGATTAAAAGTCTGGTGATGTTAGTGATGACTTTCTTCTTCTTTGGTTCACTCATACTGTAACACTGCAACCACAAACGAACTGCGTAATTATATCAAGGAGACACCCATAGGCGATAGTATTAGCAGTCTAAGGATGATGTTGGCGATCTTTGTCGGCTGCTTGCTCATCGTTGCCTACGTACCTAATGTACTTATGTATGGTAGCAGGAGTACAGGAAGAGATACTTGGCAGTGTAACTGCTAAGGCCGTTTACTTGTATTTATGTCTTGTGTAAAGCGGTAATCTAATACTGAATGTCAACGAAACTACTTGATGAACCTCAGGTAGACAGTATTCGCTTTCTCCATAAAAACATGGAAAATCAATAGCCAGAGAAATTTTTAATTCTGAATGCATTACAATGCTTTCCAGACCCATGTTGTAACTAAGCTGTATAGAGTGCATGTTCCCTAGCCGTATGGTAGGGCGACGCGAATGTTGTCGGGCACTCGATGACTGAGAAGCCACGTGGTACAGAGTGAAACTGCACGATACCGAGTGTCGGAACGCCGGCCACATGCTTCCGCATGCGTGTGCGAAGCGATTGATGGACAGTGAGCGCTACCCACACGGGTTCACCGCGCAGATGCGGTGCTCTAGACTCACCATTCTCTCTGCTCAGCTACGTCACGAGGCGCACCCAAAGCCTATTTCCCAATGTTACATCGGCCTTTTTTGGAGCGTGCCTTTTCAGTGAGTTACAATGCAGTGCTCAGCCACGCCTGGAAGTTTTTATTTTCCACTAAATGTGTTAACAACACACGAAATGGAAAAATTAGTTACTGGTGTAAGCAACACACGAAATGCAAATAGGCTGAAGGTACGTAAATCGCCTTGCGTTGCACTGCATTAGTAGACAAGAAACTTATCCTTACTCATCTTGTGTAGCAGCTAGGTCGTTCTTCCCGGAAAGGCCATTTCCCCCCACTACAAGCGTTGCTCGCTACTCGGTCCACCAATAGACAATAACTGGCCACAGTTTTTCACCACATCCTAATTCGCCGAAATGTTCCCTAAACTACGTCCTGCAGCTCATTCATAATAATGTAAAAACCGGGGTACTTGACTGCATTTGATGCTGTTTCAAGTAAATTCACAGTAAGTACCTGAACGCAAAGCTCCTTTCTACAGGAGGGACTTTCTCTTGTCACACTCGACCACTCGTTGCAAGCGAGTCTACAGCAGCGCTCCTGGCGAATTATTCCTGTACTGAGACTCGCTTGGTACGAGTGTTTGTTGTAAAGTCGGAAGCCCTTGGTTTCACGGTTAAGGATGATTACTGCTGGAGGACGTCAACAGAACATCACGCAATGGACGGGAACGTTTCCGTCAAATGGTGGTTGTTCATCTTGACAAAACGTCAGTATAATCTCACATTACATTTTTTGACGCTCAATAAGCGAATGGACTTGGGCAGAAAACCACTAATGTTGGTATTGCTACGAGTTTTCCTTCACCACACATTGGACAATGGTTTGAGTTATGTATACATATATGCAGAAGCCCAGCTTACTCGAAAAAAAAAAAAACTGAAATTAATTTTTGTACAAATTTTTGAAGCAGTCACCCATTATGCGTTAAGTATGAAACGTGTTACGATACCTAACGTTTATTGCTTTTCGAGCACCTACGTAAATACATGTAAACTTGCTGTAATGAACCCTAACTAGATCTTCATTTCTTCTTCACTGGACCTGGAATGAGAAATATCTGTCGTTTGCTAAACAACGGCAAGTTCTTCTGTCGGAATTACCATTAAATGTTGTGGAAATGTACGTATGTGGACAATGGTGCCGACTGTTCCTTTATTCATTCAGCGATATACTTCCTTTCAAGCATCAAAGTTGCTACCGTTTTAATCGCCATATTCAACACTGTAGATACGTGTCAGCTACTGTATTTCTAGATTCCTGTACAGTTTCGTTGGATTTTTCGGTCAAAATCTTCGCGACAGACTGGGAAAAGTACTTGTTACAGATAATGCGTTAAACCATTACACTGATTTGTCTGCGGATCTCAACCCCTTTTTAGTTAATGGCTCCACGGTTGTGCTGTTGGCAGCTGACACAAATGAAAAAAAGTGATGACGTTGTCATTCGTATCAGTCTACCGTAACAAAAACGTGGCTTGCACACACAGTACTTTAATATTTTTCGAGATGTCGACTCGACAGCGTGAAGGCTTGAATTATGGAAGACTCTCTTCATTCGTTGTTGGCACTGATCGAATCGCTACGTCCTCGTCTGTCTCTAGTGCGCAGCAACTACTGCACCCGTTTACACCATCTCTGTTACCTGAAACCGAGATTTTTAATACCCGGTGAGTATGAAATATTTTGGGAAAAAGTTCAAATGGCTCTAAGCACTGTGGGACTTAACATCTGAGGTCATCAGTCCCCTAGACTTAGAACTACTTAGTCCTACCTAACCTAAGGACATCACACACGTTCATGCCCGAGGCAGGATTCTAACCTGCGACCGTGGCAGCAACGCGGTTCCTGACCGAAGCGCCTAGAACCGCTCGGTCACAACGGCCGGCTTTTTTGGCAAATTTACAGTCGATATTTATATATTCTTAGTCAACGTGAGCAACACAAAATTGGTCAACGAATGGCAATATGAGACATTAGGAGAAAGAGATTAGTCATCGCAGAGAACCTTGCGTCATGTCAAGAGCAGAAAATGAGTCAAGAGATACGAGTATATTGGTACTTCCAACAGATAAGTTACCTGTCGCAATGATCACGACGGCAAAATTTCAGAAATCAGAGCTCAGCGAACTGAGACCCAGTCAGTTATAGGCTACAGTTTAACGCATACTCCTACTCAAGGTGCACACGACATATGAACGAAACGGTCGTCGCGGTACTTCAGGATTTACCTCAACATTTGCCTGAAATGATTTGAGAATATCTCGAAAAACCTAAATCACTGTAACCCGACCATGCTTCACTAACCTTCCTTCCATCTTACAAGGGAATGGTCAGACTTGTCATGTCGAAATCTGTGTTGATTTTTTTACCACTCTGAGTTAACATTGCAAGAAATCTGTATGCAGAATTTTAGCTGCTGACATGACCTGGAAGTCTATAAACAATTTTATGAAGTAAGGCATTATTGTCGCATGGTTTCCGCGCTTATAACTGCCTCTTGTACAATCCTGACCTCTCTCGCTACGTTATACCAACGCCATCTAGGGAGAAGGTGGCGTTAGCTATGCGCCGCTCTCTTGCCACAGCAGTGAGAGAGCTGATTCTCCCAGTGAAAGCGATCTATGATAATTAAACATTCGTTGACACATATGGTTGATATGTTATCTACAACATTCTCTCCAAATAGCTATGAAATAGACACAATTAAATATACGGTTTACAACACGTCCAAATTTTATTTCTTGTAATTACCGCATAAATGCGAAATATTGATACAATGTTCAAAACATAGGTTTTTTGTGCACCAAGAACATACAAGCAAAGACGACATATGACAGCCCTGCGAATCACAGAAGTTGTTAGATGTCCGTAGACAAAACTGGGCTGGTGTTAGGAATGAATCAGGCCTAGTATCAGTATATTTCGAGGAGTGCCACGCATATTTAATCAAATTCTGATACCGTGGGGAGGAAAGTTGATAATGTACTACTGATTGCAGCTTGAGAATATTGTCACGGTGATAGGAAATTGCAGTGATCTGCACACAATAATTTTCTCTGTTAGTTTTCTGTAAAATGCCTTCCACTGACGGAAAAATTCCCTGTCTAAAGGTTGGATTACGTTCGTCATGCCGGGTGGAATCTGAAGTATCTCTACTCCTTTGTCAGAGTGGGCTCGAAGTACAGCTTTTAATGAATCACACCTTTTATGACCTGACCACGAATCTAGAAGGAGAAGAGATTTGTTCCCGCAGAACGGAAGAAAAGCATGACGCATGAAAAGTGTAACGTTTTCATTTCCCATTTTTCCAGACTTCGATGCGTCTACCACAAGATTGTTTGCGTAGAACATTGTTCTTTTGACACGTGGTCCAAAACGTCCAGTTGGTTCTTGAAGACACACATATAGCATAGGCAGCAATGAACCATCCAGACTAATTATGGGCATTATAGTGTATGAATGGGTGAGTGCAGTCGTGGACTGCGCAATCGGCTCAATATGTTTTTCCCCTTTGAATGACAGTGTTCTTTTCGTACGCATTTCTTTTTGAAAACCTGACTGATCTGCATTGTACACGTGCGATTCACTAAAACTAGCGATCTTATTTTTTGCATTCGTAAGAAAGGCTTCTATCATTTCGATTTGTGTCACTACATTTTCCGACCTGCTTCTCGATACAAATTTTGTTATTTTTCTTGCCACAATTTTATGTGATCTTTTGAAGCGACTAATCTAACTTTGAGAAGCTGTAAATTCTTTAGCGCCTACCGCGTTGGCAATCTCTAACGCCCAATCACGCAAAGTTGTATCGCTGACACTTAATGACTGTTGTCTGGCATCGGTAAATAGCTCAAAAAGACGCGCATTTATCTCCGTCGCAATTTCCAGTCGACTCTTACGTCGTCCAGCGACTTCCTTTTTCCATCTATACAATTCACGTTCAGAACGGACAAAGCGATACTTATTTTGATCAGTACTGACACGTAGGCGTTTCTTACCACTTTCGTTCAACCAGTACGTCACCGCTTTTTCTTTGTCTGATAAGGTAATTGTAGTTTCTGATGTTACTTTCGGAGATGATTGATGATGGTACGTGGCACTATCACTCGAAGACTCTTCACGAGTGCAACTATCGTCGGTGTCCTCGCCGTCTGTAGATTCACAGTCTGCAATATCGAGTGTTTCAGTTGTTTCTAGCGACATGTCTGCGCCATTTACATGTTCGTCTAGAAGTTTAACAACCATGTCGCACAACACATAGTCTTCACGCGTGTCTTCTGTTGATTGCTTCATTTTGCGTCTGTGGTATATCTCCATGGCAAGCAGCAAAACATTTACAGGGTTCACCATCACCTGTGAGGGGAGATTGAATGTTCACCGTAAAGTGGCTTGCGGAGTATAGATGAACTTGTACAGAACGTCTTTCACATCTCTAACCAGTTTCAGGACGGTATGTTTCGAAATACGTACCAGAAATTAAAAGGACGTGCATGCCACAGAAACGAATATTCGTTTCCCCTTTCCACCAAAACCGTGCAGCGATATTCCTCTTTAGTGAACGCCGCGATAAGACGGCCGCACTTGCCGACCATGCGCACAACGCTCGCGGCTCGCCATTTCCAGGGGTGGCCAGCCGTCACTGCAAGCGCCAAGCAGCAAAAACAGCCATGTTCGTGATTTTTTTTAGGTGACTTCCAGTTCATGTCAGCAGCTACAATTTTGCACACGGACCTTTTGCACAGTTAACTAACAGTGCTAAAAAAAGCAATACGTGTTTCGGCATGACAAGTCTGACTATTCCCTTGTTAGTGTTGATCCGACTTACCATGTTTCTTGTGACATAGCCAACTCCTTACGTACTCACCATTACTTAGCACTTAACTACACCCGTATATCAATTTAGTTTATAACTTCACTTTTTAATTCCAGAGCCTTGTCGTCAGTTCTGTTTTTTATTATTTGATAAGGTGACGCAAATCGTCAATGCGTTGCCTTGCGCCCGGGACACTTGACTGCCAGCCAATCGGGACTACAGCCATCAGCTGTCAGACGTCAGCAGGGAATGCAGTCTGGGCTGTCTCCGGCTCGATTATCGAAGCGAAGGTCGCGCGGACGTCCTTCTATTGCTTGATTTACGGCGAGCAAACGCCTTCATAGACGGCCGGCTGCGCTGACTGATAACTTACGCAGATTGCTGATTAATCCCCCAGGATCGGGGAACTGCAAGCGACAGACTCGCCACACCTAAATCAGTCAGATTACATTTAAATACCACCTAAAACCAGCAGTGGGAAGTCATATGATTAACATACGCTGGCATGATGCCTATGAAATTGCGAAAGTGTTGGCCGTCGCGGTGACGCCGCACCCGAGTGATTTGTTATTGTCATTCCGGCTTTACTGGCAACTGTCAGTGATCTCACTGTTCAGAGAATTCTGTGAAACCGGTTGTTTCACATAGGCTTCTGCGTGCGCAGCTCTCGGCAGTCCGGAGACGTACAGTGGGCTTGCAACGTTGTTGGTTTTAGCTACCTGGTGAAAAGTATCAGTGTGGAATAATTGCAAAAAGGGAGTCATCAAATATTTTCATTCGCTTTCTTAGACATCCAGTTTTCTATTGAAATTTAAAACAGCAAACATGTGCAGATTTTAACGAGCTGAGAAAGGCAATGAAACATGCTCTAAGTGAGCTGATGTCCAAAAGCTTTGAACTGGTTAAAATGTATTATAGCACTATACGACAGTGACAGCTACAAAAAAAAATTGCAACACCTATAAACAATACCTTATGTTCAGGCTATTATAACAACCTTCTCCCCCCCCCTCTCTCTCTCTTTCTCTCTCTCTCTCTCTCTCAAAACCTACAGCGTGCTTCCAGTTGACCTCGAATCATAAAATTTTGCAAGAAGCAAGGTTTCGCAGAACAAGAGAAGGAAAAAATCAGATTTGTAATCATATCACACTAAAAAGTATTTTTTGTCCTTTTATATCCACCTGTCTGTCTGTCCAACTGTTAAGAACTCTTTTTCTCAGGAAGAGGATGGCGTATCAAGCTCAGATTTATGTCATATACTAAAGTCTATTGTGCCTCAGTGGTGTAAAAAATTTAAGCATCTAAGTAAATACACTCAAAAATTAGTTTATTTATGCTACTTGCCGGCCGCGGTGGTCTAGCGGTTCTGGTGCTGCAGTCCGGAACCGCGGGACTGCTACGGTCGCAGGTTCGAATCCTGCCTCGGGCATGGGTGTGTGTGATGTCCTTAGGTTAGTTAGGTTTAAGTAGTTCTAAGTTCTAGGGGACTTATGACCTAAGATGTTGAGTCCCATAGTGCTCAGAGCCATTTGAACCATTTATGCTACTTAATTTGATACTCGCAAACTCACTCATCAAAACCTGTAGGGTATTTCCCGTTTACATAGAATTATGAAATTCGGCTAGAAGCAAGGTTTCATAGTGCAAGTAAAGTGAAAAAAAATCTGAAACCTGTTCAATTGTAATTATATCACATAAAAATCTTATTTTGCCTTTTGAACATACATGGCATTTATCATCCGTTTAAAGCTTATAGATGAACTTTACTGCATGCAAACATAAAATGTAAGATGTTGTCTTGTTTTAGTAAGTAAATGAGAAATGCTTTGTTAAATATTCTCTCTCTACTTATATAAACTAAAGTCCCATGCTCACTTCTTTTTGTATGTCCAGGCTAGTGTGAGGAAATATTGTAGAGATTTTGATACTGTCTTGGAATTCCCGGGACCAATAACCTTCCAGTATCAATATTGGTAGCGTACAAAAATCGTTGAGATTTCCGATTCTCATGATGGAGGAACTACATATACGGGGGTTGTTCTAAAATTCCCCTTATAAATTTTTAGGAATTGTAAAGGGGAGTGTGTAGACAATACAAGGTGTTTATAAATAAATATCGGAGTTTTAACGCTTTATAATATTTATTACATTAAACTTACAGTTATAAATGATATGTCAAATGAAAGAGCAACTCAAACAGTTTTACCAAGAACCTATAAGTGTTCAATGTGAGCACCATTTGTCACACGGCACACATTAAGTCTATTTACCCATGTACCCAAGCACTGGATAGGCTGCAATGGGCCCAATGACAGGGCTTGCTTTGCATGGCCTCCACGTTTACCCGACCTAACGCCATGCTATTTTGTCTTTTGGGGGCTTCATCAAGGATCGTGTGTACGCGCCTCCGTTACCATCAGACCTCCCTGAATTAAGAAACCGGATTGAAGCAGCTGTTGCTACAATCACTGAAGACACACTTATCAACGTTTGGGAAGAACTCGGCTATACACTTGATGTGTGCCGTGTGACAAATGCAGCTCACACTGAACATTTACTCGTATAAAGTTCTTGGTAAAACTGTTTGATTTGCTCTTTCATTTGACATATCATTTATAACTGTGAGTTTAATATAATAAATATTATAAAGCGGTAAAACCCCGATATTCATTTATAAACACCCTGTATTTTGTATTGAAACCCATGTCCAAAAACGTACGGTTTTCGTGCTACAATTGTTTGAAAACGTGTTTGCTAGGTAGATGTGCAACAACGTACTCACGGGGGGGGGGGGGGGGGGGGCTTACGTCGGATCAACTGCTGTCATTTGACGTATGTTGTACGTCTACGACCTGACTCGAGTCTTATTCGCGAGTCTGTGAGTGTCGTAGCAACACGGTTGAGTACACGTTTGCAGAATACACCGACGTGATCATTCTGTGTGGCGAAGCTCACGGTAGTGGAAAAGCGGCTCGTCGTCTTTATCAAGATCGTTCTCCACAACGTCCGACTCCATGGGAGGATATTCTTTTCGCCACAATTACGCAACGGCTTCGAGAAAGGGGCACCTTCGCTGTCAACAGGCGTCAGAGTGGTGCTCCAACGTGATGCCACACATCTGAATTGGAAATGGAATTGTTTCTGTAAACTGATTAAGTTTCCTCTTTTTCTTATTGATGACCGGAATTGTAAAACAAGTGATGTACTGGATCACGTGTAACAAATTACTTGTAAAAGTGTTCGCGTTAGAAACATGTTTTCAAATGACTGTAGCTCGGAAACGATACGCTTCCGCACTTGGGTTCCCTAGTCTACTCAGTCCCCTTATAACGATATGTTTACGTAATGTGTATACATAAACATACAGTTATAAATGTCCCAGTTCGTAGTCGCTAATTATAACAATATGTTTGCTTTTGAGCTGTAACATATAGCTATAATCAGCGATGGAAATACACTCCTGGAAATGGAAAAAAGAACACATTGACACCGGTGTGCCAGACCCACCATACTTGCTCCGGACACTGCGAGAGGGCTGTACAAGCAATGATCACACGCACGGCACAGCGGACACACCAGGAACCGCGGTGTTGGCCGTCGAATGGCGCTAGCTGCGCAGCATTTGTGCACCGCCGCCGTCAGTGTCAGCCAGTTTGCCGTGGCATACGGAGCTCCATCGCAGTCTTTAACACTGGTAGCATGCCGCGACAGCGTGGACGTGAACCGTATGTGCAGTTGACGGACTTTGAGCGAGGGCGTATAGTGGGCATGCAGGAGGCCGGGTGGACGTACCGCCACTTCCCAGCAAATTAGGGACACTGTTGCTCCTGGGGTATCGGCGAGGACCATTCGCAACCGTCTCCATGAAGCTGGGCTACGGTCCCGCACACAGTTAGGCCGTCTTCCGCTCACGCCCCAACATCGTGCAGCCCGCCTCCAGTGGTGTCGCGACAGGCGTGAATGGAGGGACGAATGGAGACGTGTCGTCTTCAGCGATGAGAGTCGCTTCTGCCTTGGTGCCAATGATGGTCGTATGCGTGTTTGGCGCCGTGCAGGTGAGCGCCACAATCAGGACTGCATACGACCGAGGCACACAGGGCCAACACCCGGCATCATGGTGTGGGGAGCGATCTCCTACACTGGCCGTACACCACTGGTGATCGTCGAGGGGACACTGAATAGTGCACGGTACATCCAAACCGTCATCGAACCCATCGTTGTACCATTCCTAGACCGGCAAGGGAACTTGCTGTTCCAACAGGACAATGCACGTCCGCATGTATCACGTGCCACCCAACGTGCTCTAGAAGGTGTAAGTCAACTACCCTGGCCAGCAAGATCTCCGGATCTGTCCCCCATTGAGCATGTTTGGGACTGGATGAAGCGTCGTCTCACGCGGTCTGCACGTCCAGCACGAACGCTGGTCCAACTGAGGCGCCAGGTGGAAAGGGCATGGCAAGCCGTTCCACAGGACTACATCCAGCATCTCTACGATCGTCTCCATGGGAGAATAGCAACCTGCATTGCTGCGAAAGGTGGATATACACTGTACTAGTGCCGACATTGTGCATGCTCTGTTGCCTGTGTCTATGTGCCTGTGGTTCTGTCAGTGTGATCATGTGATGTATCTGACCCCAGGAATGTGTCAATAAAGTTTCCCCTTCCTGGGACAATAAATTCACGGTGTTCTTATTTCAATTTCCAGGAGTGTATATTTGCGAACGCCGACCGTGTGCGGCTGTCTCTTGTTGGATCGTCTGATCGGTCGGAAGTTGCATTGCAGAGGAGAGTAAATGCCTATTCAAAATATAATTATTTTTGGATAGTTCAACATGAATTTCCTAAGGGACCGTAGTTTATCATGCATTTACCAGTAGAACATGGCGCGGAGAAAATATTTCGCCGCATGCAACTTCCGTCCGATCTCGACGAAAGAATTCGTGACTGTGAACTCTCTATATGGCAGAAACATAAAGAAAATTAAATAACATCACGAAAGAGTGAGACATAGATTCTGTAATAAATAAATAGTCCATACACCAGTTCCATTTAACTCTGAATTTATGGCAATTAATAGATGAACTTACACTGCAGTGAAGGATTTAACATGGATACCGTTTTGACTGACACTTCTCATAATGAAAATAATTCCTTTGACGTTTTCACATACACGTCGCACAATAAATCTACTGCTATGCAGTATTGCACTTTTAGTATTGCGCTTTTACTTTACACTAAAATAATATTATTTTGAACAATAATAATAATACGGCGGCAAGACATGCGCGTCCGACACAAGTTACAAGAGACAAGAGAAAATGAGTAACTGAGTAACTGTTGATCGAGAATATCTCGTAAATCAAAAGAATGTGTAAAAGTGTTCTTCTTCTGTCCGTTTTTTCGCGCCGCGGTTTTCAAAGTCAGTAACTTCGACAATAAACACGTTACGTCACAGGTCGTTCACCTTTTACATTCTCACAACATTATTTGCTAACTGTAGCTGTTGCCGACCGACTGCTCGGTTAGTGAATGATTTTAAATGATAAGGCAATCACATATAGTCACACCCTCTACAAATCCTAGACGTTTATAAGGGGAGTTTTAGAGTACCCTCTATACTTAATTAAGTTTGTACAGAATCCCCAGTGCCGAGTCCTACACGCTTTTGTCATTTTTTTATCTCAAAAAAATGGTGACGATACTATGGCGTTGGCTTCCGAGACAGCGTGGGGCTTGTTGGTGGGCGCAGACCGCGGCGTCAGCTGGAACGTGGGAGCGGTGGGTACCACCCGTAGTGGAGCTGCGCGCGCCGCCACTCCCAGACGGACCTCTGAGGAATCACGGGCCGGGGCACCAGGTGCTAATGAAGAAGCCGTCCCGGACCCGGAATTAAAATTCCTGGGCCCGCACGCCTCCCGACAATGGCGTCGCTCCGGCTGTCACTTAGAACAAAGATGCCAGCTGAGCCGCTGACGGATCAAATAGCCGCCGCTGGCCCCTCCCCCCGCCGTCACCCCCCCACCCCCTCGTTCCTCCCGCCACCAGCCCCTTCCCACGCACATGTGGCTGCAGCGCTCGGCCCGTCAGCGCGCGGCCCAGAGCCGCCCGGCAAATTGTGACAAATTTACCCCGCCGCTCGTCGGTGTTAGCTCCTGGTTTGCTGTCACTTCCAACTGCGCACCAAGTTTGTTTGTGCTTGGCACTCCCTCGCCGCGCCCGCTAGGGGCGGACTCGGTCGTCGTCGTCATCATCATCATTTTCGTTTCGCCCGGAGCGTGGTGCGCCACTGAGGTTACACTGGGATAATCTCATCAGCTACCTGCAAACTTCTTTTTTCCAGTTGTCAAATTTCCTCGTGGATTGTTTCACGTAGCGTTAACTATTATCGACGTTTAGTGGAGCAACACTAACTCCCCCTCCTACCCTTCCCCATTCCAACCCCCGATTCTTTAAAGAATCGGTCACCCATGTATAAAACAGCTTCAAATCTCTGATTACTTTGGAAATGAGTTAATTTGTTAAATATGTGACGTTAGACATATAGAACCATTTGGATTACGGACGCAGAGCCTTAATTACCTTGACCTTACTGGTTTCGGATTATACCATACACGAATGAAAAAGTGAAAAACCAAGATGTGCTCTTTTTCTTTAAAAGCTAGTTTTTTTCTAAATTACGTGTCGTACAACGATATAATTTTGTACATATCTACAATTGTACGTCTTGATGCCGTCCGTAAAATAAGCAGCGAATATACTTAGTATCAAACAAATAATAAATTAAAATGTCAGCCGGCCGGGGTGGCCGAGCGGTTCTAGGCGTTACAGTCTGGAACCGCTACGGTCGCAGGTTTGAATCCTGCCTCTGGCATGGGTGTGTGTGATGTCCTTAGGTTAGTTAGGTTTAAGTAGTTCTAAGTCTTAGGGGACTGATGACCTCAGACATTAAGTCCCATAGTGCTCAGTCATTTGAACCATTTTTTAAAAATGTCATATTCTTGATGTTAAAGCTTAACTGCACGAAAAACGAAGGTTCAAAGGAAACATTTTTTTATTACGTCGTGGGGCTGTAAGCGAGAAAAAGTGTAGAAAAGATTTGAAACTACATGTAAAATTTGTTGTAAGTTACTAAGTGCGGTATGAATGTAGTCTGGATAATTCGCGTACAGTAAGTTGCGCATCCTCAAGATGTATAAACGATTTCTAACTTTAATATTTGACATATTGTCTTTAATCTTTAACGTAAGACTTTACCTCTTAGTGAGTAGATTATGACACCATTTTAAATTTTTAAATTCTGCCAATAATTATGTGAAATATTGAAAATGAAATTGTAGACGCCTCGCCCGCATCTCGTGGTCGTGCGGTAGCGTTCTCGCTTCCCACGCCCGGGTTCGATTCCCGGCGGGGTCAGGGATTTTCTCTGCCTCGTGATGGCTGGGTGTTGTGTGATGTCCTTAGGTTAGTTAGGTTTAAGTAGTTCTAAGTTCTAGGGGACTGATGACCATATATGTTAAGTCCCATAGTGCTCAGAGCCATTTTTTTGTAGACGCCCCTAGAAGTCGTTAGGTAGGCTACCTACAAGTCAGCAGCGAGTGTCCGTTTCAGCCATTTGGTGATATGATTACCGGGAATTCAGACAATCCCGAGATGAGTGCTACTACAGATACAGCTTAACAAATACATTTCGGTGCCAGACGCATCTGAAATACATCAACTGTCTAACTAGCGCTCATTAGTTGCCAAATGAAGTAGATTGTTCATACAAATGAAGGATGTTGCTGGGGTTTAGTGCGTACTGCCAGAACATTCGGCCCAAATTTAGGATGTCGTAAATTGGTTGGTCTCTCTCTGGTCTCTCTCTCTCTCTCTCTCTCTCTCTCTCTGGGCTCTCTCTCTCTATCTTTCTCTCTCTCTCTCTGTCTGTATGTGTGTGTGTGTGTATGTGTGTGTGTTCCGGTGTCCCGATCTATTTATATTTCTCTGCGTTTCAGCTATCATATTCGTCATAAGCTGTAAGCTGACTGATATTGTACTTCAGCAATAAGTTCAGCTCGGTCGGTATGATAATTATATGGCTTCTCCTCGGTTCTGAGAGGGCAGGTATGATAGAAAATGAAAATGGAAAAGAAAATATCGACTAATGTGCAAACGGGCAGGTAACTAAGGAATTTTCCACTTATAATTGCAGATTCATTGACTTAGAGGGATTAACTGGTGTAAGTGTTAGGCAAATGTGAAAATGATTCTGAGTTTTAGGATACAGTACCTCAAAAAAATCAAATGGCTCTGAGCACTTAGGGACTTAACATCTGTGGTCATCAGTCCCCTAGAACTTAGAACTACTTAAACTTAATTAACCTAAGGACATCACACACATCCATGCCCGAGGCAGGATTCGAACCTGCGACCGGAGCGGTCACGCGGTTCCAGACTGAACCGCCTTTAACCGCACGGCCACACCGGCCGGCTGACAGTACCTCAATAGGTAAAAACGGAACCATTACAGGATCATTTTGTTGTCCGTCTGTATGGTTATCTGCTCGACTGTTAACAAGTTCTTTTCCTCTGGAATGGGTGGACGTATCAAGTTGAAATTCATGTCACGTACCAAGGTCTACGGTCCATTGGCGGTGTAAAAAGTTAAGCTTCTAACTCACTGGTTGATTCGGAGGAGGGATCCAGGCAGCGAGGTCATTGGTACCACCGGATTGTGGAAGAATGGGGAAGGAAGTCGGCCGTGCCCTTTCAAAGGAACCGTTCTGGTATTTGCCTGAAGCGATTTTAGGGAAATCACGAAAAACCTAAATCAGGATGGCCAGACGCGGGTTTCAACCCTCGTCCTCCCTAATGCGAGTCCAGTGTATAATTCAATGCAGTCAAAAATACGGCCATTTATGTCACCTAGTTTGATACTCGCGAACTCACTCATGAAAACCTCTAGGATTTTTTCCCGTTCATCTAAAATCAAGAAGTTTGGCAAGCAACACGGTTTTGCAGTACAAATAGGGGAAATCCGTAAATTGTTTATTTGTGAATATATCACAAGAAAGAAATATTTTGTCATTTGTTATCTGATTGTCTCTCTGTCCGTCTGTTAAGATCCCATTTACTCAGGAATTACAACAGGAAACCGAAAAATTACACAAATATTTAAACTTAAATGTTAAAATTAAAACATTCTCGTAATCTTGGAATTTCCAGGACCAGCGTCTTGCCAGTATCGATTTCTACAACATGCAAAACTCTTTGAGATCTTCGATATCCAGGATGGTTGAACTACCTCTATAGGGTACATAATTTTGTACGAAACACTCAGGGAGCGGGTCTTATTAGCGCTTCGCAGTTTTTTATTTATAGACGGAAGAGCAACGATCTAGCCAAAAATGTGTGGGCCTGTAGCTGGATCGCTACTGAAGAAGAAAGTGGCTGACAACTGAGCGTGGAAATGGTGGAGGGGGAGGGGGAGCGGATGTCGTCGGTTCGACGTCACGCACAAGCACATCATGACTCTGCCAGCAGCAGCTGTGCAATTGCGTGCTGAATACGTTCGTATGTTCCCCGTTAACGTGCAGCGTTGGGTTTGCTTTGCAGGGTCATAATAGTCTTATCACCTTCGTAAACAATTTTTCACTTAGTTTCACATGTTTCGTCAAAGATTCGTAACTCACTGAGACCCTAACCATATAAAAACAAACTCAACAATTATATTACACTATTGTCGTCCACAGCTGATTGGCAATCAGCAGCTGAGGTAGCAGATCGTGGAGAAGACTTAATGTGTGACGAAACTCGTTATCTGATTGGTTGTTGCTATGGTGGCTGTTCTATAAAAAGTTTGCTGTCATGTTGTTGTTGTGGTCTTCAGTCCTGAGACTGGTTTGATGCAGCTCTCCATGTTACTCTATCCTGTGCAAGCTTCTTCATCTCTGAGTAACTACTGCAACCTACATCTTTCTGAATCTGCTTAGTGTATTCATGTCTTGGTCTCCCTCTACGATTTTTACCCTCCACGCTGCCCTCCAATACTAAATTGGTGATCCCTTGATGCCTCAGAACATGTCCTACCAATCGATCCCATCTGCTTGTCAAGTTGTGCCACAAACTCCTCTTTTCCCCAATTCTATTCAATACCTCGTCATTCGTTATGTGATCTACCCATCTAACTTCAGCATTCTTCTGTAGCACCACATTTCTGAAAGCTTCTATACTCCTCTTGTCCAAACTATTTATCGTCCATGTTTCACTTCCATACATGGCTACACTCTGTACAAATACTGTCAGAAACGACTTCCTGACACTTAAATCTATACTCGATGTTAACAAATTTCTCTTCTTCAGAAATGCTTTCCTTGTCATTGCCAGTCTACATTTTATATCCTCTCTACTTCGACCATCATCAGTCATTTTGCTCCCCAAATGGCAAAACTCATTTACTACTTTAAGTGTCTCATTTCCTAATCTAATTCCCTCAGCATCACCCGAGTTAACTCGACTACAATCCATTATCCTCTTTTAGCTTTTGTTGATGTTCGTCTTATATCCTCCCTTCAAGACATTGTCCATTCCGTTGAACTGCTCTTCCAGGTCCTTTGCTGTCTCTGACAGAATTACAATGTCATCGGCGAACCTCAAAGTTTTTATTTCTTCTCCATGGATTTTAATACCTACGCCGAATTTTTCTTTTGTTTCCTTTACTGCTTGCTCAGTATACAGATTGAATAACATCGGGGAGAGGTTAAAACCCTGTCTCACTCCCTTCCCAACCACTGCTTCCCTTTCATGCCCCTCGGCTCTTATAACTGCCATCTGGTTTCTGTACAAATTGTAAATTGCCATTTTGCTCCCTGTATTTTACCCCTGCCAACTTTAGAATTTGAAAGAGAGTATTCCAGTCAAAATTGTCAAAAGATTTCTCTAAGTCTACAAATGCTAGAAACGTAGGCTTGCCTTTCCTTAATCTTTCTTCTAAGATAAGTCGTTGGGTCAGTATTGCCTCACGAGTTCCAGTATTTCTACGGAATCCAAACTGATCTTCCCCGAGGTCGGCTTCTACCAGTTTTTCCCTTCGTCTGTAAAGAATTCGCGTTAGTATTTTGCAGCTGTCACTTATTAAACTGATAGTTCGGTAATTTTCACATTTGTCAACACCTGCTTTGTTTGGGGTTGGAATTATTATATTCTTCTTCATGTCTGATACATCTGATACATCTTGCTCACCAGGTGGTAAAGTTTTGTCAGGACTAGCTCTCCCAAGGCTGTCAGTAGTTCTAATGGAATGTTGTCTACTCCCGGAGCCTTGTTCCGACTCAGATCTCTCAGTGCTCTGCCAAACTCTTCACTCAGTATCATATCTCCCATTTCATCTTCATCTACATCCTCTTCCATTTCCATTATATTGTCCTCAAGTACATCGCCCTTGGATAGACCCCCTATATACTCCTTTTACTTTTCTGCTTTCCGTTCTTTGCTTAGAACTGGATTTCCATCTGCTGTCATTCAGCTCATTATTCTGATATGGGTATAGTGCATGTTGTCGTATTTTTGTAAAGGCAGTACCTGTTTAGCACCTTGTTCTTCGCTTTTAGGAAACGTAACTGCCATTGGTTGAAGGACAATACGAACTGTTAAATAACATTGTGGTTTACTCAAAATACACTACTGGCCATTAAAATTGCTACACCAAGAAGAAATGCAGATACCAAACGGGTATTCATTGGACAAATATATTATACTAGAACTGACATGTGATTACATTTTCACGTAATTTGGGTGCATAGATCCTGCGAAATCAGTACCCAGAACAATCACCTCTGGCCGTAATAACGGCCTTGATACGCCTGGGCATTGAGTCAAACAGAGCTTGGATGGCGTGTACAGGTACAGCTGCCCATGCAGCTTCAAAACGATACCACAGTTCATCAATAGTAGTGACTGGCCTATTGTGAAGAGCCAGTTGCTCGGCCACCGTTGACCAGACGTTTTCAATTGGTGAGAGATCTGCAGAATGTGCTGGCCAGGGCAGAAGTAGAACATTTCTGTATCCGGAAAGGCCCGTACAGGACCTGTAACATGCGGTCGTGCATTATCCTGTTGAAATGTGGAGTTTCGCATGGATCGAATGAAGAGTAGAGCCACGGCTCGTAACACATCTGAAATGTAAGGTCCACCGTTCAAAGTGCCGTCAATCCGAACAAGAGGTGACCGAGACGTGTAACCAATGGCACCCCATACCATCACGCCGGATGATACACCAGTATGGCGATGACGAATACACGCTTCCAATGTGCGTTCACCGCGATGTTGCCAAACACGGATGCGACCATCATGATGCTGTAAACAGAACCTGGATTCATGACGTTTTGCCATTCGCGCACTCAGGTTCGTCGTTGAGTACACCATCGCAGGTGCTCCTGACTGTGACGCAGCGTTAAGGGTAACCGCAGCCATGGTCTCCGAGCTGATAGTCCATGCTGCTACAAACGTCGTCGAACGAACTGTTCGTGCAGATGGTAATTGTCTTGCAAACGTCCCCATCTGTTGATTCAGGGATCGAGACGTGGCTGCACGATCCGTTACAGCCTCGCGGATAAGATGCCTGTCATCTCGACTGCTAGTGATACGAGACCGTTGGGATCCAGCACGGTGTTCCGTATTACCCTCTTGAACCCAACGATTCCATGTTGTGCTAATTGTCATTGGATCTCGACCAACGCGAGCAGCAATGTCGCGATACGATAAACCGCAATCGCGATAGGCTACAATCCGACCTTTATCAAAGTTGGAAACGTGATGGTAGGTATTTCTACTCCTTACACGAGGCATCGCAACGACGTTTCACCAGGCAACGCCGATCAACTGGTGTTTGTGTGTGAGAAATCGGTTGGAAACTGTCCTCATGTCAGCACGTTGAAGGTGTCGCCACCGGCGCCAACTTTGTGTGAATGCTCTGAAAAGCTAATCATTTGCATATCACAGAATCTTCTTCCTGTCGGTTAAATTTCGCGTCTGTAGCACGTCATCTTCGTGGTGTAGCAATTTTAATGGCCAGTAGTGTATTAACCGCGGACTCGCTGTTTAAATTTTTCAGATATTTTTGACCCAAGGTCTCCAGACGAGCGGCATAACGCGGGAGGACCAAAATCACCGTGCATGTATATAATGCATGTTAAACATAAAATGCGAGACTGATTCCTGGAAGTGGTCGTCTTCGGTGTGGACGAGCGGCTGGCAAAGGAATCGGAGGCGAGCCACCGCGCTTCGGCAAGCGGCAATCGATGAAGGCTTCTCTCGGTAATTTGTATGTAGGGAGATAAAGGGCCGCTTGGCCGCCAGTGAAGCATGAAGGAAGCCGTTCATTATCATTCACCGCAGCTGTCCACCGATCGCGATAACCCGGCGCGACGTGAGGCCACGGGGGAGGGCGCCCGTTAGCGGCCTCTCTGCCTCTCCCCCTCCCACCGTCTCCCTCCCCCACCTTCTCTCTCTCTCACACACACTGGTATAAACAACCATTTCTTCGCGATTTTTACAGTTTCCCCCGCGTAATTATGAAAAATGTCGGCAGCCGGCAGTAAGTTCCCCGCTGGCGTTTTCCCAGGATACCTGTTTGATTGCTGTCGTACTTCTTTTTGCCCCGACCTTAACGGTTGCGAGTAGCAAGCTTGCGCTTGAGGAATGTCAGTCCTGTCTACATCATGTAGAATGCGTACGTAATTAATAGAGGAGAAGCAGCGTTAAACTGGTGCATCGCTGCCTCGAATATTCCTGTCGACTCGCTGTCAGTATCAGAACCCTGGCAATATCAATGATGCCACATTTGACACTCCAGAGAAACTGCAGCTCTACCGGAAGCAAAAGCGGTTTGAAAAACTGGCCGCTGTAGCCGGGAAGCAGGATTTACGAAAACGGTTACACTTGTTGGCCCTAAATTGAGAGGTCACAGGTTTTGAAAGTAGGGTAATGTCTCCAGTTAACGTCCCTAATCAAGCAACGGACCTTCAGATGGTGTACTTCCCGTTGCTCATCAGAGTTAGCTCGTGTACAAGACAGATCTCGGTGCTTAGGATCCTATTGTCCCTCTAGTTGCCATCAACGTGGCTTTCGATGCATTGCATACTCTCATAGGCGCTTCATTCCGGAACCGCGCAACTGCTACGGTCGCAGGTTCGAATCCTGCCTCGGGCATGGATGTGTGTGATGTCATTAGGTTAGTTAGGTTTAAGTAGTTCTAAGTTCTAGGGGACTATGACCTCAGATGTTAAGTCCCGTAGTGCTCAGAGCCATTTGAACCATACTCTCATATATTTCATCTCCGAACACCTATTACAGTATGTATTAACTTCTCACGGTCGAGCTTCACAGGCATGTAGAATTGTTTCGAGGACATAATATTCGCCGTTGACTTGTGAAATAAATAATTTGTACAGTAAACGGGCAATATTATGTCATTTAAAAACTATAGTATGCAGTTTTCGCCTCTCTCATACCCTAGAGTGGGTGGGTAGCGAGAAATGCAATGCAGACATCCAACAATATATACATGTGACGATGTACCCCTCCGTACCACATCCGAATGACACTGTTAACAAATGGTGACACGGAGGATGGCAGTGGTCTAGAGGTCTGCTGTGGACATTTTTTGCTATGAAATTCTGTGTCAAGGGAGCACAATTTTCTTGATCTAATGATTAGGCCATGAAGGCTACATCGTTGGGCGACAATGGCCCCGAAAAAAGGAGTAAAGGATGATTCACACTGAACATTAACAAAACGGAACGGAACTGAACTGAACTTCAACGTCAAATGGTGGTATATTCACATCAGACGGAACCTCAACGCAACGTCAGTTCGCGTATCCTAGTCTTAAACTCTGTAAGCGAGGCTATGTCATAGCATTCGTAATATAATATGAGAATTAACGAACCAGCAATGATAGACTTTTTTTAATGGCAAAAGCAGTATACCACAGTAGATGTTCTTGACAAAGTCCTTTTTTACCTTAACAGGATGGTTTTTTCCTGTGTGAGTACCAAATAACGTCAAAAAGAGTATATTTTCTCCTTCAAGACAACTGACTTCTTCAGTTTGAAAAACTTTTTTGGTGAAAACTTATCAATTTAGGTTCTAGTTTATGCACAGTATAGGCATTTTCGTTGCTCTGGTGTAGTAAAACCTAATCTTTTTTTCGGTATCAGATATTTTGCCTCTTTTAGTGGAAGAAAAATGAAAAATATAAAAGTCCTCATGAAACATTTACCAACATTAACGTCAATGTTAAAGTGAAAACTTCCTTCCCGTAATCTTTGACGTTCAGATATCGATCTGTTCCGGTGATGGTCTGCCCGAATACAGCATCTGAAATACATTGCGAAAAGTCCGACGTTTCGTTTCGTTTCGTTCCGTTCCGTTCTGTGATGTGTAGCGCGAAATCCGGCAACTGTCCGCTAAGCTCTGAGTCAACGTGGTTTTCGAAACCCCGCATCGCAGCAGCACTAACAAGGAATAAGGCGAAGCAACAAGGACGTATCCAGCAATAGGCAAGGCTGATTTTTTCCCTTCACTGGGCCCGCCATCTGATAAATTTTGTGCTGTGCTGGCTGTAGTGCTCCACTCATATCACTTAGTCGGTACTCACGCGCAGCACAATTTGAATACGCGCCCAGAGGCAGCGGACACCATGGCCCATGCAGCGCCACTAAAGGTGGGGCACCGTGGAGATCTTTTGTTCTTTTTGTATAAGATACAGCTGCGATTATTCTTGACATTACAATAAATGATATTTTAAAATGGAAAATTATAAAATTTTTATTTTTAAAAAGAGAAAGGGAACGAAATTAGGAATGATTAGTGTTGGAAATAGTTGTCCCATCACCGGCGCCGCTCAGACAGGTGGTCTCGGACCGTAGCCACAAGCCCGCCGCCCATGGGCAGAGCATTTCATTTTAGTTTATTACACGAGACAAGTCACGTCTCGGGTGTCACGAGTCGATTCATCTCTCGCATAGCTGTTCTAAGTTTTGTTAGAGTTTTTATACTGTACGTGCGCTAATTAGGAAGATTACTTGGGTTACAGTTTTTCGTATGAATGTAATATAATTAGAGGTTAACGTGGCACCTGGTACAATAATCGGCCACGAACTATCCTGCTTAATAGGTTAACAGGTTTCTGTTCTAATTTGTTTGCGTGTTAGTATTTCATCAGTGTCGTATACATGTGTTATGTTATTTTTCGTTGAAGCAGGGCAGGGGAAGACATACCTTTTTCTATTTGTGTTTTATTTAGATTGAAAAAAAGTCACCTAAAACATAACGGGTCATATCTTATTTAATGAAATAAAACAACAAAAGTATAGCTTTAACAATGTCACAGTCAGTGTATGTAAATAATGCTATACTGGCAACAACGAAAAGTAAGTTATGAAATAAATACATAGATACAATCAACAAACTGCACAATCTACAATGCACTCATTTTCTAGCGATTGTTCTCTTCTCTAGAAAATGGCCACTTACCCTCGCAGGGTTAGCCCCGGCTAGTTACCGTCCCTGGCATTTAGAGTCGGGCCTCTACTACCAACTGAACCACTGCCATCTTTATTTCCTTAATTCCCCACCCACCACCATATCAGTAACAAAAACATCTCAATCAAAACAATGACAATCACATTATTTACAATTATAACATCAGCACAATTAATGTAATTTGTGCTTCAACCTAGGGCGCTGGTACCACCAATGCCTACCATACCACCTTGGCAGATTTCAAAATGGCTCTGAGCACTATAGGACTTAACGTTTGAGGTCATCAGTCCTTTAGAACTTAGAACTACTTAAACCTAACTAACCTAAGGACATCACACACATCCATACCCGAGACAGGATTCGCACCTGCGACCGTAGCGGTCGCGCGGTTCCAGACTGAAGCGCCTAGAACCGCTCGGCCACATCGGCTGGCGGCAGATTACAGGCGAGTACACAGGAAGGTCATGACCTGTTACTGCCAAATTCGTGCCAGGCTTTATTAGAGATTACATTTCAAAGCTTATTAAGCGTTACCAATTGTTCAGTATCTAGCACTAATACATTCACCTTTATGGTCGACAATGTAGTTCTAAGCCATTTAGCAACTTCGGTGTATATGGGGCATTCAAAAAATACGTGGTCGGGAGTGCTCTCTTCAACGCTACAGTTACACATTGGCGATTTCTTCATCCATCTGGTAAAGATATGTCGGATAAGGTGCCCAATGAGGAAGTGTTGGTTGTAAGTGATTCATTTGCAATCTCTCCAAGACATTAGGCAAGAGCCATGTGTCCTCCTACCTGCACTCTCGGTGTCCCAGTGCTACTGACATCATGTTAGTGTCCTGGATTCCATCCCTCTGCTATTCTATGAATATTCATCCAAGATACGTCTGATCTTTACTTAGCCACGCGTCCTCTGCCAATAAAATGCTGCTTGTTCCCTCATTGTGAGATCAAGAGGAAAGGACCATAATTACTAGCACGGCCACATTACGATATGCACCTGTCGAATGTAACAAGATATTCCTTTCACCTTCCTCACACCCATGGCAAGCTTAAACAATGCGAGCCTGTGGGTCCAAACACGAGAACCACAATTGATGACAATATACAGTTACGGTACAGTTTTACCAACCACGAGGCCAGGTGATACACTGTACTTCCAGTCCTTATAAGCTTATTCAACACCTTTAATGCTCACTGAGCAATTAAGTAAGTGTAGGCCACGAAATACCGTCACTCATTAAGCGTCACCCTTGTGGTATCCTGCCCACTTGTGTCTTGTAGGATGCCAAACACCACACAAGCAAATCATATTAATGGAGTTTATTACAGTAATTGAATTGACAATACTTTGGTTCGCAAGCAAATGGCGACACGCAAATAAACAACGTCCTTTGATATATACAATTTCCTTGCGAGCTAATCACACAAGTTCCGTGGATCACGACTCACGGCTCTTCTAGTGCGGCCACAGCTAGGCGGCGCGTCGCTTTTATTCTCTTCATGTAGAGGCCGCTCCTGTCGTGGAGACGTCCTAGTCAGCGTGCTATTGGCTGGCGTCGTCTCACAGCCCTCTCTGCTGAATCCTTCTTGATCTTCGGCCGGCCGGTGTGGCCGAGCGGTTCTAGGCGCTACAGTCTGCAACCGCGCGACCGCTACGGTCGCAGGTTCGAATCCTGCCTCGGGCATGGATGTGTGTGATGTCCTTAGGTTAGTTAGGTTTAAGTAGCTCTAAGTTCTAGGGGACTGATGACCTCCGAAGTTAAGTCCCATAGTGCTCAGAACCATTTGAACCATGTTTCTTGATCTTCGTGCCGCCGCTTGTCGTTACGCCGGAACAACCCTGCCTGAGAATTAGAGATAATCGTTCCTGATAATAGGGTCACCGGCAAATTTATCTTTCAACAGTATATAATTGGACTTAATCCGGTGCAAGTGTGAGTTTCATGTTGCTGCACCGGCCAGAAACGGCAGTCATGATACATTACCTTAAATCTCTAGTTCGCACCGAGAATTGCCGTCTACCAACAGGAGGAGGTCGTCCGCTTAGGTAATCACATCCAGCACATTTACATTCTCCTGCAGTCTTTGAAACACAGGCTCCGCATGTATATACCAAAAGACTGAGCCCAGGACTGGGCCCCGGGGACAGCCCTATGTAATTTGTCTTCGTGAGGAGAGATGACATCCGAAATTCACACCCGTTGCAGTAGACAGGTATACGGCAGCACAGGACTCTGCATCTCTCGAGTATGAGAGGAGAGTGAGGGCCACCATAAGCTGTAAATGACCCCACTGATGTCTTATTGAGTACGCCGTGCTGACAGCCGACAAGTCTCAACCGCTAGGGTGATCGCATCTGCCGTTGAGCGTCGAGGAACAGCAGGAGAGGACAGCCAACTCCTTCCCCTTCCGCCGGCCACTGTGGCCGAGCTGATGTAGGCGCTTCAGTCCGGGACCCCGCTGCTGCTACGGTCGCAGGTTCGAATCCTGCCTCGGGCATTTATGTGTATGATGTGCTTAGGTTAGTTAGGCTTAAGTAGTTCTAAGTCTAGGAGACTGATGACCTCAGATGTTAAGTCCCGTAGTGCTTAGAGCCATTTGAACCATTTTTTCCTCCCCCCTCCCCCCTCCCCCCTCCCGAGCCTTTGTTGACCGAATTCGCATCCTGCTCTGCTAAACATACGTATCAGTTCAGTATCGGTTTGGAGAAAGCGAGAACATATAACATTTTTCGGGTAGAAATCCCAGAATTATTTTGTCAACTAACATAACCTCCCCACTCTACCTCTAGTTAACACACTAGGTACGTTCTTGAGGAATAAAGCGTTCCCAGTATGTAGTCGCCAACCTTTCCACGCCATTCTCCACATTTCCTAACGCTAATGTCACAAACACTTTGTCAATAACCTGCTCTGCGACTTGCACAATATCCTCGACAGGAAACACTTGGCAAGCGCTGAGCAGGAAACGCAATACTCGTTTTGCATCTAGACTCAGATGACAAATGAAAAGCGGCGCTCGCTGGTACCGCCCGGCGACTGTAAGCTGGGAGACGCTGCCGGCGTAAATGCGCGCACTGCGCACGTGGCTCCCGGCTGCGGCCAGGGCTGCCAACGCTGCGGCCGTTACTCTGGTCCGTCGCTGCAAAGCCGCTGATCTGGCGGGCGGTGCGCGCGCCAAGTTATAACGGTGCGTGCGCGAGTGTACGTGTGCGAGCGCGTGCGCGTGCGTGTGTGTGTGAGTGTTCGCAGACCGGAGCGCGCGATAACTTAAAAGTGCGCTGAAATATGTAACGCGGCCGGCCGGCGTGCTTTATGCCCGGTGCGGTTGTTTCCGAGCTGTTAGCTGACTGCCAGGTGGCGCGTGCGGCGCGCACTTCCTACGCCGCCCCCTCGCTGCCCGCGCCATGTTTACGCGCTCTCCAGAAATTTGTTGTCGTCAAGCGGTCGCGACCGCGCAGCGCAGCCCTAGTCCTCGGCTTCGCTCGGTGCGCTGTTCCGGGCTCGAACGCAACGCCACCGGGCTACTCCAGTTGGCAGAGTCATTTTTTGTTTTATGACGCTGCTAAGTTACAGATGTACCTAGCACGAAGGCAGCACGTGGTTGTTGCTTCAGCTATAGCGTTCAATCTGACGGGGACGAAATTACTTTTTCACAGGTCTCGGTGACGAGAGACTTTTGTATAATTACGGAACTCTTTTTATGCTCACGTTTTCCGATATTTTTTGATAGCGATAAATCTCATATGCAAGTGTCAGTGGGTTCACTCATATTTCTTCCCTTCATGGTGTACGTCTCTTGATGCCCTTCTGCCATATTTATTTCCACTCATGAACTCCTGTCGCCAACGGCCTTGCCGCAGTGGTAACACCGGTTCCCGTCAAATCACTGAAGTTAAGCGCTGTCGGGCTGGACTAGCACCTGGGTGGCTGTGATCATCCAGTCTGCTAAGTGCCGTTGGCAAGCGGGATGCTCTCAGTCCTTGTGAGGCAAACTGAGAAGCTACTTGATCGAGAAGTAGTGGCCTCGTTCTCAACTGACATACGGCTGGGAGAGCGGTGTGCTGACCACGTGCCTCTCCAAATCCGCATCCAGTGACGCCTGTGGGCTGAGGATGACACGGCGGCCGGTCGGTACCATTGGGCCTGTTCTAGCGGAGTTTAGTCGGTGATGAACTTCTGTCTCGGTCGTTTCTCTTGTTCCCTCCATCATCCCTTAGCGAACAGGGGTGAACAACGAAGTGAATGGCGAATCGTATTTGTCTAAGCAGTGCTTATTATCAGTAGGCTCCATGTCACTCCTTCTCGTCTCAGCACTTCCTCACCAGTTCATGGTATCTTCAACATTCTCCTCCAACACCACATTCGAAACCTCGCAGTCTTTTCTTTTCCGTCTTCCTCACCGTCTAAGCTTTTACCCCTTACAACCACATGCTCCAAATGAAGCTCTTTAAAATGTCTTGAATAACATTACTGTAAAACTGAATCACCTGCCAAGATTGCTAAAACCATTTGTTCATACAGATTAGCCGTTTCGGTA
Source organism: Schistocerca cancellata (assembly GCF_023864275.1). Classification (NCBI taxonomy): domain Eukaryota; kingdom Metazoa; phylum Arthropoda; class Insecta; order Orthoptera; family Acrididae; genus Schistocerca; species Schistocerca cancellata. The sequence continues at coordinate 237,960,917 of NC_064626.1, forward strand.
GTTCTCTATTGCCCTCTTCGGATCTGCAGAAGATGTAACCGAAAATGCTACCCATGCGGGGTAGCCGCGCGGTCTATGGCGCCTTGCCACGGTTTGCGCGGCTCCCCCCTGTCGGAGGTTCGAGTCCTCCCTCGGGTACGGGTGTGTGTGTTGTTCTTAGCGTAAATTAGTTTAAGTTAGATTAAGTAGTGTGTAAGCCTTGGGACCGATGACCTCAGCAGTTTGGTCCCATACGAACTTAACACACATTTCCAATATCCGAAAATGCGAGGATACTGCAGCTGACGTAACAATTTGCAATACGTGGGATAACAGCATACTTGTATTTACACCATTACACAATATTCTCCTCCGGTATAGTATGTGTTGCAAATCTTGCATATGATTATGTATGCAGCTATTCTAGTTTCTGCACCCTAGCATTTTCAGTGCCATCTTTTAGAGATCCGAAGATGTCAACAGAGAATTGCCGAAACTGTTCATCTGTATGCAGTGATCTTAGTAACTGAATATTTATTCAGTGTTCTTAATACTACAGATCGCCCTCAAGCTGACGACGTCAGTTATTGTGAAACTCCGCTCGCTGTGTTCCTCCATGAGATCTACAAGACATTAAATTGTGGCACCCTAATTTATGATGTGTTGCTCGAGTTCCAGAAGGCTTTCGATGCACACAGATGAATAACAGTTTTGCAACTCGCCGATAGGTCGTGCAAGTGTGTTGCTATTGTGGCTGTTCCTGTTCTCATCGAAAGATCGCCTCTGGCTTACACGTAAACATAGACACAGAACCCACAAGCGCTACCTACGGGTAGAATGCCGCCCCTGAATCGGTTGCAGCATTCTCCTGAGAATAGGGACGCATTAGACACATCAGTGGAATAGTGAAGTGAACATCCATCATGCGACGAAAGGACAGTCGCCTCCAACGATAAAGTCCATATCATCACGTTAGGCACAAGCTTGTGAACCAGAGAAGTTGCTCAGTGTGTACAACGGAGTCATAGTGACGTGTCGCGGACGTGGAATCGGTCCTAATTGACAGGTAGTGATGAGGAGTTACACAGCAGAGGTCGTCCACGTTCGACGGGTGCACCGGATGATCACTATCTACTGCTTTTGAGTCAAAGGAACCGTGGTGTGAGTGCTCCAAAACTGAATTCGACGTTCAAAGAGGCTAAAGAACGTCGTGTGTCGCTTCAGATTATTAGGAGACGATTGCACGATGCTACTATCCATTTCCGACAACCATGGCGAGCACCACGTCGAACAACACAACTCGATGGGCTCCGCTACAGGTGGACAATAAATCACGCAGAATGGACGAACAGGAAAGGCGTCGAATGTTGTTTACGAACGAAACTAGGAACTATCTGTGCCCTGATAATAGCAGATAACGTTTTTAGACACAACCCAGTACTACTGAACGCCTCCAACAATGTGTCCAACTAGTGCAATAAGGTAGTGGAGGACTAACGTTCTAGGGTGGCATTAAATGGGATCACCTCTGATGGTTATTGACGGCAATCTTACCACTCTACGGGACGTGGACGTGATTCTGGAACCAATAATGGGATCGTATCACAGATGTATTGGTGACAATTTCGCCTTGACGGATGATGCGCTTGGGAAGTGTGCGACTAGTGATAAAATACGAAATCGAACTGTGGTTACTGTTGTAGATGTTATGTGATGATAATCGTCGCAGCAAAATATTCTTACACGGATGGTGCTATCTTCAGTACATCGTTCGGTGATGTCACGGCACTTTTGGAGACGAAGTATTGCAGTGCTGAATGGACTCCTACTTCACTTTCGACCTTTTGGGACTTTCAGTGATTTGTGTGTGTGTGCATTTTTTCAGAAACTAGGGCGGAGAGATTTCTGTTTAAGGCAAAGAAATGAAAGAGGAAATGCCTTTGTCGCTGGTTCCTGCATTAGGGAAGTCAGTGAAAGGAACATATTTTTGCGGGCCTTGATTTATTGAGGGATGTTGAAAGGTCATAAGCCATCTGGTTTGCCTCCTTCCATTTGTATGCTAAATTCATCTGCCCTTTGTCACGATTGGCGATAGGCAGGACACATTAGTTGCATCATTTCTCATGAGGGCTGGCTGCCACCTTACACTTTATGGTGAGAAATCACAAGTCTGGCAATGTCTGGGCCTACGCGGTGGAAGGGGGAGCCTCGCGGAGTTCCCGTCACGTTGGTCAGGCTTCTGGAAATTCAGAATAGTAAAAACAACACACTGATTCGCCCATCGCCTACTGACGTCAGACGGGAATTTCTAGAGCTAATTGACGAAGAAGATGTGCTCTGACAGGCCCGCGTCCGGAGACATTCTGCGGTGGACAGTTTTCACGCTATTGGCGCAAAACAGTAACATGTTTTCTGACTGGTGGTTGTGGCCGGAACGGAGAAAACAGCAGGGTCAGGACGAGAGACATGTGAAGAATGACACTCTTGGTTTGGAGGTGGAAGGTGAAAGGTCGCTGGTCTTAGATGTCGGGGACTGAGTCGGAGTTCAGGCGGTGGATAGGACTTCACCGTGTCCGACTCCTGAGGAGGGAGTTTCTGCTTCTTCACTTGCTACTACACACGGCCGACTTACTTCCACAGCAGACTGGTGAGAGGATGCATCTGCACCGGCGATAGGTGGCCGTTGATTTTTGCTACAGTACCGTTAATCCCGGTTCAATGATAATATCGTTTTGATTGTTATTCTACCAACCACAGGAGAATTAAAACATATGGTGGGTCGCGTTCTATTAGTAATTTAATGTGCAGCTAGGATACAAGACTGTTCTCCCAATTGCTTCATACCTTTATTGCAATCATTTTTGCTAGCAAACATGTCACTGAGTCTTTTGCTATGTCATTTCTTTCAGTAAAATGAAATATACGTTTTATTTTATTGTTTTTGTCGACTGAGTTAAAATAGCCATTTATTAGGATTTCATAGCAATTGCGAACCTTATGATTGCATGTTAGGGTTGACATTGAGATAACGATTCCGTTGGGCAATTAAAATTTAGCATCGAATCTTAAGGAGCGAATGACGGACTGGGCAGTTCCATCATTCCGTTACGATTTCATATAAACAGACCGCAGGGTTTTGCAATGTAACTGGTGGGTTCGGGCGATAGGTCGTTTCTGTTCCTGTGCAACCATCTGCAGATTAGTCAGTGTCTCCTTATCCTCACAGCAACGTTCACGGCTCTTACAGGTACGTACGCAACCTACCTCCCCCCCCCCCCCTCCCCCATTTTCACTTACGTTTCGCACAGACGGAGAAAATCGCTTCATTAATTAAGTTGAACTCAAAGCATGTTGCCACGTTAACCTACTTGTTTCTAACCCTCTCAAAACATTAGTACAAACGGAAAGGATTGTTCGAAACAAAAAGGGGGCACAGAGTAAGGTGAAAATGTGGGTAGAGGATGTTAAGCGGCGGAGTGCAAGTATCCCACGGGCCACCGCACGCGTGTTTGTGAAACAAATGAACCAGTTAAAAGATTAAATGCGGCCGTGTCGGACCGGCGCGATTGTTTCGGCGGCGGGCGTTAATTGCGCGCCGTGTACGGCACAATTGGTAGGACGCCGCGGCCTCAAACTGCGCACTTAGCGCCGTAATTGCCAATTCATTAGAACGGACGCCGGTCCCGGGGGTGCCGTGTTATCCCCTCTTTAAAAAAATATGAAGTGCTGCTGCTCGCCGGAAAAAAAGGGAGAGAGTTGGGAGAGAGAGAGAATTGGGGGTGGGCGGGGGAGTCGGGGGCGGAAGGTCGGTCTGTCGGCCGCGCCTGGCGGCAGTTTAAATTGAAGCCCGCGCACAGTAGAGTATATTAGCGGCCGCAACAATGAGCAAGGCGACGGCGCGGGATTTACAAGTGTCGGGCTGCGATCGCGGCGAGTCACAGACGCGGCGGCAATCAGCGCAGGCGCCGGACCCGGCTGTGGCGGGCGGCCATTTCCATGCAAATCAGCCGGCGCGCGTATTAACCGCCGGCAAATCCCTCATAATGCGAGAAAGCGACACGCCCGGCGCTGCCGCCTCCGCGCCTCTGCACCGACTCTCCCGTTGTGTTACGCGGCGCTAGTGCAGCCAACGCCTTACTTTCGCCTAGCCTTTCGACTTCTTCTCATATCGATACCGCATCCGTCACTTCCTACGTTGCTCTCGATAACACACTGAAATGACTAAAGTCGCGGGATGACTCCTAATATTTTGTTGGACGTCCTTTTGCCCGGCATAGTGTAGCTACTCGGGGTGGCATGGACTTAACAAGTAATTACACTACTGGCCATTAAAATTGCTACACCAAGAAGAAATGCAGATGATAAACGGGTATTCATTGGAAAACTGTATTATACTAGAACTGACATGTGATTACATTTTCACGCAATTTGGGTGCATAGATCCTGAGAAATCAGTACCCAGAACAACCACCTCTAGCCGTAATAACGGCCTTGATGCGCCTCCGCATTAAGTCAAACAGAGCTTGTATGGCGTGTACAGGTACAGCTGCCCATGCAGCTTCAACACGGTACCACAGTTCATCAAGAGTAATGACTGGCCTATTGTGACGAGCCAGTAGCTCGGCCACCATTGACCAGATGTTTTCAATTGGTAAGACATCTGGAGAATGTGCTGGCAAGGGCAGCAGTCGACGATTTTCTGTATCCAGAAGGGCCGTACAGGACCTGCAACATGCGGTCGTGCATTATCCTGCTGAAATGTAGTGTTTCGCAGGGATCGAATGAAGGGTAGAGTCACGGGTCGTAACACATCTGAAATGAAACGTCCACTGTTCAAAGTGCCGTCAATGCGAACAAGAGGTAACCGAGACGTGTAACCAATGGCACCCCATACCATGACGCCGGGTGATACGCCAGTATGGCGATGACGAATGGACGCTTCCAGTGTGCTTTAACCGCGATGTCGCCAAACACGGATGCGACCGTCATGATGCTGTAAACAGAACCTGGATTCGTCCGAATAAATGACGTTTTGCCTTTCGTGGACCCAGGTTCGTCGTTGAGAACACCATCGCAGGCGCTCCTGTCTGTGATGCAGCGTCAAGGGTAACCGTAGCCATGGTCTCCGAGCTGATAGTCATGCTGCTAGAAACGTTGTCGAACTGTTCGTGCAGATGAATGTTGTCTCGAAAATGTCCCCATCTGTTGACTCAGGGATCGAGACGTGGCTGCAAGATCCGTTACAGCCATGCGGATAAGATGCCTGTCATCTCGACTGCTAGTGATACGAGGACGTTGGGATCCAGCACGGCGTTCCGTATTACCCTCCTGAACCCACCGATTCCATATTCTGCTAACAGTCATTGGATCTGGACCAACGCGAGCAGCAATGTCGCGATACGATAAACCGAAATGGTGATAGGCTACAATCAGACCTTTATCAAAGTCGGAAACGTAATGGTACGCATTTCTTCTCCTTACACGAGGCATCACAACAACGTTTCACAGGGCAACGCCGGTCAACCGCTGTTGTATGAGAAATAGGCTGGAAACTGTCATGTCAGCACGTTGTAGGTGTCGCCATCGGCGCCAACCTTGTGTGAATGTTCTGAAAAGCTAATCATTTGCATATCCCAGCATCCTCTTCCTGTCGGTTAAATTTCGCGTCTGTAGCACCTCGTCGTCGTGGTGTAGCAATTTTAGTGGCCAGTAGTGTAGAAGTCCGCTGCAGACATACTGAGCCATGCAGCCTCGAAGAGCCGTCCATAGTAAGCAAAAGTGTTGCCGGTGCCGGGTTTTCAGCAAGAACTGGCTTTTCGATTATTTCCCATAAATGTTCGATGGGATTCATGTCGGGCGATCTTGGTGGCTCAATCATTCGCTAAAACTGCCCAGAATGTTCCTCAAACTAATCGCGAACGATAGTGACCCGCTGACATCTCATCTTTGGGACGTGACGTCCATGTATGGATTCAAATGGTATACAAGTAGCCGAACGTAACCATTTTAAGTGAGTGTTCGGTTCAGTTGGACCAGAGGGCACAGTCCATTCCATGTAAACACAGCCCACACCATTATGGAGCCACCATGAGCTTGCATAGTACCTTGTTGACGATTTGAGTCCATGGCTTCGTGTGGTCTGCGCCACACTCGAACACTACCATTAGCTCTCACCAACTCCAATCGAGACTCGTCTGACCACTCGTCTAGGGTCCAACCAACATGGTCGAGAGCCCAGAAGAGGTGCTGCAGGCGATGTCGAGCTGTTAGCTAAGGTACTACCGTCCGTCGTCTGCTGCCATTGCCCATGAACATCAATTTTCGCCGCACTGTCCTAACGGATACGTTGATCTTAAGTCCCACATTGATTTCTGCAGGTATCTCACGCAGTGTTGTTTGTCTCTTAGCATTGGAAAGTCTACGCAAATGCCGCGGCTTTCGGTCTTTGTCCGTGGTGTGAGGTAATGCCTGAAATTTGGTATTCTCGGTACACTCTAGACACCGTGGATTTCAGAATATTAAATTGTCTAACAATTTCCGAAATGGAATGCCCCATGCTTCTAGCTCCAACTAACATTCCACGTTCAAAGTCTGTTAATTACCGCCGTCCGGCCATAATATACTTTCACTCTTGTCCCTATAACTCTTCAAAATGAGCGTAAATGATTAAGTAAATAAAATAAAGTTTTAATATGACACATTTTTCAAATGAACTGAAAATATAAAATAATTTCTCCTAGTCTTATACAGATTCCTAACTCCATACAGAGGCTTCTGCAAATTTTTGCATGTGAATTTTTAACAGCTGTGATAATACTTGTAAGATTTATAATTGGGAATGTGGGGCGCATGCCTTACGTAAGTGATGCATCAGTAGTTCACCTCCTATTATCTATTGCATGCACCCCACATTCTTTGCTATAAATATTGCAAGTATTGTCATAGCTATTAAAAATTCACAAGCACGAACTATCAGGACTATTTTATAGGGTTTGGAATCTGTATGCGCCAGGGAGAAATTATTTTATACTTTTTAGTTCGCTTTAAGAAACCATTTGTATTTCGTATTTTTAGTTAAATAATTAATGTTTTAGTCCTGTGTGTGTGAAATTTTTCAACAGATTTTAAATATTTTGACGAGATTTAATGTTTTATGTAAATAATTATATATGAGTACAAGCTTTTTACCCACAGCTTTTCCAGTGTTTGCATACGTCACATATATTGCAAACATCTTTTCCTCCCCCTCTGTCTATACATCTCCTCTTCCTCTTCTCTGGTCAGCCGTGCTCATTTGCTCGCATAGTGCCTGGAATGCATTCTGATGCTACCTGCAGAACTCATCTATCCTGCAGGGCAGTCGATATGTCTGAGGTTACTAACTTTTTTCAGCTGCACCCCCACTCCTCCCGAACAGACCATCAACGAAGCTAGTTAATATTATATGATTGTTACCTAGTTCTGAGCTATGTTTAACAGTGACAAATCTAAATTGTTCAGTGAGAACAATTTACGTGTGCAACAATAAGAATGCAGTGAGAATGCATTTACATCTGTTGGACGAATGTTATGAAAACAAACACTCCAAACCGACGTTTCACGACAATTAATATGTAAAAAACACACTACATGTCATAAAGAAAGCGTGTAAACCGTCTGAGGATGAATCACAACGATTCGAAACCGGTAACGGTACCCTTTGAATAAAGGAACTGAAAGTAAATTTGTGGCTGGTTACTGTCCTAACGCTATCAACATTTGTCTTCAAACAACAGCCACGGTCTCCATCATGTCGTCATATGACAAAATTGCAAGTATGTAGCTCATCAGGAAGTTAGTTTAAAATCAATTTAGAATTTTTACCAGGCAGACAAACAAGAAATCTACCTAATAAAAATGTGTTCAAATGGCTCTGAGCACTATGGGACTTAACATCTGAGGTCATCAGTCCCCTAGAACTTAGAACTACTTAAACCTAACTAACCTAAGGACATCACACACATCCATGCCCGAGGCAGGATTCGAACCCGCGACCGTAGCAGTAGCGCCGTTCCGGACTGCAGCGCCTCGAACCGCGTGGCCACCGCGGTCGGCAAAAATGTGTTAATGAAAGGCATCATATGACTGAATGTGGAGATTGAAGATGAAGGGTGCTTATGTTGTGTATTGACTGCAATGTAAAACAGGATTTTATTGGCCCATGTTGGTGTACCGGTAAGGAGTTGCTTTTATGAGATGGTTATCTTCCACGGTGTCTGGCCTGAAATTTCGTACATCATTTTAAAGTATGATGGGATCAGCAACCCAAAAGAAGCAAGCATTCCTTACACACTCCATGGCCGGATGTGACTGGATGAAACATTAACAGTTCACAAAAGAAACTAGCCCTCTGTCGTGCAGTGTACAGTAGTTTGCGGAACATAGACGTTGACAATTGAATTCCATGCAAAGCAATGAGAAACAAAAACTCGCAGTTCTGGTCGGAAGCGGCAGAGGGCAGCAAAAGGTCATGTTAGGAAAGCGTCTGCAGCGAAATTACTTGTCAGTACAGCGCCGCGACAGCTGCTTGCGAGAGGAAGGACGCTGCGTTGTCCAGCAGAACACTCGCATCGAAACGCCCAAGTAAAATTAAAAGCGAGGGGGTGCGGCGGGGCCCGGGTTGACAAATTGCTGTCTGGACGGCCCCCGGATTCAACGCTTGCCAGGAGGACGTCCGAAGCCGCGTCGAAGCAATCCTGACCGGTGGAATAATTTCGGAGACGAGAATTGTGGGAGCGTAGTTAAGTCCGCGAGGCCCGGCGCTGCGGAACAATGAGGGACAAAGAGGGGAAACTGGGCGGCGAGGAAGCGGGTGACGCGGTGGGAAAAGCAAGAGTTGACCAACGAGTTGGCGGTCGTGTCAGCGCCGGGTACTTTGTTTTGAAATTAGAATCACATGGCTGAATTACTGCAGAGGGGGACGGGGGTTTGCTTGTTCCCGTCTGAGGGAATGGTGAATGTGGAAGAGGTGAAGTTGCGAAGGGTGGGAGGCTGTTCCATCGCGCGCTGACGCGGCGGCGATGGAGGCTGTTGTGAGGTCAGGCCGGCTATTGTACGGCCCGATGCCACTTGCAGACCGGCGCTGTCACGTGACAAGGTGACGTGACGGCCGGGTCCGGGCCTCCGCTCTCTCTCTCTTTCTCTCTCTCTTCCTCCGCCCTTTCACCCCTCTCCGTCTCTCTCCAGCCCTCTCCGTCCTCCCCTCTTTCTCTGCGGCTCGCACTTTCATTAGCATCCATCAAGCTCCGGGGGAAACAAAAGGAGGCCGAATTGCGTCTGCCGCCACCGCAGCGGCGGCAGCGGCCTTTTCAGAGCGAGGTTATTAGTGAAATATACAGAGCGGCCGGCGGGGACGCCGAGGGAGCCGTGTGGCCGGAGATGGGATGCTTGACCACGGCCACGAGCACGAGCACGATCGCGCGCGCCGCGCCAGCTGAAGCTGCAGAAGCGGCAGCGGCAGCGCGCGGCGACAATCGATTATCATAAAACTGTGCGTGTTTTACGAGGCCGTAACTTGCGCCCAAGTGGCTGTACAATAATGGTGTCGTTAATGGCCCACACGGAGACGCGTCTTCAGAGCAGACGCGGCCTGGTCGGGGTAGGGAGAGGGGGAGCACAGTTGATCGAGCGCACCGGTGGACCGCACTCACCGGTAATCAATGAAGCTTTTTGAATTAGCTAATAGTTTCTCTGAACCTCGAGAAAATCTATATTTAGCTGTGGTGTCGCATGACAAAAGAAGATAAATCATTAAAATAAAAGGGAAGAAAAAGTTTTTCGCAAAGACTTCCCTCAGTGAAAAGTTTTGTCTGCCCCGGTAGTTGAGTGGTCACTTTGTATGAATCCAGGTTGACTGTCTTTGTTAGGATTGGAAAAAGTCTGCAGAGTGACACTTCTGCAGATTCTGGGGCTGTTGCTGGGATATAAGTGGCTTTTCGCAGGTAGCACGTGGGCACACGAAACATTTGTTTGATGTTTGGCAGTGTGTCACCGTGTGCTGTAGTCTACATGCATTATTAGTCTAAAACTACAAGATGTAAGTGTTATAAGTGGAGATATTTCTAATGGGGATTGAGTGTGGTGTACTGAACATAAGTACATCAGTATTTACGTAATTTACAGATTAATAAATATAGCCGTTACCAGTCATATGTTATTTGGTTGGTTAATATTTTCAAGTACTTGTGGCAAAAGCAAACCATTAATGCTGGTTTTCCCCTAGACAGCAGGTCAGGTGTGGAACAGTGGACTAGTGGACGCAAAATGGTCAGCCGATGCTGACACGCATAGCCTTAGTGGTGCCGTACGACCATACGGAAAAGATCAGATGGTGATGTTTGTGACGGGTTTGTGGAAAGACTGTTCGATGCTGAGGAAAAATGATCAACACTCTGATGTGTGTACATAGTAAGGTACCACATATGTATTGAAACCCTGTGTGTTTTTAATACACTGCAATCACTTTTTTGCGACATTTATTTTCCCTTTACAACTTTAAGGCAGGTTTGCTCACCTTCAGACGAGGTCTAGCTTAGGTTGGAATGGGACAGTTGAGAGTTAGTAAATCGAATGAGAAACCGAAAAACCTGGTTAAAGTGACAGACTGATCTGTAGCTTAGACCAAGTTCTGGGCTTGATTGGATGGTGGTTGGTAGTTGGCGAAGCCAACAAATATGAAAGCGAAAAACTTGATTATGGTGATGGACTGATTTGTAGCTTAGCCCGAGATCTAGGTTTGATTGGAAGGATATAATTAGGTTGGTGGCTAGCGAAACCAACGAATATGAAGTGAAAAACCTGATTATGGTGATGGATTGATCTGTAGCTTAGCCCGAGACCTAGGTTTGATTGGAAAGATATAATTAGGTTGGTGGCTGGCGAAACCAACGAATATGAAAGCGAAAAACCTGATTATGGTGATGCACTGATCTGTAGCTTAGCCCGAGGCCTAGGTTTGATTGGAAGAATATACTTAGGTTGGTGGCTGGCAAAACCAACGTATGTGAAAACAAAAAAACTATCTGAAGTATTTTGGGGTTCGCAGAACTGTCAACACATTCCATCTCCGGACAAGCGTCACTTCGCAAAACTATGACAAACTCGCGGTAGCTCTCTGTCGACGTAATTTCAAGGCTTTAAGAGAGCACCTGCGAAGCGCGACGGCATTCGCGTCTCCTCTGACGTAAATATTTTGCTTGCATTTCTAAACCTACTCGGTGATGTATTTTCCTCTCCGGCCCCTTACGCTATCGCTAACAAACGCGCCCGAGCTCCTACACGCACGCACACGCACACACACACACACACGCTGAAGGATAATGCGCTTCGCAGCAGCGGAGTCGTATCCGCGTCGGGGAGCGGTAGCTACGAGAGGCGGGAGGAAAACGAGGAGCGGAGCGGTCCGTCTGAATTCCGACGCCCGCGGGTCGACGTGCGAATCATTAGCGTCCGCCTCCGCCGATGCCGCCGCCCCCGCGCGCGCAGGCGAGGTGAGGTGAGGTGCGGATAATTGGGGGGAACGGTGTTGACCCGGCGTGTTGCGGCGCTGATAGCAATTTAGAGTAATTGCGCGCAATCCGTTAAGCGGCGCGCCGCTCGTATGAGGAAAGCCAGTGCAGTGATAATTACTGGCGTGGCGCGCTGCAGCGCTATCGATCGGGCCGCACCTGCGCGCCTCGGGCGCGGCGAAAGAAACGCTCGGCTTCGGTCCCGCGGCGGCCGACCGGCCGGCCCCACTCTTTGGCCGTCGGCCAGCCGGAGGCAGCAGGAACGCGCGGCGCTGCGGCCGCGGCGTGTCGCCGCCTAATGACCGCTTAGCGCAGGTTCGCGGCGCTATTTGCTGCCGGCGCGCGCGACACTCCACTGTGACAGGCACCGCGCGACAGCTGCGGTCGCGTTGCTGACTGCATTTCTGCTGCTCTGCTAGCGCGCACCGAAACCTCACTTCATTATGATCTTTTAGAAAGACGCTAGCATATTGCGGCGACCTGTGGTTGCGTGCACCTTCTAACAACCCTACCACAACAAAGGTCAAAAATTAATTATGATTGTAGTGTTGCTCACGCTGCTAAATATTGCATTTTCGGGCTTATGGTGGTGGTGGGTAGTGTTTAACGTCCCGTCGACAACGAGGTCATTAGAGACGGAGCGCAAGCTCGGGTTAGCGAAGGATTGGGAAGGAAATCGGCCGTGCCCTTTCAAAGGAACCATCCCGGCACTTGCCTGAAACGATTTAGGAAAATCACGGAAAATCTAAATCAGGATGGCTGGAGACGGGATTGAACCGTCGTCCTCCCGAATGCGTCGGGCTTATGAATCACCTCGAAGGGAACGATCTGTTGATACGTAATCAGCATGGTTTCAGAAAACATCGTTCTCGTGCAACGCAGCTAGTTCTTTATTCGCGCGAAGTAATGGCCGCTATCGACAGGGGATCTCAAGTTGATTCCGTATTTCTAGATTTCCGGAAGGCTTTTGACACCGTCCCTCACAAGCGACTTCTAATCAAGCTGCGGGCCTACGGGGTATCGTCGCAGTTGTGCGACTGGATTCGTGATTTCCTGTCATGAAGGTCGCAGTTCGTAGTAATAGACGGCAAATCGTCGAGTAAAACTGAAGTGATATCAGGTGTTCCCCAGGGAAGCGTCCTGGGACCTCTGCTGTTCGTGATCTATATAAATGACCTGGGTGATAATCTGAGCAGTTCTCTTAGGTTGTTCGCAGATGATGCTGTAATTTACCGTCTAGTAAGGTCATCCGAAGACCAGTATCAGTTGCAAAGCGATTTAGAAAAGATTGCTGTATGGTGTGGCAGGTGGCAGTTGACGCTAAATAACGAAAAGTGTGAGGTGATCCACATGAGTTCCAAAAGAAATCCGTCGGAATTCGATTTCTCGATGAATAGTACCATTCTCAAGGCTGTCAATTCAACAAGTACCTGGGTGTTAAAATTACGAACAACTTCAGTTGGAAAGACCACATAGATAATATTGTGGGGTAGGCGAGCCAAAGGTTGCGTAAGATGCAACAAGTCCACTAAAGAGACAGCTTAAACTACACTCGTTCGTCCTCTGTTAGAATATTGCTGCGCGGTGTGGGATCCTTACCAGGTGGGATTGACGGAGGACATCGAAAGGGTGCAAAAAAAGGGCAGCTCTTTTTGTATTATCACGTAATAGGGGAGAGAGTGTGGCAGATACGATACGCGAGTTGGGATGGAAGTCATTAAAGCAAAGACGTTTTTCGTCGCGGCGAGATCTATTTACGAAATTTCAGTCACCAACTTTCTCTTCCGAATGCGAAAATATTTTGTTGAGCCCAAACTACATAGGTAGGAATGATCATCAAAATAAAATTAGAGAAATCAGAGCTCGAACAGAAAGGTTTAGGTGTTCGTTTTACCAGCGCGCTATTCGGGAGTGGAATGGTAGAGAGATTGTATGATTGTAGTTCGATGAACCCTCTGCCAAGCACTTAAATGTGAGTTGCAGAGTAATCATGTAGATGTTCGGGAAACAATAAAGTTATATTATGTGGGAGGTGTCATTAGAGGACAGTTAATAAAGTCATTTCTTGAAATAATGGATAAACTAGGCACTCATGTTTTCGTGTTTCCCACGCTGGTCTCGTTGTAAACTCATGGCTCAATCGTCGAAAATCTAGGTAGTGATGATTCCAAGCTCGGATGCAAAGAGGCCTAGGTGTTATTCGGCGATATTCAAAAGTTTTATAGATGTGTTTCATAAACCATTCTTGAAGATTAAACTTTTGCAAGTTAGGACAATGGTGATGTAAAAAAGTAATCAACACTCCGAATTTAAGTTACACTTCTTTTTTTATTACTTTTGTTGCAATATCACGTAACTCGTTCCAAAACATCACTTCACAATATAAAACATACTTGAAAATATCTTCCTCACTGTTAAAGTTCACATTTCATAAACTGACTACAATTTGCGTCTTTTTAACATGACGACAAAAGCTTGACTCTCTAATAACCGCTTACGCGCCCAAAAATCAGAGTTACAAGTACGTCAAAGATCATAGTGACAAAAGAAAGAATACACATAAGAATAATATCATTGCAATATATACATATCGATGTATCGAAGTACCTCTACATTAATGAAATCAAATCTGAATGTTGTCACAGAAATATGTTAACTATTTTACAGAAACACAGTAGAATATTGCTGGTATCGAGAGGTTGAGGTGAGGTGCCGTAATGGTTACGTAATTTAAGTACCATTACAACCTGTAGTGTAAAGACACATTTGTTACTAAACAGGGTGTATCAAAAAGAATCATTCGATTTGACACGTCTATATTCCTGAAAATAATAAACATATACGAGGGTCACTCCAAAAGAAATGCTCACTATATTTTTTTAAATCCATCTTTTATTCTACATGCTTGAAAGTTTTACAGTGTGTAGATACATCCTTTAGGAACAATATTTTCATTTCTCCACATAATTTCCATCCCTCTCAACTGCCTTACGCCATCTTGGAACCAGCGCCTGTATACCCGCACGGTAAAATTCTGGACCTACCTGTTGGAGCCACTGTTTGGCAGCGTGCACAAGGGAGTCGTCATCTTCAAACCTTGTGTCCACGAAGAGAGTGTTTCAGTTTCCCAAAGAGATGATAGTCACATAGAGTCAGGTCAGGATTGTAAGGCGGGTGTTGCAGTGTTGTCCATCCGAGTTTTGTGATCGCTTCCATGGTTTTTTGACTGACATGTGGCCGTCCATTGTAGTGCAACAGCAAAACATCCTGCTTTTGCCGATGTGGTCGAACACGACTCAGTCGAGCTTGAAGTTTCTTCAGTGTCGTCACGTATGCATCAGAATTTGTGGTGGTTCCACTTGGCATGATGTCCACAAGAAAGAGTCCTGCCGGCCGGAGTGGCCGCGCGGCTCTAGGCGCCGGTTCTGGAGCCGAGTGACCGCTACGGTCGCAGGTTCGAATCCTGCCTCGGGCATGGATGTGTGTGATGTCCTTAGGTTAGTTAGGTTTAATTAGTTCTAAGTTCTAGGCGACTGATGACCTCAGAAGTTAAGTCGCATAGTGCTCAGAGCCCTTTTTGAAAGAGTCCTTCGGAATCGAAAAATACCGTAGCCATAACTTTTCCAGCAGAAGGTGCGGTTTTGAATTTTTTTTCCTTGAGTGAATTTGCATGATGTCACTCCATTGATTACCTCTTCGCCTCTGGTGAAAAATGATGGAGTCATGTTTCATCACCCGTCACAATTCTTCCAAGAAATTCATCTCCACCATTCTCGCACTGTTCCAAAAGTTCGCTGCATACCGTTTTTCTTGTTTCTTTGTGAGCCACTGTCAACATCCTGAGAACCCACCTGGCACAAACCTTTTTTAACGCCAACACTTTCAGTATTCTGCGAACACTTCCTTCCCCTATCCCAACTTAGCGTGACAATTCGTTCACTGTGATGCGTCTGTCAGCAGCCACCAATTCGTTAACTCTCTGCACATTGTCTGGAGTGTGTGCAGTAAGAGGCTTGCCGCTGCGAGGAGAATCCTCAATATTGCCGTGCCCGCTTTCATCACGTAACCTGCTTGCCCACCGACTAACTGTACTGCGATCGACAGCAGCATCTCCATACACCTTTTTCAACCTCTTGTGGATGTTTCCCACTGTCTCGTTTTCACAGCACAGGAATTCTATGACAACACGTTGCTTCTGACGGACGTCAAGTGTAGCAGCCATCTTGAAGACATGCTGTGACGGCGCCACTCACGGGAACAGATTGAACTAAGTTTGAAAACAAGCGAGTAGGATGTATCTACACACTGTAAAACTTTCACACATGCAGAATTAAAATTGTATTTTTACAAAAATGGTCTGCATTTCTTTTGGAGTGAACCCCGTACAATGAATTTTCTTTTTTGATGAACGAGAAACTCATTTCTTTTTCATACCTTTTCAAAGGTGTTCATTGTGCCCTCCTTGAGATGCACATATGCCAGTGCGGTATTCAAATTGTTCCCACACTGCAGCGAGCATGTCCTGAGTTACAGCTTCCACAGACGCTGTTATGCGATGTCTCAGCTCATTCATTGTTGTTGGTGATGGAGGCACATAAACAGAGTCTTTTACAAGCCCCCACAAGAAATAATCACATACAGTCAGGTCTGGTGATCTTGGAGGCCAGTAATGTGTCTGAATCATTTGATCCTGTGCGACCGATCCATCGTTCAGTAATTCTTTGATTTAAAAATTCCCGCACTTCCAGATGCCAGTCTTACGTTGCCCCGTCCTATTGCTAAATGAAGCCTTTCGAATCAGTCTCAAACTATGGGAAAACGAAGTTCTCAAGCATATCGAGATATGTGTTTCCTGTAACAGAGTCCTCGGCAAAGAAGAATGAAATATACACCTTTTCCCATGAAAGTGCACAAAACACATTAAATTTTGGAGAGTCCCTCTCATGTTGTACAACTTTATGTGGTTGTTCCGTACCCCATTTTCTCACATTATGATGGTTCACCTTTCCATGTGAATGGAATGTTGCCTCGTCACTAAACACCTGGAAGAAAACTGTCATCCTCCATCTTGCCAAGAACGAAATTACTCAACTCCATACGTTGTTATTTCTCACCTTCACGAAGAGCTTGCAGTAGCTGAATTTTGTATGGTTTCATATGTAAACGTCGAGGTAACATACGCCAGACAGACATCGGGGGCATGATGAGGTGTCGAGCTGCACGGCGAACGGATTTCTACGGACTGCTTCTGAGACAATGGCAGATGCGTTCGACGTCTGTGTCTGTCACCCGGAGAAGGCCCGATTTGCCTTTACACAAACCACCTGTTTCTCGGAATTGTTCATGCCATCGTCTAATGCTCTCTGCTGTAGGGCCCACACCATACCTAGTACGAAAGGCACACTCAACAGTTATTACTGACACGCACTGCGCAGAACGTAGAACACAAAACGCTTTCTGTTGTCCCGACATTATTTTTACCAGAACTGAAGTGGGCGCATACTGCTGCTACCTAGCGGGAACCGTGTAAAACTCGAGAGTTTGGTCTTTCCAAAACTACGTTGTTCACGCACATATCTCTAATAACATAATAATTATGATTTATAAAATCGGATGATTCTTTTTGATACACCCTATATATCTACGTCGGAATCCATGAGATCTCGTTGTGTAGCGACCATTGGATCTTCAGGAAGGAAGAACAGCGATCAGTGGCGAACAGTCTGAATTTTACGTAATTGATTGACCAACGTAGGAATTACACAGCCAACCGGTTCCAAATAACTATTTGGTACACTGACCTAGGTTTCGACATCTCTAAGGATGTCTTCACAAGAATTAAATTTTGAGAAACCGTAAAATTACACTGCGAGAAAACAACGGCCAGAGTTAAGATCAGATATGCTCAAGCCAAAAAATAAAATAAAACACATTTAAGCCTTTCGCACGTGTGCCTAGTTCCGATGAATCTGTGTCTTGTGTCTGCTTTTCCCACTATCTGTTTTATATGGTCATTCCACTTAAGTTCACTCTGGATAGTTACGTCTAGATATTTTACGGCAGACGCTGTCTCCTGCTGTTTGTCATCAATAGTGTAGCTGTACAGTAGTGGATGTCTTTTCCTATGTATGCGCAATATGTTACATTTATTTACGTTCAGGGTCAACTGCCAGAGTCTGCACCATTCATCAGTTTTCTGCAGGTCGTTCTGCAAATTCTTACCATCTTCTGGCTTGCTACTTTGGTATAAACAACTGCATCGTCTGCGAACGGTCCTATCACACTTCCCTGTGGTACTCCGGATGTTACCTTTACATCTGTCGAAGTGCTTGTTCTTAGCTCTCTTTCCTTCCGTCGATTGGGCTTAACGTATAGTCACTTTTATGTTCTCTTACTTCTCGATGATCGTAGGTTATGACATGGGCGCTATAATACTTATTTTTGCACCCTAAGGCAAACAAACAGACAAGTTTCCAAAATATGAAACTTCTCCTTTTCTGCTATTTTAGACACACTGCGAGAAGACATTGTACGTCTGTGTACAAAGCTGTGAAAATCTCTGGTGTTGCTGTTGCAGTAAAAAGCTAAAATATCAGTGTATAATGATGTCCTCGAAAATACCGAAACAATATTAACTTCTATGGATCACAAATGCTGCTATGTCTTACATTCTTATCATGTTTACGAATCTCGCAGCTAGCAGACATAAAATATCTGGAATGCGTATTGTTCGCGAGGAGGTATGAAATCTTGCACTGACCTTTTCCTCTGAAGGATATGTCGGGTCATATACGTTATTACCTTCCGAAAGCGTTAAAACTATTGAACCTGTGCACTGGATATTATCGTCAAAGGCAGACACGCTTAACGTCTTCACTCGTGAACCTCTAAAAAGCGTGTTAAACACGCAGCTTAACGCGTTGTTGAATAACACGCGAGGCGTTGATAATTGGGCCGGCAATTAAGCTGTTTAAGTTCCGCAAAAAATATCTATTCTCAAGACGTCTGGGAGAACTGTACAGTACTGCATCGGTTTTCTCAGTAATGAACAGGGCAACCGCAGATTCTGCCAAACCAACCAATACGCGTTCAGGTAAAACGAACCTCGCGCAAGCGACAAGGGGAAAGGTATTACCGCGTTGTCTTCCCTCGCCAGATGAACTGACATAAAGTTCTGGGCGTTTCCAGCCAGTACTGTCCATATAAAGACCAGCCATAAGTCGCTTTGACTCTTTGCCAGACGCTGATGGAAGCGACACTTATCGAAATGTCGCGCCATTTAGACAAAGTGAAGCCGCTGCAAACTCGGGAACTTTCCGTTAGAACAAGAGACAAGACTTTGTAATAGCAATAATTCAGAGTTGAATTAATGAAATACTTTCATCATTAATCAAACCCTGTTGAATTAAACATTGGCTTTGGAAGCTGGAATATTGAAACTGATGTTTATAAAATACAGAGCACCGATAACAGTATTATCTATTGGTCCCAACTCTCAGTTGATTCTGCAAACGGAGTGTTGCTTTCATAAGGTTTCTGGGAGACATTTACAAGTTAACGTACCCAGAAGTTTCTATGGCACTGACGAACCTTGCGTGCCTTATACATCAAAACAAAATTTTCCTCTGTCTTCTGCAGAGGACACTTGGGTGTATCTCTAAATGTGCACTCCGAGAGCCCCCTTAAGATATGTGGCGGAGGGAACTTCTGGTACGCCTACCGTTTCCTCGTTCCAGTCGGAAATGATGCTCGATAAGAACGACAATCAGAAAGTCTCCGTTTGAGTATTTATTCTCGTTTTCCCGTATGCCACAAGTTATATGTGGATTTTTACTTGATGGGATGCGCAACAGTTTGTTCGCTGACGCTGCCATTGTCCCATCATACGGCCATGCAGGCAGACAAACAGTAGACTCAAAAGTACCCGGACATCATTAGTGGCCATCAGTACAGCGTACGTCCAGACTTCACCTTTATGACGACTTGAACTCTGCTAGGGGCCGTATCACTAAGGGCTGCGGAGGAATGGCAGCCCATTTTTCTCCAAGAACCGAAACCAGAAGAGGCAGTAATGTTTGAACTCTGGTATCTAGAGCCTAAGTCGACGTTCTAACGCATCCATAAGATGTTTAGGTCGGGACCTTGGGCATGCCAGTACATTTCAGAAATGTTATTGTCCACAAACCATTGCTCTCATGGATGCTGCCTTATGAGATCGTTGTCCCCGAACAGTTTCTCTACTGTTCGCAGTGCGCAGTATTGTAAAGTGGTAAAATGTGTTCATATCCATCCACATTTGCCTTTTTCTTACAAGCAATAAGGGTATGTAACATCCCCTTAGAACAATTATACACGACTGTGCTTAAACTGACACACAATATTTTTAGCGCAACGCAATCTGACTTTCAAAACTCCCTACAAAAGAATGGCCCTGACTAACATTAACCTATTCCTTTCACAAATCACTTCCCTCACAAAAATCTTCGTTACTCGAACTACTGCAATACAGCGAGCGCCACTACTGCCAGCTAAATAAAAGATTCAAACTATGGAAGGCACTAACTACTGATAGGGATAGTTAGCAAATGAAAGCTTTTAATGGAGAACAAACAATGTATTTACCTTAATATCATCACAAGTCATAATATATGTAATTTCAAAACTCCGCCATCTCTCTCCTCACATCCACCACTGCTGGCGGCTCACCTCTAACTGCGCAACGCTACGCGCTGTTCACATCCAGCTGCCGCTGCCCAACACTACAATGGCAGACAACAATGCAAACTAGCCACAGACTGCACACAGCACAGCCAGTGATTTTTATATAGAGCGCTACGTAACGTTGCCAATAAGAAAACATAAACAGCCTACTTACAAGGGGACCACACATGGGAAACACCCCCATTTCGCAACACCACCTCCTCTGTACTTTACTGATGGCGCTACATCTGATGACGGATAACGTCCTCCGTCATTCGTCAAACGCAAATCATTCCATCCGATTGTCAAAGGATATAGCGTAACTCATCACTGCAGATCACTTGTTTGCTCGCTTAGTATTCACTACAGAAATATGTGGCTTATGAAGAGCTTCGTCGAGAAGCTATTATTTTTGACTTCCTACGCACAAGCATGGCGCTAGCTGGACTGCCGAAGCACTCTGGAGCTAAATAATGATATTTTCCGCTGGTTTTATGCGATTGTTTACAAGCGCTATCTGCAGTGCTCGACGGTCATCTCCGGCAGTGCATGAAACTGCTTTGGTTGTTCCTTCGCGTTTCCAGTTCATAATTAGATAACCAACAGTAGGCTTTGGTAGCTTCAAAAAGGGATTGAAATGTCCGTAGTGTATTTGTTACTCAGGTGACATCCAATGACAAAACCACGTTTGAAGTGACTGAGCTCTGCTGACAGACCCGTTCTGCTGTTAACGTTTCTGCCGCGCGTGGTAGCTGCGCGGTCTGAGGCGCCTTATAACTGTTCGCGCCCCCCACCTCACGGTCGGAGGTTCGAATCCTCCGTCGGGCAATGGTGTGTGTGTTGTCCTTAGCGTAAGTTAGATTAAGTAGTGTGTAAGCCTAGGGACATAAGGAGAGTCAGTCATCAGTGGGATTCCTTTCCCCGTGTTACCACAGATGGCATGTAACTGTCTGAATTTGTAGTGGAGTTGCAGGACATGTATGGGGTCTTTTTGTGTCTTGCCGCGTCGAAGCAACACACAGAATTTCCAAAATGTCCGCCAGCCTGTCTCTTTGGCATAGAAGATCAGTGCTAGCGAGGGGAAGGTTACGTAAGAGGTTCTGTGAGAGGCGGGATTTTGTAGTTTTCCCGGAATCGCCGGCCAGCGCGGCGCTGCGTTCATTACCGGCCCGCAACCTGAGCGCGCGCCGGGTGAGCTGGCTCGCCTAACCCTTTCCCCCAGGCCGGCGGGAGGCGGGAGGGGGCGGCCCACAATGGCGAACGTCTCCTGTTTCCCTGTCACGTCACATCCCGCCCACCCAGTCGATCAAATTTCTCGGAACGAGAATACTCAAGGACGGGTCGCCGGGAAACTAGTTCTTGCCCCCGCGCTCGAGGGGCAGCGCCGCGGGCCGAGGTGGCGAGTTGGGACACCGGCGCATACGCTCACAATAGCGGCTCGACATCGTCACACCGTCCGTCACCGGGGAAAAAAAGATTGCGTCTCTCACCGATGTGTTGCCTATAAAGGCAGAGTACCAGACATGAATATTGCGCAGTAATATTGCGCCGTTCTTGGCCTCGCACCTTCGCGCAATATACTAACACAATATTATTGAGTCAGTAACATTGAGCGTGGGTGCACAGTTTTACCGAAGCGCGGAAAGAAGGAGCAGAAAGCGGCCAATGAGAGTGACTACATTTCTACTCCAGATTCGGACTGGCTGAAAGAAGTGAACGTTAAATAATTTTGTGGAGCAGTCTGAAGGACGAAAATATGAGGAGTTGCCCACCAGTCCTCGTGGGGTTGAGCTTGCGATTCGTTGACCCTCTGGGCCGGAGTCTGTGTCTTAGAGTCCTTGTTATTTTGGAACTCCGGAGTTTATCTTCCTTCAAGTTTTACGAGGTTACATCTGCGGTACGGAAAGCCTACAAAACGTTCGAAAGTGTGTTTCTGTACGCGGGCGTCTAATTCTGCTTAGGCAATTTCCTGGTTTTCTCGGAGAGTCTTGCTGGTCAGTGAGGGCGGGGCTGTTTAGTAAAAAGAGTCCTAAGATCAGAGTTTGGAACCATTAGCTATCTCGCTGTGGTGTTCCATAAAGTGAAGACATGGCTAGCTTGTGAAAAACATAAATATCATTCATTTCTGTACAAATTTGGGAGTGAACGATTTCGAGTGACTTGTTATCTATAGTCTTTGAACAGGATTGTGGATTTATTCTGTGGTAATTATCGAAGGGAGTTGTTAGGAGCCAGTTAAAAAAAAGGAGGGAAGGAACAATGTCATTTATCCTCCCGTCGACATCGAAGTCATTAGAGACGGAACAGAAGCTCGGAGTGTTACAAAGGGGAAGGAAATCGGCAGTGCCCTTTCAAGGGAACTATCCTGGCGTCTGCATGGAGTTATTTAGGGAAATCTGGAAAATCTAAATCCGGGTGACCGGAGCCGGATTTGAACCGTCATCCTCCCGAATGTGAGTCCAGTGTTCTAACCACTGCGCCACATCACTCGGTGAGGTCAGATATCGAAATAATTCCTGAAAGTAGCCAGACGGCTGTAGGGCTTTTAATTATTGGCTTTGGAGTTGTGAGAAGTTCCACCCTCTCTGGCGGATCAAAGCGAGGCTGGCGATCCACGTGTAGACTGATTTTATAGAGTGGCGGAGCTGATAATTAATCCGCCTCCGCCAATAAACATTTCCTATTAAATCCACGTAGCAGTACGTTGCGTAATTTTTCTCGCACGCCATGCATCGCCAAGGGTGCGTGTATACAGTGCGACTTTGCGCCACGCTACGTAATCTCGGTAGAAAGGAATGTTTCAATACCAGAATGTTATTCCAGTGGCAGAGCAGGCAGCATCGAAATGACAGTACCCTAGCTTTGGAACCACCCAGGTGTGTAGAGAAAACAACTTATACCACTTCAGAGGTAACAGAAGTTGTGTCACTGACACAGCTGACTGGTGACTAGTATAGGCCGCTGCTACTTCAATGCTGCCTCGAATGTGACTGCAATAACACACGTGTCTGAAGGTGGCAAAGCCGAAACCGGTTATCAGAAAATAAAAATAACACAAAAGCGATTTGGACTTTGTCATGATTAGTGTATGTCTATAACGTCTGTGTAAACTGATATTGTTTTTACCTCTGTAGATCTCAAGACGATTCGAAATCATCTGACATTACTCAACCCTTTTACCAAATAAGCCACAGAAAATTACACATCTGGAACATCTCTCCCCATCTCCAAAGAAAATTGTTTTATAATCAACATTGGTCACGGTATGCAGTATGATGTATTTACACTCCGTACAAATATCATGGCACTTCGTCCTCATCTTCAGACTTCCAACAATGTAGCTACCAAAATTGAATGTACCATTCCTTTATTATCGTTGCAATTTGAATGGTTGTTTTGTCTGCTACATCAGTGTTTGCAACAACACTGGCTACAGTTTAAATGGTCTTTTGGGCATTTAGCTACATACTGTCTCTTACGGAGAGGCTCAATATGCTCCTGGAGGACTATGATTGCTAAGAGCGGGTTCTTACGTCCAATATTGGCAAATATCTGTTGTCAATATGTTGAACGTCGCTTCCGCATCACACATAGCATGCTAATGACTGCAAAATTATCATCAGTCCTTAGACACATACTCTTGGATAAATGACTCCATGCACTATGTCACTTATACGTGTTTTATAACGTCATCTATTAGGCCTTCTTTTAGATATTTCTTATCTCCTAAAACCAAGAACGAATTTCCTTAGTCCAAGTTCCGTCACTTTGTCTGGGTACATATGGTGCCATCCTCCACCTAATTTTCATTGCAGTCTTAATCACACTTTCACTATTCTCTTATTATTTCTTTCTCTTTCTTTCTTTCTTTTGTCTATGCCTTTATCCCGCAGTTTCGGCAGGGTCGTCATGGTTACAATCGGTTTTGGCATGGTTAGTTTGATGGGATGCCCTTCCTGCCGCCACCAAGTAACCCCCAGGATGGAAACAGTGTACCCCAGCTGCCTGCCTAGTGTAAATCTTGAAATAGTGCGAACGTGTTGCAA